>NW_003852538.1:1025658-1028226 GCF_000181295.1 Otolemur garnettii | reverse complement strand
TATATATATCTTTGAAATTAGATGCCATGTCAATGAAGTATTAGTACATTATTCCACTGCTTTTAGAATGTATATGATGTAACATACCTGTTGACTTGACTTCAAATCATATTTTCTAGTGCATTCACTAAAAATAGACACAAGTGTTGCCACAACACCTGTGGCTTCTGATGAGTCAAAATTACAGTCATAGACAACTGCTTGGTTGTTTGGGTATATGGTGTTCATATTATAGTCACTTGACATTTTTCATAATATGTCCTCTAATTCTCCTTTAGATGTTGTAGAGTCACAGTTGTTTAGCAAAGAAGTATTTTGTTCTGACGATGATTCTCAGCCAAAAACCAGAGACTAATCAACCTCCCTTCTCTCTATAGTAGACATAAAGCTGCAAGAATGAGGGGAAGGAGAAAGAATGAGAAAGAGACAAGCATTGAACTGTGAGTTTTAGTTTCAAAGACTTAACAGTCAGTGAGAGAGGCAGGAGGGCCTATATGTAAAACATCTTGTAGTCACATGATGTGAGAAAATAATAGAAAAGAAATGGAACCCTATTAAATGAACTAATCAATCCAGAGCTACATTCCCAGGATTTTCTTTGCGTCCCGGGTTATTGAATGACCAAGTTCTTCCAAAGTGGCCTCATGCAAAGAAATCCAAAAGAATGACCAGGCATTACAGAAGATGTATTTGCCTGGCCCCAAATAGCTTGCAGAAGCCATAATAAAGGGCTGTCCCATCTGTGCACTGCTCAGGATGATGGATGGTGTAAGTGCAGCCTGATTAGTGTCTTGGGATAAGCAGAGAGCTAATGCAGGAGAGTAAGCGGTTTGTAAATAAATCTACTACTGACATCTTGGATGAATCTGACCTTTGCAGTGCCAGAGTAGATGGCGGTACAATACACTGGTACCAAAGGCTAGGTCTAAGGAAAATTTGTACTTCATTTTGAATAAAATTTTAATGATGAACCAATAGCAGAACCTATAGGTACTTGTAGCTCTTCTCCCTTTGATATTTTTTATTTTACGAGAACTCTATAATTCATGTGTATAGAAAAGTATATGTTCTTTGTTTAGAATACCTAATTTACTTCCTGGGGACACATAACTGTGTGTATCTGTATGTGTACACACAAAAATGATCTACACAGATAAATTTTAACAAAACTAAAGCTATATTAATGGATAAAATATAATTTTTGTTATATCTTGAAACCTGTGTCTTGAGATAAAAATTACATTTTCCATTTAGGATTTAAGTTAAGTTTTATCATTAGGCAGGAAAGTACCAATAAAGTTAATAACAGCGTAGCACTAGAGTGAGAGAAAACCAGACCAGAGTTATAATCCTGGCTTCACTACTTACAGGCTGAGTGAAGCCAGACCCCAGTTCTAATCTCAGATTCACCATGTACAGGCTGAGTGAAACCAGACCCGAGTTCTAATCCCAAATTCACCACTTTCCAGCTGAGTGAAACCAGACCCCATTTCTAGTCCCAGCCTCAGCACTTATACGCTGATTGAAACCAGGCCCAAGCTCTAATCCCAGCCTTACCACTTATAGGCTGAGTGAAGCCAGACCTGAGTTCTAATCCCAACCTCACCACTTTCAGCTGAGTTAAACCAGATCCAAGTTCTAATCCCAGCTTCACCACTTGCAGGCTGACTGAAAACAGACCTGTGTTCTAATCCCAACTACACTGCTTAGAGGGTGAGTGAAACCACACCCTAGTTCTAATCCAAGCCTCCCCACTTACAGGCTGAGTGAAACCAGATATGAGTTCTAATCCCAGAGTCACCACATACAGGCTGAGTGAAACCAGACCTGAGTTCTAATCACTTGCATGCTGAGTGAAACCAGACCCAAGTTCTAATTCCAGCTTCACCACCTATAGGCTGAGTGAAACCAGACCTGAGTTCTAATCCCAGTTTCACCACATACAGCTGAGTGAAACCAGATCCAAGTTCTAATGCCAGCCTCACCACTTATAGGCTGAGTGAAACTGGACCTGAGTTCTAATCCCAGCCTCACCACGTATAGCTGAGTGAAACCTGACCTGAGTTCTAATCCCAGGCTCATCACTCACAGGCTGAGTAAAACTGGACCCAAGTTCTAATCCCAGCCTCATCACTTACAGCTGAGTGAAACCAGATCCAAGTTCTTTTTTTTTTTAATTAAATGATAGCTGTGTACATTAATGCAAACATGAGGTACAGTGTGGTATTTTCATATACAATTTGAAATGTTTTCATCAAACTGGTTAACATAGCCTTTATGTCATTTTCTTAGTTATTGTGTTAAGACATTTATATTCTACTCTTAGAAAGATTCACTTTACCCTTAACCATAGAGGTGATCCCTCCAATCACCCTCCCTCCAACCATTCCCCCCTACCCTCCCCCTCCCTATATTCTTAGGCTATAATTAGGTTATAGCTTTCATATGAAAGCCATAAATTAGTTTCATAATAGGGCTGTGTACATTGGATACTTTTTCTTCCATTCTTGTGATACTTTGCTAAGAAGAATATTTTCCAGTTCCATCTATGTAAACATGAAGGACGTA
>NW_003852538.1:1003828-1023783 GCF_000181295.1 Otolemur garnettii | reverse complement strand
TATGAAGCAAACATCACCTTGATACCCAAACCAGGAAAAGACCCAACAAGAAAAGAAAATTATAGACCAATATTACCAATGAATATTGATGCAAAAATATTCAACAAGCTCCTAACCAACAGAATCCAGAAACACATCAAACAAATTATGCACCATGACCAAGTGGGTTTTATCCCAGGATCTCAAGGATGGTTTGACATATGTAAATCTATAAATATAATTCATCACATAAACAAATTAAAAAACAAAGACCATATGATTTGCTCAATTGATGCAGAAAAAGCTTTTGATAATATCCAGCGTCCCTTCATGATCAGAACACTTAAAAAAATTGGTATTGAAGGGATATTTCTTAAACTGATAGAGGCCATCTACAGCAAACTTACCGCCAATATCATATTGAATGGAGTTAAATTGAAATCATTTCCATTCAGATCAGGAACCAGACAAGGTCACCTATTGTCTCCACTGCTCTTTAACATTGTAATGGAACTTTTAGCCATTGCAATTAGGGAAGAAAAGGCGATTAAGGTAAAGATTTTAACATTGGTAAAGTGGGACACCATTGAAGGGGGTGGGGGGTGGGGGTGGGCTGAGCTGTTTATGGTTAGGGACCCTCTTGGGGGGGGGGGCTACTTGTTTGTTCCAGACAGTTTGGCTCCTTCTGAGCTAATTGTCCTTGCCTAGAAGCAAGGGAGGGAGCCAGTATCCTTCTGATACCAATCCCACCTGGGTGACCTTGCCCAGGAGGAGAGTAGGGAGTTTACATTAGCCTTTTCATTTCCAAATGAAGTTACATTAACCTCTTCATTCCCAAATGGAGTTATATTAACCTTTTCAGCAGCCAAAAACCGTATATTCCCTTCCCATTCTCCCACCCTTCCCTAATTTGTCCTGCATTCTTTCCAAAAATCAGGACTTTTTAAAAACACCGCGGGACACAGGACAAATTGTTAAAAATCAGGACTATCCCTCCAAAAGTGGGATGTCTGGTCACCTTAGATTGAGGGCATTCATATAGGGTCTGAAGAGATTAAACTTTCACTTTTTGCAGATGATATGATTGTATATCCAGATCCAAGTTGTAATCCCAGCCTCACCACTTACAGGCTGAGTGAAATTGGACCTGAGTTCTAATCCCAGCCTCACCACGTATAGCTGAGTGAAACCAAACCCCATTTCTAATCCCCGTCTCACCACTTACAGGCTGAGTGACCATGGACAGATGACCAGTCTCACTGAATTTCAATTTCCTCCTCTGTCACAAAAGGAAAACAATACCTCACAGAACTCCTGTGAACGTTCAAATTGATAATGCGTGTTTTGTAAGTTTTGGTGGTTTTCCTCACCTGTTCCTTGAGCCCCTTGCTAACTCATTGTTTCCCACACTGTATCTTTATGAAGCAAGGGAGACTGGTTTTCCTTGTTATGGTTGGGAAAACACTAAAAACATTGATAGCAAATTCATACATCTGAATTTATCCTTGTCTGAGACTATCCAACTCATTCCTTTTTATTCTGAGCCACTGCATTCTGAATACAACTTAATTTACACTGATTCCTTACTTTATAAAAATAAATTCTTCTTCTTTTTTCCTTTTATTAAAGATATCTCTCAGACAAAAAGATATAATCCTGGTATTGATAAAATGTCTGTGTAAAGAGTGGGGCAGAGCCAGGTGCAGTGGCTCACACCTGTAATCCCAGCACTTGGGAGGCCGAGGTGGGTGGATCTTCTGAACCCACAGGTTGGAACCAGCCTGAGTGAGAGGGAGACCTCATCCCTAAAATTATCTGGGTGTTGTGGTGTGTACCTGCAGTCTGAGCTACTTGGGAAGCTGAGGCAACAGATTCACTTAAGCCCAAGAGTTTGAGGTTGCTGTGAGCTATGATGCTATGGCTTTCCACCAAGGGTGACAAAGTGACACTCTGTCTCAAAAAAAACAAAATAAAGGGCAGGGCAGAGCAAGCACATTACAAATCTCAATAAGGTATTACTCCCATGCCCCCATGCACATTCAGAAGTTCCTTGCTTTCATGCAACTATTTCATGTCTCCTCCACTGAATCTTGGAATCATCACAAGATTCTATAGCCTTCCTCTTCATGTAGATTGTTTGAAATCTGCTTATACAGCCATGCTCCGCTCATTGCCTTTTCTCTACTAATAGTTTCTTGCCTATGATTCATGGCCACCTCTGCCCCATCTACCATTAAAAAAAAATCATTTCCTCCTTTCACTCCATCCTACCCCAACCACTCTGCTAGCATGGCTCCTGTAAGCATGATCTCACTTGCTGTCTTTGTTCACTGGATGACAGAGTCCAGAGTCCACTGCCATGAGTAGTGTCCCATTCTCTTGGAGACAATTTCATACGGGTGTTTCTTACCACAGAGCTTTGCTGCAGGTCCACAGTCGGTATTTTCTCCCCTGGCCCCTATCTAATGCCAGTGAGCCACCCACAACTGAATGTGTGTGTTACATGAAAGTTAATGTCATTGTGGTTTGGTATCAAATTATCTGTATGTGTATCCTAATTCTATCAATTTACTTTGTGGCTGACTTCATTTTGGTCACGCTACTTCCCTGTGTCTCAATTATCTTGACTCTAACACGAGATCATGGTGATGCTTCTTGAATTACTATTGTAAGTTTAAATGGGACATCCACAGGCTTGAAACAGAGCCCAGCACGTAGGAAGCACTCAATTCATGTTAGCAATCAGTGTACTTATATAATAGTAATAAATAACTTAAGCAGGAATTCTAATAGTCAATAGACTGGATTTCTCAATTTAAAGTGTTTAAGCATTTCATCCAGAATTCCAGAGAATTTCATCTCTTTATAGAGAGATAAATGTGGAGGCTCATAATGGTTTGATTTATTTGGAGGGCAACTTTAAAAGGCTTCTCTTCTGTATAAATTCTTCCTGAACTTCCTCTCATAAGAAACAGAGATTATGCACCTTCAATGGAGGTAAAGCCCATATAATATTTATTTTCTATTTATCTTTTGAAGTGTAAATGACTTCTGTTGGACACAGCTCTGTTGGCCAATACTAATTTGCATAGTTCTCTCATAGTAATGAGTGCACCTCTGTGAATTACAACTAACTTTTTAAAACCTGGTGAGGCATTTTAACCAAAAATTTTCTCCAAAACACTGAATCACCTTCCCTAACATCAGATCACAGTCTAGGAAAAGCAGCACCTATAGACTCACAGAGAATCTTTCTGAAAATGTTGAGGGTTGGTTTCTTTTACTAATTGACTAATTCACTCATTGCTGTTCAACTTCACATGTCACAGGATCAAATGGATTGCAAGTTTGATATTAGGCTGACTCACCTAGGAATATAATTTTTTTCTTGTTCCTTTATCTTTTTCAAGTAAATTAATAATAAATTCCTACTCACCAGCTCAGTCAAGATTATTTTTGCTACCCTGAACTATCCTAGTAGTAGCTCCAGTCAAATTGCAAATTGGAAAATTTTGCTCCTAAAGGGATTTTCATGCACAATTTAATAACTCAGCTACCTGCAGCCCTGGGCAAAATATACAGCCTGTAGGCTGCTTGTTGGCAAAGTCACAGATAATTATATTAATTTAAATTATGAATGCTCACCCCAATAAATGTTGAAATTATCTGTGAAAAAGCAAGGATTTGAGGGTGTTACTGCAACATTGTTTCATTTACCACAAGTGCATTTTCATCTTGGATAACTACTTGGGTTTGGCAATCAGTTATTTTAGGCAGGGGGATAAAACAAGGAAAGCACACTCATTGTAAGTGGGCTACAAATATTTTTACCTAACTTCAATTCTGTAGCAGCTCTAGAACCAGATGTTAGATGAGAAAGGTTACTTTTCTAAGCGGTAAGCATTGCTAAATAAAGTATCTCAAAGGTCTATTTAGTAAGAATTCCAAGGAATCAACTATTCTCAATATTGAACTTCATCAACAAATTGCTTTTCATTCATTTCATTTTTGAGCATCTATTTTGTATACGGCATTATACTAGGCAGTTGGGATATATCAATAAATAAAATTGTCAAAGGTTTCTAGCATTGTGGAGCCCAGATCCCACTGTGCGCTAGGGTAGGGAAACTTAATAAACAACAGATGTGATAAGTAATACTTTGGTATATTAGAAGGTGATATAGGAAAAGAAAACTGGAGAAAGGTGAATTTGGAGTAGGGGAAGAGGCTGCATTTAGAGTTGTTTAGTGCCACAGAACTAGAGCTTCCCCACCCAGGTGGGGAAGTGGAGAAGTGGCAACAAAGGTAAATACGTCTCTATTTCAGCAGAGAACATGTCAAGGTATTAAAAGTATACCTTACTCTCCCCTTCTCCTACCTGCTGGAATGCAATTCTTGGCCTTGTTTCTCAGAGCGACAGATGAAATAAATTATTTAAAGCCCAAATGATAGTACCTGAGCTCTCAGATCCTATGAGATCCTGCCTAATTTAAGCCCTGGTAGGTAGCCTACTTCCTATTAGTAGTCCCAGGTCACAAGGATGGAGAAAGAATGAGATATACAGCTCAGTTTACTGAGCATTTATTAGTACAATTTTATCCAATTTAATTCAATACAAAATACAGAAGTTTTTATGGATCCTTACAACTGTATTGTAAGACAATAGCAAATAAATGAACTGTCTAAAAGAAAAATACGAGGCAATACTAAAATGTGTGAAAGAGAAAGTTCGCTATAATCTGTGGTTAGTCCACAGCTTTCTGGAAAAGTGAGCCCAAAGTTAAACCTTTGAAAGCTCTAGGATAGTTTTGATGCAAATAAAGGCGATTAGGGAAGAGGTAAGCGCTTTCAGGGAAGTCAGCAGTCTCAGGATAAAAGGTGGAGTCTAGCTGAGGAACTTCTTGACTAGAACTTGGCCACTAGACTAGCAAGGATTTACAGGGTCCAAAGACTTAGCTGGAAGGCTAAGAACTCTCTGTACTAGGCCGAATGGAGCAGCCTCTGTGGAGACAGGCTAGACTTGAGGAAGTGATTCTATCTTCCACCTTATAAAGGGAGGCTGAAGATAATTATCTTTGTAAAACAAAAAAAGTGCCTGCTTTCGCTTCAATTACATGGGTATAATCACCCAGTCTAAAAGTGTGGCCTCATGCCTGTCATAGACTTTGGACTTGAGTCTGGAGGAAGTTTAAATACAGGGACTGAGCAGGAGAGAAGTGAAAGAGAAGCCAAGAGGGGAAGCTGTTGGGGAGGAAGAGGGCACCCCCAGAGCACGTGGTTACCGCTTACACCGAGCAAGCGGCCGGGGGGCGCTTCTGGGGCAGATCTGAATAGCCAGCAGCGGAAGACACCTGTATTCTGCAGGCGAGTCCTAGGAAGCTGGGCAATCTGCAAAGGTCAGTTCCCAGCAGTGAGCTCGGTCCACGTGCAAACCAAGATTTGGGGAAGGTGCAGGGTGGGTGCGTGGCCGACGCTCGCTTCTCCTCCCATTCCTCCAGCCTTGGCCTCCATCCAGTCCCGCTCTACTCCACCTCGCCCCTGGATTTTTGTTGGAATGTTTGTCCTTAATAATCGCCCCCAGCGGCCCCCGGCGTCGGAGCTGCTCCCCCGGCAGGCGCCGCGAAGACCCGGAGAAGTGGAATCTCAGTTTGCAAGTCGGAGCGCGGGAGGCCGGCGCTGGGCATGCTCAGTCGCCGCGCGCGTCCGGCTGCTGCTCGCGCTGCGCTGGCTGCGCGCGCGGGGCTCGGGCTGGCGCCGAGTCCGCCCTGCGGTCCCCGCGCTGCTGCTGGGCAGCAGAAGGCCGAGCCTTCACCGCCTCGGAGCGCCTCGGCCCCGCCCGGCGTCCGTCCCCGCACCCGCAACCTCCCGTCCCTCCTGTCCCTGTCTTAGGGAGGCGAAGCTGGTGCTGGTTTCTGCCAGGCGCCACAGACCGCTCTGCAAACCCCCGCCAAGGACCTGCGAACGGATCCGGAGACCAGAAACCCTTGGCGGTGGCTCTTTCTGGCAGCACTTTGCCTGAAGTGGGGTCGCCGCAGAGTTTCTCCTCGCCTCTCCATGCAAACACTATGCGGAGAGCAGTGGGCTTCCCTGCGCTGTGCCTGCTTCTCCATCTGCACGCTGCAGGTAAGGGGCTGCTGGGCGCCGAGCTGGAGCTGTGGGTGAAATAGGAAGCTGCACACGCTGGAGGACTCGAGGAAAAGCTTGCCTCGGAAGGGAGCTTTAGACAGGCAGAGCGGAGCAGCACCTGCCAGGGAGTGGTGAGGGACTCTGCACCTGTTGGGAGACTGAGGCTGAAAACTTAAGCTAAAATTAGCCCTTGATTTTTCTTTACCTTGTACAAATAACAGTGAACATTTTCAATACGAAAACAGGTTTGCTTCCTTCTCCCCCTCCCTCCCCTGCAGCAGGACTCTCTGCTCCTGCTCCTAGGCTATGCCCTTAACTGCCAATTTTTCAGAAGAGGGCCAAGACCTCCTACTAGATGTCGCCTTTCCTACTGCAGCGGCTACGTTCGTAAGGTCTTGGTTTAACGAGCGCTCACGGGGAGGCAGTTGCTGTAACCTAATGGAGCACTTCTCCTCCCAAAAGATCAGCGGAATACGTGGCTTACGTTAAAGATGCTGCTCCAGGCTCCTTTGGCCCCTGCTCTTGTCACTCGAATTTTCTAAACCAATAAGAGAAAGGAAAGGGTTCAAATAGAATCGGTTTTCCCTTTCAGCACCATGGCCAGTGTCCGCAGGGGCAGAATAAAAACCCAATTAGATTTCAAAGCCGACAACCGTGGAGTAGGCACCGACCCTGGGACATATTTGATCAAGTCTGACCAAAAGTAGCAGGGAAACTGCTCCCAAATATAAACATATCTGATACCAGAACCAATATCGAGCCTCCTACGGAGGTAAACCTCAGGAAATACCTGGGGAGTGTTGCATGTGACACTGCTGCTCGCGGATGCACGGTACCTCTGTCCAACACGGAGATTTGCTGGATTAAATCCGTCACCATTTTAACACTACCATGAACCAAAATAAAATATGGCAGAGAGATTTTAGAAACCCTCCTGCGACAGCAGTTGTCCATGCGATAGTCCTGTAGCCATCGAAAACGAGGCGTTTTCCTGGAGGTTGCTTCTCATTCGGTCACACTTACTCCTTCATCCCTTCGGCTAACATTTACTGAGTGTCTACTATGTTCCGAGGGTGATGAGTAAGAATAATTGTTGTGAAATCACAGTCTCTGTGGTATCTTTGCAAAAAAGAGTGGGTGATTTATTTTTGTATGTGTAATCATGGGCTGCAGTATGCTGCTTTTTGATTCTAGCTTCATGCTATTTAAATGTATTGTGAATATTTTGAGTAAATAATGTAAATAGTCTAAAGTTCTAATTAAGTATGTATGTTAATTGTTATAATTATGATGTTATAGTATAGGTTGTCCCTAGTACTTTTATCTTTTGAAAATCAGAAAATAGCTGTGACTTAGTCATTAAATTTTCTGCAAACAGCTGTAGTGAATTCTTTCATTACTACACACAATTCTCTAGTCTTAAAATAGGGGATGAAAACACACATTGGGTTGAGTTTTATATTCATAACTCTTTAATGATAGCCCTAATACAAATATCCATTGCCCCCCCATCTCAATGCTTATCAACTTTAGTAATGGGTTGGCTGGTCCACCAAGAACATCAGTGTAGGGTTTTTCTTTCTTTCTTTCTTTCTTTTTTTTTTTTTGCAGTTTTTGGCTGGGGCCGGGTTTGAACCCACCACCTCCAGTTTATGGGGCCAGTGCCCCACTCCTTTGAGCCACAGGTGCTGCCCTAGGGTATTTTTAAAAACTAATATGAAAAAAAAAATGTAAAGATTACATCTTGAGTAATTTTAGCTTAAAAGTTATAAATAAACTTAAAATTAAGCATACAGAAAGCATTCTTAAATTTATTATAGAAAAACATTTCAGATGAGGAAAATAGAGGATGTTTGGTCACCAAAGGGGAAAAACCTAGACATCTACAAACATAGATTATACCTGGAGCTCTGCCAAAGGCTGTATTAGCAAAGCCAACCCAGTTCATCTCTACTTATGTTAATTTTCAAAAATAAAGACATGGCTTGGCTCCATAGCACAGCAGTTATAGTGCTGGCCACATACACTGAGGCTGGCGGGTTCAAACCTGGCCTGAGCCAGCTAAACAACAATGACAACTACAACAACAACAAAAAAAATAGCCAGGCATTGTGGTGAGTACTTGTAGTCTCAGCTACTTGGGAAGCTGAGGCAAGAGAATCACTTAAGCCCAAGAGTTTGAGGTTGCTGTGGGTTGTGACACCATGGCACTCTACTGAGCATGATGTAGTGAGACTCTGTCTCAAAAAATAATAAGAAGAAAGAAAGAAAGATTATTCAACCAATTTTAATTTAATAAAGCAATGCATTGTAGAGATTTATTATACATTATTAGTTGCAGGATGCTATATAGAAATTAATTGTGTCCATATTTAATATAGTGCTTTACATAGGTGTTTTATCACAGCAGATTGCGAGTTTAATATTGTAGCTGTTTTCCCAGTTTAATTTTAAATGGATTTTAATTTTAAACAGTAATTTGTGGGTCACAAGCTGTCATCAGATTAAAATTCATCACAGTTATCTAACAACATCATTAGGCCTTTCCATCAGAACTGAAACAAACACAGATTTCTTGGTGTGAGCTCTTAGAGACTTTGGCAATAAGAAAGTGAGTGTGTGGGAGGACGGAGATCACCAAGTCACTGATTTCTCTACTTGTTGAATGTCTAGTTTGTTACTTTTACAGAAATATCTTCTTTCAGGACACAGGCAGACTTCATAAAGATGGAAAATGAATTTTATATATTCAGATCTCTTTGACTGAAAAGCTCATTGATCCGTTTCAGTTATGCCCAGGCTGCCAGCAACTACTTTATGCTGATCAACAGATGACATGCTAGAATGCTTCAGAGATGGGGGAAATTGGCTGACAGGATATGAGTGCTCTTCTTAGCTCTACTAGGAACTATTGCTTTTGGTATAGCCATTCCCTTAACAATAAAGTAGTGAATTGTTTCCAACTTAAGTGCCATCTCTAATCATTTGGTTACAATTGCCTAAGACACTGTAGAGAAACCCAATAGGATAAGTACTGTGATCCGTTTATAATGGCCATGGGACACAACAGTGGAGAGGGGTGTAACTGACATCTCTGGGTAAGGTAACCCTAAGGAATTTCTGAGCAGGGATCTTGTTAGAAGCTGAACTCCATTCTATCCATGGCAGCTGATTTTCATAGATCTGCTTACAGTTATAGCTATTGTCTGTTCCACTGCTTATTTTGTAGGTGGTAAAACTAAGATCCAGAATAGTGAAGTGCTAATTAACAGCATAGTAAGAATAAACACCAAGGTTTCCAGGCCTGTGACTTCATACTACACAAAACCATTTCCTTGTTCTAATCGGTGAGGCTACCTTTGAGTTAGTGGTTTCAGATCCTTTTTACCTAACTACCCATATTCTTTACTCTCTCTGTGAACAAATTCATAAACTCCAGTTGACAAGACTACTTCAGTAATAGTAAGGAAGGTGATTAAAAGCTACCCCAATAATATGGATAGTAAAAAGATAATTATATCAATAAATAATTTATTTTCTTTGATGTCTCTTCGTTTGCTGGAAGAAGCTCATTCCATTTGAGGAGATGATATTTGTAGAGAAGTATTTTAGTTGTAAAGAAGTAAATTTATTGGGAATTAAAAAAATTCTTATGTAAAAGCATTATTTTCCCTAGTGAAGGATTTTCTAAGAAAACACAGAAACTGACTTCAGTATGTTATTCTCTATCTGCAAGCTTTGGCAAACTTTTTTTTAAAATTTCCACATTGTTCTCAGTATTACCCTTTCAGAATGGCAAAAAGACCACCTTCAGTGCACCTCCTGGAACCATCTCTGCACTCTAGGAGGAGTGCGTAGTTAGCTTCTCTAGTCTTCAAGAAGGAAAGGTTTCTACCATGGGGCCAAGAATATCTGAGAGGCCATTTGCAGAAGCACCATCCTCAAAGGAAAGGTTAAACTGTTGGGAAAATGATATGTTGTTTTTTCTTTTTCTTTTTTTTTTTTTTCAGATTAATATGAGGGTACAAACCATTAGATGACAATGTTGGTGTGTGTTAGGGAAGGTCCCTGTTGTAGTTGCGTCCCGCCCCCAGCAGGTGTGCCATATACCCTCGCACTGTGTCGGTTCCTCCTCCCTCCTTCCCCTCTGTCGGCCTCCCTACTTCCTTTGCCTCTCCCTCCCCGCAACTTGAAGTGAATTGCGATTCATTATATTTTAAGATTGTTAAATGTTCCCCAGAACTGCAAAATCTAAATCGGATAAATCCTATTAGAAATTGCTCAACACAGTTCTTACAATGGCCCAGATCCCGCTGGACACTGCCCTCCCCATACCTCCTGGCGTCACCTTTGACTGCTTTCCACTTTTAAAAAAATGTTAAGCCTTGTTGGTTTCCTTTCTGTTCCTAGAAAATGCCAGGCACTCACACACCTCATAATGGTATGCTGTTTTCTTTCTCCTGATCTCCATAGCTTAATTCCTCAGATATTCTAAGTCCTTACTCAAATGTTATCTTCTTAGTGGGGCCCTCATTGTCTATCCTGTTCCATACGTCATCCTCATCTTCCCCTAAAAACAAAACAAAACAAAAAATCTCTGGTCCCCCTTCCCTGCTCAGCCTTTTCCCAGAGGTTTTTACCACCAACATGTATTTCACTTATTTGTTTTGTTTATTGCAGTTCCCCCTCTATGCACTAAATATAAGCTTCCTGAGGTCACATATGTTTTATCTATTTTGTTTATTGCTTGATCTACTTTTAGCTCTTGGAGGAATTTCCACACTGTTTTCCCCTGGGGTCCGCACTAATTTGCATCCCCACTAACAGTGCATAAGCCTTCCTGTTTACCACATCTCTGCCAAAATCTATTGTTTTTGACTTTTTAATAAAGCCATTCTGAAAGAAGTAAGGTGGTATCCCATTGTGCTTTTAATTTATATTTCCCTGATGACTAATGCTGTGCTTTTTCTTATGTTTGTCAGCCGTTTGTATGTCTTCTTGTTAAAAATGTCTGCTCATTTTTTGCTCACTTTTTAATGGGATTATTGTTTTTTCTTGCTGCTTTGTTTGAGTTCCTTGCAGATTCTGGATATTAGCCCTTTGTTAGAAGTACAGTTTATGAATATTTTCTTCCATTCTGTGGGTTGTCTATTTATTCTGCTGATTACTTCTTTTCTTGGACAGAAGTTTTTAAGTCCTATTCGTTTATTTTTATTATTGTTGTATTTAACTTGGGGTCTTAGTCTTTGTCTAGGCCAATATCCAGAAGAATTTTTCCTGTGTTTTATTCTGGAACTTTTACAATGTCAGTCTTAATTTAAGGCTTTAATCCGCGTTGAGTTAATTTTTGTGTGTGGGGAGAGATAGGGATCCAGTTTCATGCTTCTTCAGGTGGCTCTTCCCAGCACCATTTAATAAATGAGGCAGCCTTTCCCTGCTGTGGGTTCGTGTGTGCTTTGCTGAAGATCAGTTGGTTATAGGTAAATGTTTTTTTTTTCTGGATTCTGGATTCTGTTCCATTGATTTATGTGTCTACTTATAGACCAGCACCATGCTATTTTAGTACTGGTATAGACTTGTAGTATAATTTTAAATTGGATAATGTGATACCTTTAGATTTATTCTTTTTGCTTAGTACTGCTTTGATTATTCAGACACTTTTATGATTTCATATAAAATTTAGGTTTTTTTCCTAACTCTATAAAAATTTTGATATTTTGATGGGAATTGAACTTAATCTCTAAATCATTTTGAGCAGCATGGGCATTTTAATAATATTGAGTCTTCCAGTCCATGACCATGGGATGTTTTTCTATTTGTTTGTGCCATCAACAGTGTCCTTCATCAGTGTTTTGTACTTCTCCTGGTGGAGATCTTTCACCTCCATGTGTAAGTATTTTATTATCTTTGCATCTACCTTAAGTGATACTGGGTTCTGGATTGGATTCTCTGCTTGGCTGTTATTAGTGTGTAGAAATGTTACTAATTCATGTACATTAACTGTTTAACCTGAGACTTCACTGTCTTTTATCAATTTTGGTAGTTGTTTAGAGAAGGGAGACTACATATCTATTGGAAATCACACCCCACGTTGCACCTTGTAAACTTCCGGGATGCATTATCCATTCTCAGCCTTCTCTGTTTTGCTCTTTATCTACTTCTCCACCAACTTCAACCCTTATCCTATCATCCTACTGCTGAACATACTTAAAGAGGTTATAACACGATGTTACCTCTTTGTCAATGAATATCTGGAGTGTTTATCTACTTTGATCACTTCTTGAATTTTGAAAATTTTCATCAGTTGGTTTCCCATGGACAGACATGACTCCCCAGCCTCCCTCTTACCCGTCCAGTCATTTCTCAGTTTATAAATTTAAGTTGTCCTCTGAAGACTGCTAAATGGTTGGTGCTCTCTAGAGCTTATCTTTCTATATTCTTTTTTTGTTCCTTTCTCTCTGTACAACCTCCCAGGATAATTATATTCAGATCTACATATGTCAGAGATTTTAAAATGCGTATTTATAGCTCAGATATCTCTATTTAACTCCAGTCCTATATTTAAAATTAGAAGTCATTAAATAGTCCACAAGACTCTTATATCTACCTGTTTATACTCAGCATTCACATCAGAATTTCTCTTATAAATATTCTCTATAATTGTGAATAACATCAGGATCCCCCACAATCACCCAAGCCTGCAACCAATAATCCATCCTAGACCTTTCCTTTACTGCTTTCGTCCAAAGGTCACGAATTCTTCTCATCAAGTCTTCTCCACTTTAATGTCTATGTCACTGCCTTGGGACAAGTCCTTATTTTTGGTATAGTATCTTATAATAACCAATCCATTCATCATGATAATTTCAGAAGGAAAACTCTAAACAACATATGAATCATATTCTACAGGTTTCTCCTTATTCCTTAGAGTAAATTCCAAACTCATTAAATGGCTAAGTCTTCACTGATCACATCTTCCTAAGTCTATCCTTACCATCTGTTATGATGACCTCCTTTGCATACTATTATCTTACTAACATCAAATTTTTGCTGGTTTGTCAAGCCTCACATTTTCACATATTGTTCCATTTCTCTTCCATATACATATTCTGATTTTTTTTCTGTATAACTCTTTTATCAACTTCATATCTTGATCAGATGTCTCCTACTTGAAGAATTCTTGTTTTCTGATGCCCTACTTCATTTAAGTAGCTTTCCTACTTTCACTTCAGACCTTGTATATTCCTCTGTCAATGCACTTAACCGGTACACTAAAGCTTTTTGGTTAAAAAAATGAAAAAACTTTTTGAGAACAAAAACAGAATAGTAGGTTTTATGTCTGTATACCTACTCCCTAGAACTGTGGTTGTTACCTAGTATACCATCAATAAATGTTCAGTGAACTAATAAATATATTCAGGAAGTATTTGGCAAAATAATTTATGATTAAGTTGCATTAACAAAAAGATTACATTTCATCTTCATAACCATAAAGAGGAAAAATGACTTTACTAACTCTTCCTGCAATCTAAGTTATATTTACCCTCAATTAAATTTATATTTATGTTACAAAGAAATGGCGATGGGAGAGAAAATCCTTTATTTATACACAGTCCTCAAATTTGTGTTCCATGGGCTGGATACTACTGTGATGTAGTTGCATGTCGAACTCTTCCTAGTTAAATAGACACTCCTAGTTATATCCCAGTTTTAGTGCTCCAGTGCAGAGCCTCAAGCTCTTGCCCTGGGTAGAGGGCTGTGGCATCACAGCTCATAGCAGCACATCCAACTCCTGGGCTTAAGTGATTCTCTGGCCTCAGCCTCCCAGGTAGCTGGGACTACAGGCACTCACCACAATGCCTGGCTATTTTTTGGTTGTAGTTTTCATTGTTGTTTGGCAGGCCCAGGCTGGATTCAAACCTGCCAGCTCTGGTGTATGTGACTGGCACCTTAGCTGCTTGAGCTACAGTGGCCAAGCCTCTTCCAGTGCTTTTTAAGAGTAGCAATGAAATGGTACATATACAATGGTGCATTTCAAAACTATTAAGAATAGACTATAAATGTCTTACCACAACAAATAAGAAAGCGAGGTGATGGTTACATTAATCAGTTCAATGTAAGCTTTCCACACTGTTTATCGATTCAGCACATTATACCCCACAAATGCATTAATGTACACGGTCGTGATTTAATAAAGAAAAAAATAAGTTAAAAAAAAGAGTAGCATTGAAATGAATGTCTTTGTTTTAAAGAGATAAGAAAGTTACGCCACATAGCATGAGAGTTTTGCACTAAGGAATAGACCCAGAGCTTCTAACTCTGATTACTGATGGGCAGTATCCTCTATTAGCAAGTACAGGCCACTTAGTCATTCAATCAGGTGGAAACGTGAGGCAGTGGCTTCAATAAATTAAGAACAAAAATTATCTAACTCTCTCTTGCTCCCTCAAATGAAATGGAAACCATCATAGAGAATGTCTGAGTATTTGGATGATGGCATACATTTTATATGTAGATGGTCTTTATAGAACAATAAAGTTTTTAGATCATTTTTAATTATGGGGAAATCCTTACACGTAATGAGTAAATACTGTTTTATGAATTATAAAAAGTCACTTTTTATGAGATGAAGGGATCACAATTCAAAAGCTTATTCATTGCAATTAGTATTAGTGATAACATGGATGTTAGATTTTATGGTAAGTTTATTGTCCAGTTTTTTAAAAGCCGCTCTGTGAAGTCCAATTCAAAAGATAGGGAAAGCCATTTTTCCCATTAGAAGGGGATGTGAAAGATTCTACTTGGCCGATGAATGTATTTTTCATCTTCAAAGTATTTGTGAGTGCTGATACATTTAGAGTAGCACTGATGTTTCCCCACATCAAGGATTTTAACAGCTATGAAAAAGAAAGATTTAATGGTAAATTATTATTTTAAGATCAAATTTCCTAATGCTTATGGACCATATAATGTTATTGTAATGATACTTGCCACAGAAAGACAATTAGTAAATTTGTATTGTGAACATTAGCACAGTCCATTTAAGTCATTTTTGCTTATAATGACAATCTAGACCAGCAGTTCTCAACCTATGGGTTGCGACCCCTTTGGGGGTCGAATGACCCTTTCACAGGGGTTGCCTGAATACATCCTGCATATAAGATATTTACACTACAATTCATACAGTAGCAAAATTATAGTTATGAAGTAGCAACAAAAATAATTTTATGGTTGGGGGTCACCACAACATGAGGAACTGTATTAAAGGATCGTGAAGGTTGGGAGGTTGAGAACCACTGATCTAGACATTCTTCATAATCAAATCTCATTTAATTTCAATGTATTAAGATCTTGGTGTCCATTGAAACTGGAGCCATATGGACCAACAACAGAGCAAAGCTGATTTATGTTATACCACAGTCTAGATCAACATGTCTGCTGGCACTGAAGCAAATGGGAACATAAATTATTTTTTTCCCAGTTCAGATCTAAAGCAATATCTGTTTGTTAACCTAAATGAGAAGAGTGGCCTAAGGTGATCCTGAACTACTGGTTCCTTGGAGAGGGGCACTACATGACTGCAGAACATCTCATGGCAATATGCCGGCCTGCACAGTTGTATGTACAGAGCTCTACAGCTACTCCACTATAATAGTGATTTTTGCTTATTTGTTGTGGTAAGACATTTATACTTTATATAAACTGGTGGATACTGGGGGGGAATGAAGCAATAAGCACAAAAGCCCAGCATCAGCACCCACGATGGGTGATGCCCCTTACCTGGGAAGGCTGCTTAGGCATAACAAACACCATGTGAGTGGGGTTGAAAGACCATCTAATCATTAACATAAAGGTGTGGCTTTCTGTTAAAAACACAATTGATTTTCTTTGCCTTCTTGCTTAAAGACCATTTTTCAATAAATTCTCCCTGAAGAAAAGGAAATAGCTTGAGCAGAAGTAAAAAGAAAATTTAAATAAGGGGGAAAGTGCCATATTCTGGAATAACTTTTAGTGGAGCACCATAGTGGTTAGAGTTAAGTGGGATGACTGCAGAGCCACACTGTCATACAGTTAGGGAACTCAGACTTCAGCTGATAAATGATTAAATGCTATCTTGGAGCAATTTTTTATTATTTTTGGGGAAGAATTCTAGAGGGAAGCATACATGCCTAAAATAGTTCTGGATCTCAGCTGTTTTTATTCAATTAATCCTAAGCTGCATAGTTTCCTGTTCTATAGGCATGAACCTGACCTCATGTGCAGGTTGGTAGGAGACTGTGAAGCTCCCAGACACGTTCCTCTCTCTCTCTCTCACTACTTTACCTAAAAGTTCCATGTAATTATGGGTTCTAGCAGCATGTCTTCAGCAAGTCTTCTTGAAATGAATATGAAATACAAATTTCTCTTGGGTTTGTGTAATGGTTAGTGAAAATGTGTAACATTTAAATAAACACCATGAATCTAAATGTCTCGTTGTTACCGCACTGCCTTGCTTAACAGGCTTATCGTAGGAGCCACCTCCCTAACTGGTCCTTCTAAAGACCCACGAGGGATGAGAAGTTCAGGGATAGAGCAGGGCTGCTACCCATTGTTCTTAGGCCTCCCATCTGTGCTCTGCTGCTCTGGCCACCCTCTTCTCTACTGACCAATGGACACTGTCCTACTTACCATTTGTAGCTGATGGAGCTTCTAAACCATTGGGCTCTAGGTACTTGCAGAATGTTGCCCTGGTGGTTCTACACACTGGTAAAGACAGGGCTTTTTGAATGTAAAGGGATAGGGAGAATGGCATGGATATGAAGAACATAAGAGGGATGATCAGGTCAAATATCCCCTCAACCTGTACTCTGGACTCCCCCAATACCTAGGCTACTGAGCCGTAACTCGTCTGCCAAGACTCTTCTCTTTGCTGAGGTTTTTCTCAGGTGAGTTATTACCAACAGCTTCAATCTAGCTCCCTTGGAGGCCTGTAGACCAGGAGAAAACTCATAATTCAATTGTGGAAACTTTTCCATGGTACTTTCCTCTCCTGTAAATCCAAAGACAGAGTCAGGCGGCTGTTTCAGTCCCTCTGAACATTCTGTGACAAGTTAAAAAACTCTCTGGGGTGATTTTCATGGGTGCTTACGTAATAAAAGCCTGGTCCAGTTAGGCCCCGGATGTTGGCATTGCCGGGCGTCTCTGTTATCTCCAGAGCATCACAGGTGTCCCTGGGTTACTACTTCCTCATACTGGGCAGGAAGCCCTGCTATTTACAGTGCTTGAATTGCAAATTTTATCTTGCTGTTTGTATCTCCTAAATCTGAGCATCAACTGAAGTAATAAAAATCCATATCATAAAAGGGTCTCCTCTCCAGATAAACACTGGATTTTATTTTATAAATACAATAAATTTATTAATAAAGGAAGAGATTACTAAATATTTCCTAAAACTCTATGATATATTAAGCTCTATTCCAGATACTTTTATAAGACAAACATCTCAGGCTAGAAAGTATGTTTGGAATGGCATGCTTGTACTTCGGACAAGCTGCAATTCATTCTTCACAAATAGAAAAACTTTAGGCACGACCTTGGGGGCGGGGCTGACTCTGGGGGTGGGGCCAGAACTGGGGCTTCTGGGTGGCAGTTTCTGCACCTGAGGGAACCGAATTCCAACGCTAACCCAACCGCTGGAAACGCTCGTCAGATGTGGGTCAGGCAGGATTTCTGCATGCCTCGGGGACTTCTCAGCCTGCGCCGTGGCAGTGTGAGAGGCTCTCCCCCACTGCCCTTTATTCCTGGAGGCTCCCCCTGCAAGGCCCAGCAGTGGCCCACCGCCCTTGGGGGTTCTTCTGCCACCTCGGAGGGTTCTCAGGCCTGCACAGGAACTGAGACCCCAGGGCGCTGGGACTCCTTCCTGCACCTCCAGAGTCAGTGATAATAAGATAGACCCATATCTAGAACGTGGAGGAGCCCCACAGTCCTGCTGGGACTTGCTTCCAGAAGAGTTGAACTAAGACCCCAAGCCCCCTGTTGTCGTCTGTGAGGCAAGCGGGGAAGGCATGTGGGAACCGAGTTAAAGACCACAGATGATGTCACTTGCCATGTTGTGTAGACCCCACGACGGCATCCAGGCCATGGTGACACTTCCAGCAGACAGTGCTGGAGGGCAGGCTGTGTACTAGGGAAGAAAATCAGAGGTCACTGCCTTGAAAAACTCCGCGTTGCGGCTGCCTTACGGTCTGGCCATGACAGCAGCAGCGCTGATGCCCGTCAACATCAGAAAGCTTTGATGGAGCTAATAATGGAAGCATTAGGAAGCCGTCACCACCTCTCCAGTGAGTCCTGACAATAGTGATAATAGTACAACAGAACAAGCCCCGGTCTGGAGGATATTGATGAGGATACGGAATATCTAGCTTCACATGAAACTCATGAATTTGAATGGAAATCAGACTCGAGTCGAGTCTCCGTTGCACGTGTGTGGGAATCCCTGGCCGGCCGTAAGGATGCTAATGGAGATGTGAAGGACCGTGAAGGCAATGGTGCCCTTCATTGTATCATCCTCTGCACTGGGAAGACTCAGAGTTCTGCTCATCTTCCTGGATGTGTCTCTCGTCGTTACAGACCTCATTTTCACTGATAAAATTTCTATTCCTGTGCATATCATTCAGTTTCTATAGATATTGTTGTATTTTTTTTTCATGGATTTTCTTCGAGTATTTGTGGAAGGGAAAGAGAATTATTTTTCTGATTTAATGTCTTAGATGCTTCATTATTGTGGTGATTCTCCTGGTTGACACCCTTTACATTTTTCATGACGGTAAGTCCCTCAGATACATTCCCAGATGGCCAGTTCTAGTTTGACCTCTACAACTTACTGTCTGATAAGAGCTTTTCATTTAGCTCAACAAAAAAGACATCATGAAAAGCTGGCCAGAAGGATGGGTTCAGAAAACAAAGGATGATCACAAAGGGTGAATTTGGCCTGGACTTCTCTTAACATACTGGCTTTATGTACCAAGAAATTAATCAGGTAATCCCCACGAGTCAAAAACATGGAAAATTTATTGACTGGACTTTGTAGTTGAGGTATATGTTGATGAGATATGACCAAAAGTTATGTTCTACAGGGTGTCTGTGTACGTGTAGACCCCTTCTTAGAGAGAGACACAGTCTTCCCATGACTTGGATTTGATGGAATACTTTTATAAATTTTTCCTGATTCCTGCAACATATTTATGTTTTATACATCTATTTTCTTGCTGAAATACCTATATGCAGATATATGTAAACATATTCTTAAGAAATGTATTGAATATATACAAAATTTAAAATAAAACAGCTTCAGGCTCTAGAATCTGACAACCTAGTTTTGAACCCCATCTTCTGTCATTTATTGTTTATATTCTCTGCACCTTCTTTTCCTTATCTGTGAAGTAGGTAAGTAATTACCTACTAGGCAGGTCTGAGGATTTAAAAATCTAATACCTTAAGGCCCTGCAACAGAGAGACTGGAGTGTGGAACACATTCAAACTTAGTAGATGTAAGATTTTTCATGTTAGCATGTGAAAACTTTCATTCATCCTATATTTTAGTTCTCATGTATGAAAAAAAATGTCCACCTCAAATATTGACCTATTTTCTTAAAAATTATTCTAAGGCTTTCCTTAGGTGTGCATGACATGCATATCAAATTGCCACCTCCTCATTTTTATACAAATATAGTAGTAAAAGCTTCATCTTATAAATTTTAAAATGCTCATTGTTAGCAAGTTTATGTTGAAGGAACTAAATGTTTCCTTCAAAACTGAAGCAAAGGCTCGGTGCCTGTGGCTCAAGCGGCTAAGGTGCCAGCCACATACAC
>NW_003852538.1:1002517-1003611 GCF_000181295.1 Otolemur garnettii | reverse complement strand
CTCCAGGAAAAAAAAAAAAAAAAAAACTGAAGCAAATAAGAAAAGAAGAAAAAAAACCTGTAACCATCAGAGGCACTGGGTGCATGGGTCACCCTTCTGGTGAGGTGTCTCCAGTCTCAGGGCTGGAGTAGGACGGGCATTGTCACCACTCCTGCCACCCACTCTACACACTCTGACACAACAGCCCACAAGGCCAAATGCCTCACTTCTATGCCGCCCTTCACTCTGAGAGAAATGCATGTCAGACAGGGACAGGTGGAAATCCCACAAGGATTTAGGTAGAAGGGGTCCTGATTAAAAGCAGCTTTGCTACATTAGTACTTTGTTTTGTCCCTTTGATTGGAGACTTGGAGGAGTCTTGACACCCTAAATGAGTTCTCCTCAGATTGAGTGAGAGGTTGGCTTTATTTTTTAGAAGCTCTGTCCCAGGTAGGAGAACCAGTATGACTCCCTGACTCTAAGTCCATTCTTAAGCAGATGGATTTTGGAGAAAACCCCACATGAAAGTGGGGGCTGTGGAAAGCGATTGTCTCTGTGTGCCTGTCATGGTCTGCACACTCCCAGCTGAGGGTCCTGCTCGTGCGTCTCTGGTGTGTGTGTGGTGGAGGAGGGCACGCACAAAACAGTTGCCACACTTGCAGTCCGGGAATCAGCCATCCCTTCTCCCCCAGGGCTACGTTCTGCCAAGTCCACAGTGAATTCCCCGTGGGTGTGGGGTCACTGCCTGCCAGTGCAGGCCTGTCCTGTGCCTCTAGCTCCACAGCCCTTAGCCTGCATCTTTGAGGTCTTGAGGTTCCCCTCTGGATCTGTGTTTCCAGGCTGAGCCTCAGTCTCCAACTTCCTCTTCCCTCTCATCCCTAACTCAAGTTCACAGCTCCTGCTTCCTATGCCAGGACAGTTCTCGACTAGCTGTATTTTATTTTATTTTATTTTATTGAATGGTAACTGTGTACATTGATGCACTTTGGGGGTACAGTGTGGTGTTTTCACACACAGTCAAAGACACTTCCATCAAACTGGTTAACATAGCCTTCATGTAACTTTCTTAGTTATTATGTCAAAACATTCATATTCTACTCATAGAAAGATTCACT
>NW_003852538.1:982337-1000206 GCF_000181295.1 Otolemur garnettii | reverse complement strand
GTGTTGGGTAGTATTCCGTCTTTTTCTATATTTTGGAAAAGGTTGAGTAGTATGGGTACTAGTTCCTCTTTAAAGGTTTGGTAGAATTCTGACATGAAGCCATCTGGTCCTGGGCTTTTCTTTTTAGGGAGGTTTTGTATAGTTGATGCTATTTCAGAGCTTGGACTAGCTGTATTTTAGAAAGGATGGGACACTGATCTACTTCAGGTAAGAATAGTTAATTATATGGCCATTCCCTAGGGAATTTTCATTTTTCAAAGAATTATTAGAAAGCAGGATCTTAGTCCAGTAGCATTAATTCCAAATGGTGAATGAGGAACTAACACAGGATGGAATAGAAGCATTGCCCTGAGGGTGCCTCTCAAATCCTGAGACACAGGCAGGAGAGACCAGGACTCTTCATATGGCTGACCATGGACCTCCTTCCTCACCCTCTTTCCTCCTGATATCTGAACATTTATATCTCTGTGTACCTCTACTATGACAAGACTTTGATTTTTACATGTTCAAATGTTTATTTTTGTACTAACAGAATTCCTAGTCTGCTGAAATAATTATTCTTAGCACTGGTACTTTCTCTTTGTTATCTTGAAATGAGAGCCCAGCATTCAAGAGAACTCTGCTATAAAAAGAGTGGAGATGGTTTCTAATCCCCATAACTATTTGTAAATGATTATATTTTAGTTTTTGCATAAAATGAATGATGCATAAAATTAGTGTCCAAACGTGCTGCTTCATTGGTCCATAAGTGCACATGGAACTCGATCCTGAAGCTTTCCCAACGGTTAGTGTTTCTCAGCTTTCCAGTCACGAGAGCAGTTTTCTGCCTCCCGAGGTTCCCCAGAGGGCACATCTTGATGGAAGTCTCCTCTTAATGGCTGTCTAGACTGTAACTCACAGTTGCACTCACTCCTGTCAATCTCTCCTCCAAGCATCCTTTGACTCAATTTTTCAGGAATTGAGGGGGGCATCTGATGCTTCCATCTACTTCTTCCCTCAGAGTCTGAGGCCAGTGGTCTTAACCCTCATTCCTTCCTCATGACTTATGTCCGGTCACAGTGTCCCAAGGAACCCTTCTAATTGTATTGCATTCCACTCTGCAAAAGATATTTATCAAATGAAAAATAACTCTATTACAGCCGGGCACAAATCAGGAAACATGAAACCCTGTTCACGTTCATTGCAAGTTTACTGCCAGCACGTAGCGCACAATGGATTTTTCCTGAAATGGATGTCGATTTGTGAGTCCCAAATAGAATTTTACACTGTGCAGCTCAACTTTGGGGGGATTAACAGGAAGAAGTAAAAGGCATCCTGAGTATTTGTATGTTGGGCTGTGAATGGGAGTAGTAACCACTTCTCCTAATGGAATATTTGAGGAAATATGAATGTTTATATCAAGAAACATGTACTTTTCTATTGGTTTCTTTATTTTTGTTATAGATATATTAGGCACATCTCTGGTCAAATGTGAAGAATGTTGGAATAATATTAAAGAATGTCCCAGTCCCTCTTCATGGGATTATGTTTCCAGTGACCACTGCACAGACGGGATCTTGGGAAAACCAGCCCTGGGAAGACGGGGTTCTTTCAATGACAAGCTTATCTTGGGGGGTCTTTTGGGGGCCCCATGGGGGTTTATGATTTTGTTAAATTTAATATTTGTCAACTTATACAAATACTGACATTATTTTTCTACTTTTTATGGCAAAATAGTTGGTTTAAGCATATTTTTTTTTTCAAATTGATTATTTGGTGTCCATATACAATCAAACGTGTTCTCATATGAATGCATATGTACGTGTACATGTGTTGTTAGGATACAACTAAGACATACAAAC
The DNA here is from genome assembly GCF_000181295.1 of Otolemur garnettii. Lineage (NCBI taxonomy): Eukaryota > Metazoa > Chordata > Mammalia > Primates > Galagidae > Otolemur > Otolemur garnettii. Next base: position 998,365 of record NW_003852538.1, on the reverse strand, counting down.
TGAGTTCTGTAAAATTGGCTTCAGCTGGGCACGGTGACTCACGCTTGTCATCCCAGCACTCTGGGAGGCTTAGGCGTGTGAATTGTTTGAGCTCAGGAGTTCGAGACCAGCCTTGGCCAAGAGCAAGACCTGTCTTTACTAAAAACAGAAAAATTAGTTGAGTGCCTGTAGTCCCAGATACTCAGGGGACTGAGGCGAGAGGATCCCTTAAGCCCAAGAGTTTGAGGTTGTCATGAGCTATGACTACACCAGGCACTCGACGACACAGTGACAGAGTGAGACTCTGTCTAAAAAACAGAACAAAATGAAAGCTGCATTCATGTAGCCGTAAATGTACTCTTCCAAAGATTGTGGTTATTTCCTATTAAGATTAGTATACTGGGAGGGTTATCCTAATCAATCCCTGTTGTCATTTTGGAAAGACTGCAATATTTATCAGAAAGGTTCAGTGTTAGTACTGTTGGCACCATTTTGTATAAGTTTATGGAGTCCAAGTGTAATTTCTTATTCAGATAGATTACATGGTGGTGAAGTCAGGCCTTTTGGGGTATCCATGACCCTGGATGGATCCATGACTCATGTATATTGTACCCATTAAGTAATTCCTCATCGCCCACTTCTTCCCCCCACCATTGTGAGTCTCCATTGTCTCTGGTCCCCACTCTATCCCCGTGTGTGCTGATTATGCAGCTCCTAATTATAAGCGAGAACATGTGGTATTTTCCCTTCTGTGTCTTACTTGTTCCACTGGAGATAAGGCCTTCAGTTCCATCCTTGCATGTGGCTGCCAGTATTTTAACTGGGTAATCGTATTGTGGTGACTTCCTAGGACACTATTACCAAAAACCATAGGACAACTGGAGAGCAGTTTTGATATCAGCTTCCTACACTCTGGAAGGCCTTGCCCCTGTAAGTACCCGAGGGTCTGTTATTGTATTTATGGAAACTTGTTTCTGCAGGGAAACATTCCAGCCATGTGAAATCTCACTAATTGAATGTATCTTCTCTTCACTCTCTTCACTGAAGTACATTTGTAATTTAGTTGTAGATCTACAAGAACCAACTTCACTATCTCGCAAGAAAACTATGACTCATGGGAATAAGGAAACTTGCTTGAGTTAACACAGGTGGGGCTAGATTCAGCGGTTCCTACTTATAATCCCAGCTACCCAGGAGGCTAGAGCAAGAGGATCAATGGAGGCCAGGAGTTTGAGACCAGGCTGGGCAACATAGTGAGAGCCCAACTTTACAAAAATGTCCTAATAACATTAGCCAGGCCTGACAGCACAGACCTCTGGTTCCACTTACTCAGAGGCTGAGTTGGGAAGATTGCTTGAGCCTAACCATTCAAGGTACAGTGAGCTATGATTGTGCCACTGTACCTTAGCCTGGGTGACAGAGCAAGACCCCATATCCTAAAAGAAAAACAGATGAGAGGCAGCGGAGTTGTGGGGGAAGATCATTGAAACTAAAATCCAGGGCCTTTATTTTGTAACTCTTTGCTTTAAAAAAAAAAAAGTATGTTTCTTTTCTCACTATTAATAGACATTTTTCTTTTCATCTTTTTAAAAGGTTTTTTTTTTAATTTCAGATTAATATGAGAGTACAAACAATTAGGTTTGTTAGGGAAGGTCCCTATTGTAGTTGTAACCTACCCCCATATACCCTTACATTGTGCCCATTAGTTGGGAGCTTACCAATCCCCCCTCCCCTCTCCCTCCTCCTTCCTCCCCTCTCCCCCCCCCATCCCCAACTTGAACTTGAATTTCTCTTGTGTGGCTGTGTATTAGTTCATCTACTGGCTTCATATGGTATTTTTCTTATATATGACCTTCACTGATACACCTGTGAAGTTTTAATTTTCCTGACAAGCTTTAATAAATCCAATGGTAGCCTCATCACTTCTTATGCAGAATTCCCGAGGAAACCCCCTGGTGTCATCTATGTATCTTTCCTTTCTAGGGAAGAAAGTGTTAACAATGCTTAAAAAAACTATGATTATCCTTTCACAAAATGGCCAGACCACAAAGTTACCTTTTCTTGATTGCTCGCTTTTTCAGGTCCCCTAAGAGACCACTGTTTCATCCTTTCCTTTCACAAGTTATTGACGTTGATTTAAATGTCGGCAATTCAAGGAGTCCTTCTGAGAGGATGCATCCGAGACCACTCAAGCAATCCTCCCACCTCAGCCTCTGAGTAAGTGGGACGAGGAAAGAGAATGTGTCCAGCAGTCACTGACTTTGAACCTGGAAGAATGAGCCATAACTTACTCCAACTTAACACTGTAACTTCACACATTCCTCTTTCCTTTGTTAAAGGTCTCTTCAGAGATTAGGTCATATTTAAGATAAAATTCCAATTGTGTAATTTTATGAGCATCTAAACTCACTGGTTATTGTCATGTAAATTTTTTCTGTGATGAAGTACTTTACTTTAAATGCAGATGATGTCTGTGACAAGCAACTCACTAAACATTCTCTGAGAGACACTGCACCCTTCAGAGGAGGAAAGATTGTCACCACGCTCTCAATGAAGATGAGAAATCTCACCACATAGATCCGCTTTCTCTCTCATTCTTTGCGAGAACTGTTTCTGTCTTCATTTTCCTGAAACTTCTAATCTTTCCCCCTTGTTCTCTCTCTTTTCATTAGGAGAAACTTCATATCCTTCTATTTAGGAAACAGGAAGTAATCATCAGATCACTTCCTCAACTTACAACAAAAAGTTAGCATCCCTGAGTGCCCCTTTCTTCCACATTATAATGCAAGAAATACTTTCCTCTACATCGAGGCTCAACCCTCTGCCTGTGCTCTGGACCCTCCCTCCTCCTGTCTGCTGGGGGAGCTCAGTCTAGATCATTCCAACTGCCTTCTCCTGTATCTTCAACCACTCCTCAACTGCCTCCTTCCCTTTAAACTGCAATCCCTAACCCCCAGGCTGTGGACTGGTACCGGGTCCCTGGCCCAGTAGGAGCTGGGCTGTACAAAAGAAGGTGAGCCCCTGGCAAGCAAGTAAGCAAGTGAAACTTCATCTCTATCTACAGCTGCTCCCCATCACTAGCGTCACCGCCTGAGCTCTGCCCCCGTGGCATCAGCAGTGGCATTAGATTCCCACACTGTAAACTGTGCGTGTAGGAGTCTAGGTGTGCTCCTATGGGAATCTAATGCCCCCCACACTCATTCATGGAAAAATTATCTTCCATGAAACCAGTTCCTGGTGCTAAAAAGTTCAAGACTGCTGCCTTTAGGAATTAAATATGCCAAAATTTCTACTGTCTTCTTTTTGCAGATTTTTTTTTTTATTTGGTCAGGTCTGGGTTTGAACCCACCACCTGTGGTACCCACACCACAGGAACCCACCACCCTATTCCTCTGAGCCACAGGCACTGCCCAATCTCTGATGTGTTAAAAAAATCAACAACAAATCTCTAAACCCTAGCTTCCCTTCCTGATGACACACTGTCCTTCTCAGACTGCACCCAAACTTGAAAGGTCTGTCCTCTCACATCGTTTCTACTTTATTCACTCTTTAGTCCCACTAAATCTACTTTCGCTCTTCTACCCCCACAACTGCACCTACTTTAGTTCATCAATGATTGTTTAATGAAAATGATTTACACTTGGTGATGAGAATAGACACTGTTGATATACTTATGAGTGAAAAAGTAGCTTACAAACTGTAGTGTAACCTATTGACTTCTCTCGTGTACAATTTTTGAAGTTAACTCATGTGACCACACGATGATCTAGGCATAGATCAGTTCAATCACCACACACACAAAAATCTTCATGTCACCTCCTTTCTTTCCCAAACCCTAATAACCTTCAATCTGTTTTCCATCATTATAGATTTTTGCCTTTTTGAGAATATCATAGAAATGGTCACCTTCAGTGTCTTTCTGCGTCTGCCTTCTTTCACTCAGCTTAATGCCTTTTATGTTCATCCAAGCTGTATAGGTCAATAGTCCAATCCTTTTTATTGATGAGTAATATTCATTATATAGATGTGCAATAGTTTGTTTATCCATCTACCCAGTGAAGGATATTTGAGTTTTATCTATTTTGGAGCAATTATGTATAGAGTTGTTTACATGTTTGTGGGAATGCACAGTTTTGTTTCTCTGGAGTAAGTATACAGAGGTGGGTTACTGCAGCGTATAAGTATAGGTTTAACTTTACAAGAGACTATGCACCTACTCTGAGAGTGTCTTTGCCACTTTGCATCCTCATCAACAAGGTAGAGACTTCATGCCTCCCGAGAGCCTTCTCCAGGGCTGGGTATTTTTCATTTTAACAATTGTAATACATGTTATTCCCTCTTGGTAGGGTTGGATATGTTTTATTTGCTTATTTGGAATCCACATATTCTCTCTGATAAGGTGCCTATTTGAGTTTTAACCCATTTTTAAACTGGTTTGTTTTCAAACTGCTCAGTTTTAAGAGTTCTTTATATATTCCAATTACAAGTGCTCTGTTGGATTTCGGATTTGCAATTATTTTCTCCCACTCTTTAGCTAGCCTTTCATCTTCTTATCTTTTACAATCCAGTTTTTTTTTTTTTATTTTGATGCAGTCCAGTTTGTCAATTTTTTTCTCTGTGGATTATGATTTTATTTTGTCTTGTCTAAGCACTCTGTTTAACCTGAGGTAATAAAGATTTTCTACATGTCTCCTATATTTCCTTCTAAAACTTCCATAGTTTGTACGTTACGCATTTAGATCCCTGACACTTACGGAGCTGATTTGTGTATAAAGGGTGAAATTTAGGCTCATTTTGTCACATACGAATGCCCAAAATGTAATTTTGAAAAGACTGTGATTTCTCTGTTGTTTTGCATCTTTACTTAAAATCAAATGGTGCTATTTTGTCTGGATTTACTTTTTTAAAAATTTTAGACAGAAGTTTTAAATTTTCTTAATATTTTTATTACTAACAAATTATAATTATATACATTTATGATATATGTATAATTATATACATTTATGATATATGTACACAGTGTAGAGTGATTAAATCAATCTCACTAGCATATCCAGCACCTCATTTATCATTTTTGCAGTGAGACATTTGAAAGTTATGCTGTTAGTTATTTTGAAATGCACAGTAGATTTTTATTGGCTATAATCTCCCTGCTGTGCAGTAGATCTCAAAACTTATTCCTCCCGACTACCTGAAATGTTGTACCCTTTGACCAGCAACCCCTGCCCCTTTCCTGTTCCTGCTCCAGCCACTGGGGATCATCATTTTCCTCTCTACTTCTGTGAGTTCATCCTTTTATACAATTCTATATGTAAGTTAGATCATTCAGTATTTTTCTTTCTCTCCCTGGCTTGTTTCACTGGGCATAATGTCTTCTCAGTTTATTTGGATTGTCAGAAATAGCAGGATTTTCTTCTTTTTATAAGGCTGAATAGCATAGTGGAATGCTATATATATATCACATTTTCTTTATCCATTCATCTGTTGATGAGCACTTAAGCTGATTTCATATCTTGGTTACTGTTTGTAACACTTCAACGAACATGAGAGTGCAGATATCCCTTTGATATGCTTATTTCCATTTTTAAAAATATGCCCAGAAGCTGGATCACTGGATGACATGACAGTTCTACTTTTAGTTTTGTGAGAAACCTGCATATCATTTTCCAGAATGGCTACACAGGTTGAGCACCACTAATCCCCAGATCCAAAATCCTAAATGCTCCCAAACTGGAAACTTTGATGCTCAAAGGAAATAATCTCTGGAGCATTTAGGATTTCAATTTTTTTAATTAGGGATGTTCAGCTGGAATGATGAACATCCCTAATGATGGAAGGATGCAAACATTCCAAAATCCAACAAAAATTCAAAATCTGAATCCAGCATTTTGGGTAAGAGATACTCAACCTTTACTAACTTCAATTCCCATCAGCGATGCCCAGGAGTTCACTTTCCTTCAATCCTGGTCAACATTCATTAGCTTTTATCTTTTTGATGAGAGCCATTATAATGGGTATAAGGCGACATCTTATTGTGGTTTTAATCTGCATTTTTCATCCAGACCAATATTGTGGAGCTTTTCTGCTATGATTTTTCTATTGGTTTTATAGTTTTATATTTAAGTCTTTAAACATTTTGGGTTGATTTTATATGGTACGGTACCACATATAAGAATCCAATTTAATTCTTCTGCATCAAAAAAATTCTTCTGCTCCATTTTGTTTCATTGACCTATCTATCTATCTATCTACCTATCTATATCTATATAGGGCTGATATATATATATATATATGTCTGATATACATATATGTATATCTCAGTTTCTTTGCTAATACCACAGCAACATTATTACTTCAGCTTTATAGTAAATCTTAGAATTGGGCATTTATTACTTTAGTCTTAGATTTGAGAATTTATTACTCTCCTAAATTTATTATTCTTTTTCAAAATTCTTTTACCTTTTCTATTTCTTTGGCCTTTGTATGTAAATTTTAGAATTTGCTTATTTAAAACTACAAGAAAACTCTCCTCAGGTTTTGATTGTAATTGAGGATAACTGACATACTCGTGTAGAGTTTTCCAATCAATTACCACTTGTTTAGATCTTTGGTTTCTTTGCCAGAATTTTCATAGTTTTCGCTATATGTATCTTGTATATGTTTTGTTAGCTTCATACCTAAGTACTTTATTTTTCACAGCTGTTGTTTTTAATCTTAGCTTTCAACTGTGCATTGCTAGCTTATACAAATACTGTTGATATATTGACTTTTGAAGGTCAACCATGTATTCTGTGAGTTTGCTAAGCTCACCTCATAGTTCTAAAAAGATTTTGGTAGATGCTTTGGGATCTTCCACATAGACAATTATGTCATCTACAAATAGAATGGTTTTATTTCTTCTTTTCCAGCCTCTATGGCTTTGACTTCTGTTTTCCTTGTCTAGTTGCACTGAGACTGAGTCTTTTAGCACAGTGTCACGCAGCACTGGGGGTCTGCAGTAGCCTACCCTCTCCCTCAGGAGGGGAGTTTTCAGACATCCTAGCTGCAGATTTGGAGTAGGTGTCTTTTATCAGGTTAAGAAAATATCCTTCAATTTCTAGTTTGCTTAATTTATTCTTACTACAAATGCGTGTGAACGATTTCAAATACTTTATCAATAAATACGGCTGGGAGTGGTGGCTCACACCTATAATCTCAGCACTCTGGGAGGCCAAGGCAGGTGGACTGCTTGAGCTTATGAGTTCGAGACCAGCCTGAGCAAAAGTGAGACTTCGTCTCCACTAAGAAATAGAAAAACTGGGGCAAGAAGATCACTTGAGCCTGAGTTGGAGGTTGCTGTGAGCTATGATGCCACACCACTCTACCCAGGGTGACAGCTTGAGCTCAAAAATAAATAAATTAATTAATTAATAAGTTAATTAATCAATTAATGTTATTTTTTCTTTAGACTGTCAGTCTGGGAGTTCATTTTATTGCTTTTCCAATATTGAAACAGTGTCAATTTCCATGACAAGGCCTACTTGGTAGTGGTACATTTTTAAAATAAATATATTTCTACATTCGATTTGCTAATATTTTATTGAAAAATTTTGCATCTGTGTCCATGTGCAACATCAGTCTGCACATTTAATTTTTGGAATATTTTTTAAATTTTAAAATATTAAGGAAATACAAATGTTTTTGTTACATGGATAGCTTTTATAATTCCTAATTCAGGGCTATAAGTGACCTAACACAAGTAGTGTATATTGTACCTGTCAGGTGGGTTATACCCTCCCGCTTCCCCTCCTCTGGACTTCTTGTTTTCCAGTGACCTATTTCTCCCTATGCCCATCGGTGACCATCAGGAATGATGCTTGTTTTCTATTCTTAAGATACTTCACTTAAGGTAATGGCGCTCAGTTCCATTCAATTGCTCCAGAAGGCATTAATTCATTTCTTTTCATGGTTCAGTCATACTCCATTGTCTATAGTATCACACATTTTGTTAAGCTGCTCATGAATTGATGGCCGCTTACGTTGATGCCACATCTTTGTGATTGTGAATTGTGCTGCTGTAAACCTTGAGTACAGTTAGTTGGGCTTTTTCTTTTTCTTTTTCTTTTTTTTTTTTTTTTTAATAAAATGGCTTCTTTTCTTAGTGGGATTGTTGGATCTTGGTTTATTTCTTTGAGGAATTTCCATATTGTTTTCCATAAAGGTCGTACTAATTTGCAGTCCCACCAATGGTTTGTAAGCATTGTTCGTTTCTCTCTGCATCCACACCAGCATCTACTGTTTGGTGATTTTTTCATAGCCAATCTGACAGGGGTAAGATGACATCTCATTGTGGTTTTGATTTGCATTTCTCTGATTAGTAATGTCAGACATTTTTTCATGTGTTATTTGACCATTGTCTATCTTCTTTTGAAAAGCTTCTGTTCATGTCTTTTGCCTACTTTTCAATGGGGTTGTTTGCTTTTTATTGCTGATTTGTTTGAGTTCTTTGCAGATTCTGGATTTTAGCCCTTTATCAGATGTGTGGTTTTCAAATATCTTCTCCAATTCTGTAGGTTATGTGTTTGCCATGTTGCTTATTTCCTTTTCTGTTCAGAGTCTTTTTAATTTCAGCAAGGCCCATTTACTTATTTTTAATGTTGCTGTAATTGTCTTTGGGATCTTTGTCATAAACTCTTTGTCTAGACCAATGTCCAGAAAAGTTTTTCCTACATTTTCTTCTAGAATTTTTGGATTTCATTCCTTATATGTAAATCTTTTATCCATCTTGAGTTAATTTTTGTAAGGAGTGAGAGGTACTATTGCATTCTTCTGCACATGGCTATCCAATTTTCCCAGCACCATTTATTGACTAGGTCATCCTTTCTCCAGTGTGTGTTGTCTGCTTTGTTAAAGATCAGTTGCTTATAGGTAGATGGGCTTATATAAGGTTACTCTGTTCTGTTCCATTGATTTATGTATCTACTTTTATACTACTACGGTGGTATTTTTGTTACTAGAGCCTAATAGTATAATTTGAACTCTGGCAATGTGATGCCTTCAGATTTTTTCTTTTTGCTTAAGATTGTATCAGGTATTTTCACTTTTTATTGGTTCCAAATGAAGCATAGAATTATATTTTCTAGATCTTTGAAATATGACATTCGCATTTTACTAGAGATTTCATTGGATCTGTAAATCCCTTTGCGTACTATGGGCATGATAACCATATTAATTCTACGAATCCATAATAATGCTATGTTTTTCCAATTATTTGTGTCTTCTGCAATTTCTTTCATCAGTGTTTTGTAGTTCTCCTTGTAGATATTTTTCTTCTTGATAAAGTATATTTCTAAGTATTTTTATTTTCTTCGTAGCTTTATGAATGGTATTGAGTTTTTGTTGTTTTTTTTTTTTTTGATTCTCACTTGACTGTTATTGATACATAGAAATGCTACTAAGTCTGCTTTGATTTTGTGTTCTGAGATTTTGTTGAATTTGGTTTTCTATTCCAATAGTCTTTTGTTGGAGTCTTTAGAATTTTCTAAATACAAGACATCAGTGAAAAACAAGAGTTTTTCTTCTTCATTCCTGATTTGGATACCTGTCAGGATCTGCTTCTGACACTACTTGGACTGGCCAGGTCTCAGGTCTGGCTTAGGTAGGTTCTGGATGTGGACCACTAAGCTACCTTGCTCAGAAACAGTTTCTCTTAGGTGCTTGAGGGCTATCTACTTTAGCTGGAGAGAGAGAGTGTGTGTCTTAGAGAGAGTAAAACAGTCTTCTTAGAACAGATAGAGCTTAGTCTTTAGTAGAGCTTGGTAATCTTCAGCAGAGAGACGCTGTGCTGGCATTCTGCAGGCAGGAGAGGAGACAGAGTCAGAGTAAGCGGGTCCGTGATAGAATGTGCATGCTCCCCACTGCCTTCTCCTCCAGCCTCATATGAGGCTGATCTCCTGCCTCTTGACACCACAGGTGTAGAGACTGCCAAGTCACCAATGCTCTCATCTCTTGAGCTCTCCTGCTTGTTAGAACTAAATCTCTCTCCACGCCCTTTTTACCAAGGTGTCCCATTACAAGTATTTCCTATAACTCTCACTCCTCCTAGCCATAGGCTATATGGGCTGCTACAGATACCCCTTTATTTTTTTAATTGATCTGGTTGCTCAGGCTGGGACTCGTTATATTAGATTGAATAAAAGTGGTGATCCTAGGCATCCTTGTCTTATTCTGTTTTTTTTGGAGAATCCTTTCAACTTTTCTCCATTCAATATGATGTTGGCTGTGGGTTTGTCATACACAGCTTTTATAATTTTGGTATACATTCCTTCTAGAACTAGTTTATTGAGGGTTTTTATCATGAAAGAGCACTGGATTTTATTGAATGTTTTTTCTGCATTTGTTCAGATGATAATATGGCCTTTGTTTTTCTCTTTATGTAGTGAATCACATTTATTGATTCACATATGTATAACCATTCTTACATCCCAGGGATGAAGTCCACTTGCTCATGGTAAATTTTTTTTGATGTGTTATTGAATTTGGTTTGCTAATATTTTATTAAGGATTTTCACATCTATTTTCATAAAGGATGTTGGTCTATAGTTTTCTTTTTGTTGTTGTTGTGTCTTTTCCTTTAGTAAGATGATACTGACTACATAGAATGAGTTCGGTAGGATTCCCTCTTCTTGACACTATGGAATAATTTCTGAAGTATGGGTACCAACTCTTCTTTGTAGGTCTGGTGAAATTCAGCAGTGAATCTATCTGGTCCAGGACTTTTATTGATTGGAAAATTTTTTATTACTGCTTAGATATCACTGATCATTATTAGTCTCTCCAGTTCTATTTTTTCCTGATCGATTCTTTGGAGGTTGTGTGTTTCTAAGAATTTGTCCATTTCCTCTACATTTTCTAGTTTATACATGTATTTTGTAGTTTTTACAAATTATATTTTGTATTTATTTGGTATCAGTTGTATCTCCTTGTTCATTTCTGGTTAATCTTATTTGGGCCCTTTTTATTTTATTCTTGGTTAATCTCGCAAGAGATCTATGGATTTAGTTCATCTTTTCAAATGAACAACTTGCTTACTTGATCTCTTATGTTATTTTTCATGTTTTTCATTTTGTTTAGTTCTGTTCTAACCTTTATTATTTCTTTTGTTCTTCTGGCATTGGGATTGGTTTGCCCTACTTTTTATTGTTTCTTGAGATGTGACATTATGTTGTTAATTTGTGATCTTTCTGTCTTTTTGAGGTAGACATTGAAAGGCTAAGAATTTCCCCTGAAGACTGCTTTTGCTAAATTCCATAGATTATAATAGCTTATGCCCCATTTGTCATTCAGTTCAAGGATCTCCTGATTTCAATCTTAATTCATTATTGACACAATAATCATTCAATTCAGCAGCAGGTTGTTTGATTTTCATGACTGTGTATAAATTTGAGTGTTTCTCTTGGAATTAATTTTTAGTTTTATTTCACTGTGTTATAAGAAGATACATGGTAGGATTTTAGCTTTCTTGAATTTTTTGAGACATTTTGTGGCCTAAAATGTGATCAATCTTGGAGAAAATTCCCATGTATGGATGAAAGAATGTGTATTCAGTAATTTGGAGGTGAAAATTTCTGTAGTTTCTGTTAGTTACATTTGCCTGAAGTCCTACTGAAATCCACTGTTTCTTTACTTGTTTTGTGCTTTGATGTTCTGTACAGAGCTGTCAGTGGGGTGGTGAGGTCCCCAACAAGTATGTACTACTATTTACCACTTTGCTTATATCTATTAGAATTTGCCTTATGAATCTGGGAGCTCCTGTGTTCAGTGCATATATATTTAAAATCATGTCTTCTTATTGAATTTCTCCTTTACCATTAAATAATGACCACTTTTGTCTTTTGTTACCCTCTTTGATTTAAAGTATGTATTATCTGACACCAGAATGGCTAGCCTGCTCTCTTTTGGCTTCCATTTGTGTGGAATATTTTTCCCTCCCTTCATCTTGATCTGTGTGAGTCCTCGTGAGCAGATGTGTTTCCTCGAAACAGTGGATCTTTGTTTTTTTTTTCTTTAATCCATTCAGCCAGCCTTCTTGCACCAATTCCTTTCTCATCTGGAGCAGCTGTTGCTCCTTGTTTTTGCTTAAGGGTCTGTGTAGCATATGTTGGATAAAGAACATTGGCTTTGCTTGTGGAGACCTTGATGGAGGTCTATGTTCTGGATAGAATAGACACCTTGGTTATAGATATCCTTTGTGTGGTGGTTTTCTCAGTTGATAGCTATTTGTAGGCTGCAGTGGTGGTGTTCTACATTGGAGGGCAGATTCCCTGTCTCATGTCTCTTATTGTTGAAGGAAGATGTAAGTCTTTGAAATCCTTTCTCTTTCCCCAGCCCTGTAGTCTTCTTAACAATATTAATTATATTGAGATGCCTAGTTTAGTCTCTGAGACAGCAGGAGATGTTATGTGTGGGTAAGAATCAGCCACTCCCTGTAGGAGTGAGTATAGTAGTCAGTAAATGTTGTAAAGGACTTTATAAATTGTCCTCTCTGCCAATAATGTTTTCAGGAAACAGCCAGCTGCAGTGTCGTTTTCTGAGATTGACTAGCTCTAGTCAATCAGGAGAAGCACTCAGATGTTCTATGCCATGGGTGGGACCCTGGAACTCCCTGGGGGCTCCTTATTCTTTATCACAGCAGAGGTGGGCAGAGAAGTGAATTGCATAGGGCTAGGTTGAGTTAGCTTGCCTTCAGGATTCAGAGAGGTGGACACAAGAGCTGTCTTGGCAGGGGATGGGAATCAGATCCCAGGCTGCTTAGGAAAGAGGCCATGGAGGGGCTGAGTCAGCCCCGCCAAGAGAGAAAGTCTGCTTGTGGAGGAAAGACCATTTGGGATTCACATACTGGCTGTCAGAGTGGGTTTTGCTCTTCTCGCTTCTCCCCTATCCCAAGGTCTCTGCAAGCAGAAGCTCAAGCTAACTGAGCTCAACATCAATAGCTTCGAGCTTTTCACCAAGATTTCTTTCCTGATTAAGAGCAGATTTTTCCTGTGTGGAAAGAGTTTTTCTGTTAGTTCACTGTGGTTTAGGTCCACACTATACTCTCCTCTCACTTCTGGCCACCTGGGCTCCCTTGCCTCCTGAGATTAACTAACAAATATTCCCTCTGTGCCCCTGAGGGACACCATTGAGTCCTAGGGGCATGGGATCTAGCCTGTAGGTCTATCTCCTTGTCTGTCCCCCCATGTTGAATCCCTGTCTATGCCTGAGAGACTGGTCCTGAATGGCCTGTGTGATGCTCAAGCAGGTGTAATGTCCCTCTACTTTGGGGTATGCTCTGTGTTTCTGGAGCAACCAGGTAAGTAGCACCAGAGAGGGCTGCTAGGCAGGAAGCTCACAGTCTGAGCACGCCTCCATTCACTGCAGGTCTTTAAGAGAAGAGGTATCTATGGGAGCCTTGATGCAGGGGACACACTAGCAGTGGGGAAACAACTGCTCCTGAGGGTCCTGGCTCAGTCATCCCCTGAACATTCATTCCACTCAGCAGCAGTGAGTGGGAGATAAAAGGAGGAAGAAAACATCTGAATGGAGAAGATCTGGCACTTTGGTCCTCTCTGTCCCTCTCTCTGTCAGGCAGCCCACCCAGAATGTCCAAGCTCTGAGATCACACAGATCACAGATCTTCTGAGGCCCTCAGAAGACCCTGTGGCCACCATAGCCTGGGCTGGAGTTTGGAAATGTTTGTGTGGGGACAAGTGACACAAAGATTGAAGGGCTGATGCTCCCTGGGGAGGACAAAGATACACAATGGGTGGAGAAGCCACATGACCTGTGGTGATGGGAAGTGACTCTAGTGAGCTTGCAGCCTGGTTCATTATTTTCAAGAAGTTTACAGTTCCCTGGTGGTAGCAGCTTTCGAGCTTGTGAGGGTGGAAAAATTCTTCAGAAGCATAGGAGCCTCCTAACTACCAGATGTGTAAGGGAAGGAGAAACAAACCCCACCTGTCCTTCCCACGGGACTCCAACTTCCTCAGGGGTTGATCCTGGTGTCCTGCCCCTTTTTGTTCTGCTGCACAGCTTCTTGCTATGGAATCTCAGGTAGGTTCTGGCACTCTCACCTCAGGATTACACCTGGGCTACATGTTTGTTAGTCTAAGACTTTTCCTTCTTTCTGAGATGATCTAGTGACTGATGCCTCTAGTCAGCCATCTTTGCACCCAATTTTCCCCTATAATTTTATTTCTTATTACTTTCTCTGTATTTGTTGCGGAGGTAATATTGGCTTCATCAGTTGATTTTGGCGAGTGTTCTCTCCTCTCTATTTTTGGGGAGAGGTTTTATAGTTCTCTTATTATCTTTTCTTTAAATGTTTAGTAGAATTTGCAACTGAAGCCATTCAACCCTAAAGATTTCTTATTCAGAAAAAAGTTTAATAGGAATGTAATTCTTTTTATAATTTTAGCATAAGTTAGATTGTTTCATTGTGAGTAAGTTTCATTAGCTTGTAGTTTTTGAGGAATTAGTCATTTCATCTAAGTTGTTGAATTTACATGCAAAAGATCATTATTATCCTCTCCATGTCTTTTATGATACCCTTCCTTTCATTTTTGATATTGGAAATCTGTGTCTTCTCTCTTTTTCATTCTTCCTAGTTTAATCAATTTTACTGATCTTTTCAAAGAACCAGTTTTTGTTTTATTGATTTTCTCTATTGTTTTTCTATTTTCAATGTAATTATTTCTACTTTTAACTTTTAATAGCTTTCCTTCTGCATGCATATTTATTTTGCTCTTTTTTCGAGTTTCTCAAAGTTAGGTTATTGAGTAGAAAGGTTTCTTCTTTTCTACTATAAGCATTTAATACTGTAAATTTTCTTCTAAGCATTACTTCAATTACATCCCACGAATTATGATATATTTTTATTTTAGTTTTGTTTAAAATTATTCTAACTTGTCTTATGACTTTCTCTTTGGCTGATGGATATTTAGATGTGTGATGTTTAAGGTCCAAGTGTTTTCATTCTGTTACTTCTACTTTAATTCCTTTATGGAGAAAGAGTTTACTTTGTATAATTTCATATTTTAATGTTTTAAGATTTGTTTTATGACCCAGTACATGTTCTATGTTGGTGGCTATCCCATGTGAACTTGAAAAGAATGTATATCTCCTGGTGTTCTTGGTTTTAGTGTCTATAAATATCTACTAAGTCCAGTTGGTTGATGATGTTGTTCATTTATAACCTCGCCCTTGCTGATTTTTGTCTACTACTTTTATCTGTTATGTAGAGATGAGTGTTAAAATCTACCTACAATTATAGACTTGCCTGTTTCTCTTTTCCTTGTGGTCAGTGTTGATTTAGGTATTTTTAAGCTCATTTCTGGGTGCATGCAAGTTTGGAATTATTATATTGTGTTCCTACAGATGCCCATCATTATGCATCATTCCTCATCTTTGGCAATTTCTTTGCTTTTAGTCTGAAGTCACTTTGGTCTGATATTGATATAGTCACTCCAGCTTTCTTTGGATTGGTGTTTGCATGAAATATGTTTTTTCATCCTTTCACTTTAAATTTATCTGTATCTATCTTTAGTTTCTTGAACATCTAGAACTACATCTGTGTGCAGGGTCAGATGCGGAAAGGACAGAGAGAGTAAAAATCCAGCCCGAAATGGCTGGTTGCTTTAGAATTACAACTCCACCAGTAGAGAACTTGGCATCTTGATCTTCACATTTCCAAAATTTTATGTGAGCATATTTCCATAGTGGAAGTGAAAGAGGCGAGAAATAACATTTGAAGATAGAGAAGGCAAAACTATTCAAAACACTACCTAATTGGTGCTCAAACTTCAGAGTCTAAATATGAAAAGATTCTATTATAAATCCAGAATCCTAGGCCACATCCACAGATATGCTGCTGTGGTTCTAGGTTAGGGTCCAGGAATCTACATCATCATGACCTAGGTCAGCCATTCTCAATCTGTGAGTCGCAACCCATAGGAACTGTGTTAAAAGACCGTGGCATTAGGAATGTTGAGAACCACTGCCCTAGGGTGGTGCCTGTGGCTCAAGGAGTAGGG
>NW_003852538.1:953514-982269 GCF_000181295.1 Otolemur garnettii | reverse complement strand
AGAGAGAGAAAACCACTGCCCTAGGTCATTCTGTTGTTCTGATGCAGGGAATCTAAAAACTTTTTCCTAAATAATGGTGGCAGTCGGGCACCTAACATTATCCTGCCAACCTGAAACTCATTACTCAAGGGCAAGGCAAGCCCAGGTCCTTTCACATAGACAACTGGATAATGCTGGGAAATATTAAATGTGTTTAATGGCACTTCCACTCTTTTCTACCAGGTTAGTTTTACCAAAAAAGGAATTTGTTAACTGGACTCATCTATTCTATTTAAATAGAATGGTTTTGAAATGGCTCATTGTGATTGATTCCATGTAAAAAGAAAGATCATTATGTATTTATTCAATTCTTCATTTATTTCTCCCCCTCTCAGAGATCTACTTTCTCTAATCTGCTAAGTTATTTTTTCTTAATTTAACATTTGTGGAGCAGCTAAGGTGGAGGAATTTCTAGATTTTACAACCTTTGCCTTTGACAAAGCTTGTATGACCTGCATATATATTTTGCATCCTCCGCAATTCTGTCTCACCACTATGCATTCGACTGTCCCTTGGGGATGTAAGGACAAGCTATTTTCTTAGCATGGTGTTTTCTTCTATGATATAATAGATAATTTGGGAGTTACCTACTGGTACTACTAGCTTTATCTTTTTTAGATCATTCAAATTACAACTACATTTCATGTGGATTCCGAAATAGTAGCAGAAGCTTAATGGCCATGTCTTCAATTGAATTAGCATTCAATTTAGAATGCTAAATAGACTATAACCTTTTTTAAGCTATCAAGCTACTATGGTGATTAGTCAGTGATGACCTTGAAATAACTGTAAATTTTGTTTCTCTAAATGAAATAAGAGTTCCTCGGATTTGGGAATGAAACCATAATTAGAAATACATATAGTCTTGTGGAATTCAGAATAAGGTACTTCAAAGTTATTATACATAGTATTGTCATTACTTTATTAATGGAGAATAGTGATAAAATGCTCTAGATGTATGTGTATTACCTTTCTGACCCCAGATGTTGATTTAGTATTGTGCTAAGAAAAATTCACTAAGTGATATTATAGTGTCCTGGAAAAGTTTCTATACTTCTGAAAGGTGAGCAGTTTCTTCCCTCCCCTTTGAGAAACTGAATCTGATGTTGTCTGAGACAGCTAAAGTGAGGGGTTGGCTTGGAGTTAAGAAAAAAAATGGACATACTATTTTTTTATCCGAGTTTACTTTTCTAATTTTAAATGATCTCTTATTCAGGGGAAGGCATATGCTTTGCTTAAATACAGTTGAGTTTTTCACCTTAGAAACTGACTCTCCTACCAAATAAAGGGGTGTGTGGTGCTGTAAACTACACACAGAGAAGCATGAGAACTAAACCTTGTCACAATAGTGCAGCCAAAATCTCCAAAATAAGATAGATAGGTCTGTGTAAGATTTGGAAATGAAAGATAAAATAGTAGGAGGCTGAGAAAGAATTCTTCTGAGAATCTTATGTGTATAGGCTGTTGCTGCCACAGACATGCCCAGGGAAAATCTGGAGTGCCTCGGGTTGCTAGGTACTATTTAGGTGGCTTTTCTAAGTTGTGATCTGTTCATTCTGCTTATCACATTATATAGATGATCCTATGTTTGCTTTTCTGGTTGATGTTTGACCTGAGATATTCTTTTCTTTCTTTCTTTTCTTTTCTTTTCTTTTCTTTTCTTTTCTTTTCTTTTTTGCAGTTTTTGGCCAGGGCTGGGTTTGAACCCACCACCTCCAGTAAATGGGGCTAGCGCCCTACTCCTTTGAGCCACAGGTGCTGCCCTTGAGATATTCTTTTTATTGACAGGTTTATCTATTTCCTCCTGTGGCCAGTAACTAATAGCAAAACAGTTATTCAATTCCATGGATATTTACTAACAAAAAAAATAAAAATTAATATGTTTTTTAGTGTATAGGTTTAATTGCTGAAATTAAGATAGTTAAAATCATGCTTGACATCAGCTAAAGCAAGATAGGAAATTGCTTCTGTCCCATATAAAGTCTGAGTGGGAACTCCAGGGTTAGTGTGGTAGTTTCATTTTCATCAGAGACTGGGAAACTTGTTGTATCACTCTACCACCACTCTACTACCCTGACCACAATTTCTTCCTCATGCTCCCACCAGACCATCTGCATTTCAGCAAGTGCAAAGGAAGAAAGGCAGAAAGAAAGGCCACATCACATCTCTGCTCATACCATGACTACTCACGTCCAGTGGCTATAACTTGATCAAATGGCGATCCTTGGTTGAGGGGAGGTTGAGAATGTGATCTTTATTTGGACAGCCATATTATTAATACTAAGGAGAGAATCAATACTAAGGAGAGAATCCAATACTTGGATGTTGCTACAATGAGTTTACTCACATTTCTTCCCTCTGTGAGTTTAAAATACTCTAAAAATATTTAGAAAACTATACGTGGTTTATAATATAAGCAAGATAAAATTAATATGAGATAAGAATTCTAGGAAATGCTATAGATTGAGGGAAAGCTTCCCTGTGACACACATGTTTATCATTTCAGAAACAGAACATCCAGGAAGAGACGCCCAATGTGGTATTGAAATGGTGGGTTTAGACAAAGGAGGAAATTTCTTAATATAAGAGGTACTAGGCTCGGCGCCTGTGGCTCGCCAGCTACGTACACCTAAGGTGGCGGGTTCGAATCCAGCCCGGGCCTGCCAAAACAATAATGATGGCTGCAACCAAAAAATGGCCAGGCGTTGTGGCGGGTGCCTATGGTCCCAGCTACTTGGGAGGCTGAGGCAGGAGACTTGCTTGAGCCCAGGAGTTGGAGGTTACTGTGAGCTGGGATGCCATGGCACTCTACCCAGGGGGATAGTTTGAGGCTCTGTCTCAAAAAATATATATATATAAGCGGTACTAGAGGCTGGGAGTGGTGCCTCACACCTGTAATCCCAGCACTTGAGGAGGCTGAGGTGGGTGGATCCCTTAAGCTCACAAGTTAGAGTCCAGCCTAAACAAGAGTGAGACCCCATTTTTATTAAAAATAGGAAAACCAGCTGAGCGTTATGGCAGGTGCCTGTAGTCACAGCTATTCAGGAGGCTGAGGCAAGAGGATCACTTAAGTTTAGGAGTTTCAAGTTGCTGTGAGCTATGATGCCATGGTACTCTACCCAGGTGACAGAAATAATATTAATACTATTATTAATGATATTATGATTAATAATATTAATAACAGATATTAGGTTATCTGATAGATAGGGTTTTTTTTCAAACCACTCTCACTCCCACCCACCTAAAGGCTCTGAAATACCACCATACCATCAAGTCTGTTCTACCTGGTGGGGTTGGGGAAGTAGAGAAAAAAAGGTGGAGACTTACTTACAAGCATAAAAACTTCATAAAAAAAGATAATTATCAGATATTTCTAGCTATCTGCTGAATAGGGTCTTTGATTTTCTTTCTGTTTCTTTCCCCTTTCAGGGTGTTTTTCAGGACATAATGACCACTTTCTGGCAATTAATCAGAAGAAGAGTGGGAAGCCGATGTTTGTTTATCACCATTCACGAGGCATTGAGAAGAGCCTGGCCATAGCTCCACAGAAGATATACAGACACGGCCACCATTCCTCCTCTGAGACTCGGGCAAGCACACGGCACCACATTGTTAATTCAGCATTTCCTAGACCTGCGTACGAGCCTTCTCTCGATCTGCTGGCCATGGCTGGGCAAGACCTTGAGGTGGAAAATCTTCCGATCCCAGCAGCGAATGTAATTGTGGTGGTAAGTGCTCCATTCACCTGCCCTGAGCTGGGCTGGTGCTGTCTTCTGTCACTGACACTTGATAAAAAAGGCTATTACAAATGGCTGCTCCTGAACCTCAGTGGTTATTTATCATAGACTTCTCACTTTCTGATGTTTCTCTTTTGTTACTTTGACTGTTGCCTGTTTTCTTCCTCCAATGCAGTGGTTCTCAACCTTCCTAATGCTGTGGCCCTTTAATACAGTTCCTGTGCATTGGGACGCACAGGTTGAGAACTGCTGCTCCAATGAAATCAGAAAACTTGCCTCTATTCTCTGCTCACAGCACAATGCATTGTACATGGCAGATGCTTAATAAATATTTGAATATAAAACTTCTTTAGAAAGACCTTCTGGATATAGCTGATGGTATTCTGTCCTGAGCCTCCTGCCTTCCATGATACTCAGTTTTAAGGAGATAGGCCACAGGCTTGGCCTGTTTAAATAAATAATCTTATTGGCGATCCTCTGGTCACTTGACTCAAATTATAATAAATGAAGAAACATCTGAAAGGAAAAGATTTTTGTAGGGGAGGGTAGTTTTCTGTTGCTGGAGCAAGTGGATTGATAGTAATTGATGAATATTATTCTTTATATCACTGAACAAACATCATCCTTTATTTATCAAAGTGATGTAATGGTCCAATTGATTACCTCATGTAACCCAGGTCAGAGGTTTCCAATTTGTGGAGGTATCATAGTTTAAACACATGTTGAGGTTGACACCCTGTTTGGACTGTAGTCCCCCCCAAGGGACGGGGGTCCACCACATTGTTACTTCAGCACTTCCTAGGAGGATCCGCATTAAAGTTATAAATCTGAGGCTAAGTGGACGTGATTGCATTTGTGCTCCCAAATATAATCAAACAAGTTGACTTTTGAGGCCAACGTAATTTAATGAAACCATGTCTGCATTTTGGTGACTTCTTTGTGCACTAAATGTTATTAAATTTAACAAGATTCTTTCCTTTATTTTTTAATCTACTACTTAGGTATATAGTACTCTTTACTTTGTACTGGGAATCAAAGATCTGTTCATCAATGCTTTTAACTAGCATACATTATGGATTATGATCCAGTTTTCACTTGGGATACCTGGAAATAGAAACAACTGACATAGAGCTCCTGACTTCACTTGGGAAACAGCCGGGGAGAAATGTAAATAATTTAAGAAAAATAGTAAATTGAGAATTCAAGAAGAACACTTGTTAGGAAGTAAATATGTGGGTTGTTTGGCACGCTGAAATGCTTGAACAAGTTTTCTGGATTTACATGAGTAGCAGATGTTCTAAAGGTGCAAGTCAGGTACTCTGTACAGTGGAGATAAAGGTGTTAGTGACGTCTCTGTGTCTGGGTATGCCTGTATTACTATGGGAGCTCACGGGAGATATTTTCTCTGGTGACCACCATATACTCATAGTCATCAACTCAAAGTCACTGTGAATTACAGTTGAAGAGGTTTGTTCCATCTTGGAATGTCACATACTGTCTAGTTAATCTAATATTTTGGACAGCAGAAGGCACCAATGAGGAGTTCTGGCAGGCCACTTCACTTTCTGCCCATTTGTGGTTTGGAGAGTCAGGAAGAGGCTGTGCCTTTTCTCCTGGGTGATGGCTACGTAGAGGCCATGGGTGACTTTGCTACGTTTGCTGTCCTGACCTCTTTTGGTCTAGTCTCTAACCGTGCTGTGGATTTGGTAGATGGCAACAAGGGCCGGTGCTAATATTTCCTGTCATTCACTGACATTGCTGATCATGCACCTGATGATTTAGTAGGAAAATGTGGGAGCTGAAGTTATTTTTTACATAAATCAATAATGTTTGGCTCCCTCTGAAAGCAGAGGGAGGGGTGACATGCAATTAAATGTGGGCCGGAAGGCCATTCTGCGCAGGAAGCGATTATAAAGGGGAATAACGTAATTACTGCGATGGAATAATTGATGTCTGTTTGTGAATACAGGGTGTATATGTAGTAAAAGCATATGTATTAATGCAGATATTATTGCTTGAGAATTCTTTTGTGGCTTAATTATACCAAATGGGCAGTGTTAATTAGTATCAGTTTCTTGAACTGGGGAAATTATTGAAATGTTTTTTCCAGCCAGGGTAGAAAGCGATCCTCAATTTCCAATATTTCTGTGTAACTTCTGAGACTTCCTGTCTCAGAAGGAGAGATCACTTTTCCAATATTTCTCTCTCTCTCTCTCATTTCTGCTGTCGTAGATAATGGCTTTTAGGATGAGAAATTTAACAGGGACATGAAAGACACATGTGTTCCTCCTCCCTTCCTGATTCCGAATTTCTTCCACAAACAATTTCATAAAAGCATTTGTCCACACATGATTTTTATGTTTTTCTTCTTTCTTTTGTAATTGGGAAAATCTGTAGTTTATTTGTTACAAGGACAGGACAGCACAGCTAGAAAGTTTATCCCCCCAAATGTGAATTGTTCCAGAAACTCAATTAGGAAGCTATTGTTAGGATTTCTGTGCAAATCCGATGCAGAGGGGACGTGAAAGGCCTCAAGGTCAGTGTTGTGGTGAGAAGGAAACAGCATGGTTTCAGCTAAATATGTGAGGGACACTCTACAGCTCTTATCCCAGGAGGCCTGGGACATCTGTCAAGTCACAAGCCACAGCATCGGGAAGAGGGGACCTGGAGGTGCAAGTGCCAGCTGCAGGCCCCGGTCCAGCACAGCTACTGTATGAAGAATGCTCTGGCTTAGCCAAAGCCCAAGAAACTGGGACTAGACAGGCTTTGGACCACAGGGGTGATTTTTAGGGTCAGTGAAAAGAGCACAAAGGTGGGGAGATTATGGCCTACTACTCCACAGGGTGGGCTTGAGGGAAGGAGAGAAAGAGCCTATGGGGGTGGGGGGAGGATGCAGTGGGAAGGCATCTGTGAGCATGCAGGAAGATGGTGGTGAGTTACCAGGGCCGGAGACGGCCTCTGTGAGCATGCTGGAACCCCCGCAACCCCCACCCACATGCTACGGCCCAGACCAGCACACACCAGATACTCCAGTACCGCTTTTGTGACATGAAATATTCATTCCAAATACTTCTATGTGGTATCTGACTTAGAAAACTGTTAAAGCCAAAAACTCTATGTGACTGTGGGTTTCAGTTGTGTCCCAAACTCTGGTTCATGCCGAGGGTCTCAGCTTTGCTCTGCTGTGACTAGTTTTGAGGTTCATGTTACAGGTAAAGGGATAAACCCTTTGAAGGCTTTGAACATCCTGCTTTCTCATTGCCGTTACACGGTAAAGACATTTTATAGCATTTACTGTGTTGTGTGATGTGGATAAATACTTGCTGGATCTTTTTTCCGTATATAAACTGATTTAGTTATAATCACGTTTGCATAGGGAATGTCCTGCAGGTGGTCTGATCTATGTACACGCCAATCCGACCACGCCCAGGAAGATGGGCTGGTCAGGAATATTTTATTGCAAGTGGTAAGAAATCCAATCTAAACCAGAGAAAATTTAGTTGTTAAGTGCCGACACTTCTGTAGTACATCTGGATTTAGGTGTGGTTTAGTCAAGGGTTCAAATGACAGGACCAAGGTCAAGTCCCCAACTCTGCCCCCCTGCAGTGACTCTGTTTTCTGAAGGACTCTTTTCTTTTGTCCTGGGGTTTCCTTCTTGCAGGTTTACATTCACAAGGAAAGACTGGCTCTTTCACAGCTGTCAGTAATGTCCTGGGCTTCCCTATGACCAGAACAATTTACGTGCTCACTTCATCTGGGGACAGTGTGTGTCCCGGTGATGGACGAGGCTGATTGCGTCAATCCTGAGCCACCTGCCTTAGTCCTGCAGCTTCCCTAAAATCCTCTGAGCCACAGGTGGGAGAGGAGGTGCCTGGTCGCAAATCAGGATGTTATTAAGAAGAAAAGGTTAAAATAGACACTAGATAGCAACTTAGGGTGTGCTAAAGCAGGGTGCGTGGGCTTCCGTTTTTGTTAAGACACAATGACCCCTTCAAGAAACCACAGGATACGAGGACTTACAACTTAGCCTCAAGAAACAATTCCTATAAAAACAGACGGCAAAGGTCATGCCCTAAACTTTCCAGCAGCGCTTCCATTAGGAAGAAAATTCACTCTGACATTGGAGAAAGTTAAGGTGCCTGGTATATGCCCTAAAACTCAAACTGTCTGCCAAGGAGAGGCTCTCTGCACTGTGCAACCTGTGGGACCCAATATATTACCTCTCCCCAAAGTCTCAAGGCTGTAAAAACCATCATGGCCTCTCTGCTTCTTGCTGGTGACAGTAGAGATGATGAGGCTGTGGGAACAACCTGGCCAGGCTCATTCCTGAGCTCAGTGAGGTGCCGGTGGAGGGGAAGCTCTCAGAAAGCATGACGGAAACGCAGGGTTACAGAAAACTTTCAATTACTATGTGATAAGAGTTTACAGGGTCAAAATAGTAAAACCCAAGTCCTAAATACTAAATTGATGAAAGACACAAATCGAATGTAATATGAGACATGAACAAACATCATTCAAAAGAGTCTCAGAACAATTGTCCCAAGTTCCTAGACAGAGTGAGCATAGGAGGCTGAGAGAACAAATCTGACTTTAAAAAGTAACAAAGCGAGGAGGTTAGTTAAATAATAGCAGGAACTGAAAACAGGCGCGTGCAAACTGAAATGGAAAAGGAGACATCTCGGAGAGAGCTGAGTCCCTGTGAGGAATTAAAGAACAACCAGGGAGGCGTCAGGTGGGTGGGGAGGAGAACAGACCGCCCGGGATAGGCACCACTGGAGAGTATTGGCAAAAATGACCAATCAAATTGCTATTTGGCAAAAAAGTAATCATGATAGTCGGAACAGTTATTTTGTGCTAAGCACAAACATTTACAGTGTGCTAAGTGCTGTGCTGAGAGGTAGGGAAGTGTTATCTCGTTTCACTGTTACAGCAAGCCTATCTCAATA
This sequence comes from Otolemur garnettii, assembly GCF_000181295.1. Lineage (NCBI taxonomy): Eukaryota > Metazoa > Chordata > Mammalia > Primates > Galagidae > Otolemur > Otolemur garnettii. Next base: position 973,547 of record NW_003852538.1, on the reverse strand, counting down.
ACAAAACGGTTATCTCCGTTTATCCATTTTAGCTTTTGCTTTTCTTTCCCTTATAAACGACTGCAACATCTTACTAACTAGTCACTCTACATCCCCTCTTTCCCATTTTTGTCAGAGTGACCCACGGAAAGTTGCACACACACACACACACACCATGGCCTTCCCATTGCCATAGAAGGTAAATCCACACATCTTGCCGTAGCCAACATCATACACTACCTGAGATCCAAGACCCCCTGACCGCTGGCCTGGGGATTCTGATCGCACAGTTCTGGGAGGAGTCCCAGGAGTCTGTGCTTTCCACAAGTATTCTGGAGGATTCCTGAGACGTGAGGACTTTGGAAAGCTCCTCACACAATCTGGCCCATCCCCGTGTCTCTGTGTACATCTCCCCCTCACCCCGACTCCTCATGGCCGGCTCTGGGCCCTCTCTCTGCCTCTGGACAACAGACCTGTTGGTGCATCAGCAACTTTGCCCTTGATATTCTCCTGCCTAAAATGATGCCCTCCCTGCAAATCTCATGTCCAGCACACAATAGAGACTCAATAAACAGTTTAAAATTAATAAATAAATGTCAAATAACAAAATGCAGTTGTTTTTGGACACAGTATGAATGTTTTTTATTGCATTTTTTTCACCTCAATCTACAGTGATTTTTCTATTTCTTTCTTCACTTGATTACTTAAATTTTCAATAGACAGCTTGGGCAAATTTCAGAAACAAATTGTAAAAGTAGAAATTTGAAAATGAAAGATAAACATTGGGAATATGCTGTGTCTCTGGGAGAAGAAGGGCACTGTCTACGCCTTGGCCACATGACACTCCACTTAAGACCTCAGCTTCTAAAGACTTTTATGCCCCCTGACTACTTCATTTTTCTCCCTAGCGCTATGCCCTTCTAACTACTGCCTTTTCTGTATTTTCCACAATGCTGAGATTTTTCTGTTATGTCCCTACTTTATCTTCAGTGCCCAGAACAATACCTGACCCATTGTAAGGGCTCGATAACTATTTGTTGAATGAAAATGAATCAATGCCAACAGAAACATAGTTCAAAAGCTTGTAATTTAAAAACTTACATATCTTGTTATCAAGAAAATATGATTACATGTACAGTTTTAGCACATAATTGCCTATTATCACGTGGTCTTATTTTATATTTTTCTCTCCCCACACAGAATAGAAATTCCTAAGAAAATAAACTTTTTGATATTGATAATGTTTGACAATTAAATATAAAATAGCTAGTCAGGGACTATTTGATGATTGCTAAATTCATTCCCAAGATGTGAAATCAGATGACTTCACTTAAAAGATCTACAGTGGTGATTTCAAAGATGATAATAAAAATGAACATAGGGTCAAATCAGATGTGATTGTTAAGAAAATCCAGAAAAAGAAAGCCTTAATCTGCTCCAGAAGTTTGGCTAAACTTTTGTTCCTCTCTTAAGCTACTGTAAACGCTTCCTCTAGATTGTAAGACCCTCTTATATAATCACCTTCTTATATAATCCCCCCAATTTTGCATTTTGGGAAGCTTCCTGCTTAGATTTCCTCAGATATTACTGTCTCTTTGCAAAATAGCTTGAAGTAGAAATTCCGTTCTTGAGCTTGGCATCCTGACAGTCGTAACTGTCACCATCTGTTGCTTTTCTCCTCTTCTCGCCATTAAAGCAGCAAAGAGGATGCTGGAACGTGCTCTGGGAACATCAGAGGCTAAGCTTCGGCAATTCCGCCTGACGTGGCAGGGCTGGGCCCCTCTGCACATCTGCTCTGTGGGATTAGACAGACTCAATATTGGGATGGCTCATGTCTGAGAGTGGGTTCAATTGATTCCCACAGTAAAGAGAAGCCTTGCTCTCCAGGTTCACTGAATCTCAAGGACAGAGAATAATTTGGTAATATTTTTATTCTGACTCCAAAAATTATGTATTTTCACAGAGTTGTGGGATATTTAGAAAATATAAAGAAGGAAAAGAGGAAATGCAAATTATCCTTAACTGTAAGATAAGCAGTGTTGTCTTGAGATACACACACTCACACACCCCTGTCTATATGTGAACGCATAACATAATCTGCAAAGTATTTTCTCTTTTTCTATGTCACTCTCTGTAGAGTGCATGGAGTCACAGCTCACAGCAACCTCAAACTCTTGGGCTTAAGTGATTCTCTTGCCTCAGCCTCCTAAGTAGCTGGTACTACAGGTGCCCACCACAATACCCAGCTATTTTTGTTGCAGTTGCCATTGTTGCTTAGCTGGCCCTGGGCCGAGTTCAAACCTGCCACCCTCGGTGTATATGGCTGGTGCCGTAACCACTGTGCTATGGGCGTCTAGCCAAACATAAAGTATTATTAATATAATTTTTACTTACTTCACAAGTATGGGCATCTTTTCAAGTCATTAAATATCTTTGAACAGCATCGTTTTTAACACTAGTGAAAAATTCCATTGTATGGTAGATTTTACGTTTTTACATATTAGCTTACATTCTCAACACATTCCTTGATTTCAGGCAGCTCAGCCTGGGAGAAATAGTGTTGCAGGTATCAAATATGGCATTCTTTCCATAGCAGCTGCCCAAGTAATGTTATTGAGAGAATTTAGTGAGCATCTCTCAGACAAAAAGCAACTTTCTTGATGAATTCTACATCTAATTATAATATGGGATCATAGTTTTTTTCACTTGGGCATATTATATATGTCTTATAGATTTTAGATATTCAAAATAACTAAAGAAGTAAGCAGAGGATGTTTTGTTTAGAAAATATAAGATGTTTTATTATCAGGACTGTTTTTTTAAGGAAGATGGAAAAGTACTGTTCCTCTTTATGTTGGAACCTGAAAAATCTTCTTAATCCAAAGTTTCCATAATAGTGTCAAAAACAGTGAGGTCTCCAGAGAAGTGAAGAGGGTGTCTTCTTTTTGGAGCAAATATTTACTTGGAACTAAAATTGTCTCTTGGTTTTCCAGTTGTTACGAACTGTTCTCTTGTTCCTCTGTGAGCAACTTTGTTCCTTTTTCTTTTCTCTTATTAATTTATCTATTTACCTCCAGTTATAAATACCTAGAAATCATCCCTATTATGTTATTACTATGTAATATTTCCCTTAAAACTCTAACTGCTCCTGGATAATTATGTTGGGCTTTCTGGGCACTTGGCCCTGCCGGGCACGATAGGGTTGGCACCACTTACCAAATGCTTTAGTTCACTCAGCAAGATGCCTGTGACTCAGGAGGTAGAAACAATTTGTTCTTTTGTTTTAAGAAAATATAGACCCTAAAAGTCCCTAGAAGGTTTCTCTTCCTGGACAGTTATGAAGCTTACCCCCAGTGCCAGGCAGCAATCAGAATGCGAGTCCAAGGCTCAGACAGATCCAAGCCAAAGCTCCGGGTCTGGGAAATACACAGACCCTGGGGGGGCAGGAGATACGGTGAGAGCGGACGAGAGAATGTGGGAGAGAAAGAAGAGGGCAGAGTGCAGGTTGTCCCTGTGGAGGGAGAGATGGGAGGAGCTGGACAGAGAAGAAACAGATGGAAGCATAGGTGTTTCTCTGCATAAATTCTTCTGATAATCTTGACCACTCAAAAGACCTCAGTCACATAGAAGGTGGGCAGGCCATCAGAGCCTCCTAACCTCCCCTTTGCTTCATGAGAGAGTATAAGAAAGACCTCAGATCTGGCCGTGACCTTTTGAGGGAAGGGGCTCTTGCTATTTTATAAGCAAAGTACAGAACAAGGTAATTTGATAATATAACTCAAACCAGTGGCAGATTAGATTAGGATCTGGAGCCCAAGTTAAAGGAAATGATACACTCCTGGTGAGTAACTGGAATAAGTAAACCATGGAAACTAGAGATGGGTTAGCAATTCCTGTAAGGAACTATGAATAAGTAGGGGCACTGGGCTTCTCAAACGTGTAGATGTTTTGAATGGACACCTAACCTTTTCTCCAAAAATTACAAAGTACCTCCTGTATCACAGGTGGTAAATTAGACTATAGTGATACAATAGGGAACCAGATAGAAAGATCACCATGGCGGTGCAGTTTCTACTCTAATGAGAGAAATACAAACAATAAAAACAAGGAAACAAATGGACATGATAATTTTGGATAATGCTAAGGAAAGAAAACAAAGTTATGTAGCAGGGAGAAAATACTGGGGACTACATTGTATTGGTTATTGAGGAATTCTGTTGGATATTCAGAGGGATTTGGGGAGTGAATCAAGGTACAGCTCCTAAATAAAACTATGTGGTGGAATCACAACCCTGGAGTCGGCAGGACTGGGCTGGAATCCCAGGCACGTGTTCACTAACCGTGTTCCCTTCAGTGATTTACTCACACTCTTGTATTTCAATTTCTTCTTTTGTAAAAGAGCAATACCGATAATCCTCATCCTGTGGGATTGTGGGGGAAATTGCATGAGATAAGGCTGTGGAAGCGTCATGCCTGGCACATAGTGAGATGCTTATAAAAATTGACTGCTATTATTGGCAATTTATGGAGCAATGAAAAATATGTCTTTCTGGCCTCAGTAATAAGAATACTTGCATTTCTCCTAAGCTATTAGTTGGCTTAATTATCTTTTCCAAATGCTGAGAATCACGCTTTCTTTTTTCTCCCAACTGCTAAAAAGTCAAGGGCCAAATTTGAGGTTTATCTCTGGCAAATATGGAGAATTTAACCAAATGCCTTATTTATTTTGTGAACTAACCTCATTCTTGGTTGACTGCTTCCTATTTTTACTTGTTTTCCTTCTAATTCAATTTCCTTACTTCCTTTTTATTCAATTATATTTTGTATTATATGTGTTTTTGTTAGCTGCCATAAATCATTTCTGTAACATGTTCTGTCTAAACAAAATAGTTATCAGGAGGAACCGTGGGGTCTGACTCTCACACAGCAGGAAATCCTTCTACAGGGAGAGATTTTGCATCCACTGGGCACAAAAAAGTAAGAAAATATAATACTTAAGATTGAATTACAATATGCATTATGATCGGTTTGGCACATGGCTCAGCAAGCCTCGACCTCAGCTTTATCCCAATGTCAAGGACCAAATCTTATTCCCAATGTGGGAACAGGATGGTTTTAGAAATAGATTACAGGTTCACACACCTGCTTTATCACCGGCTGTCTTTGAGACTGTGGGTAAATCCAGGAATGTTTCTGAGTTGTCTCTTCATTTTAATAGTAATTGTAATACCTAACCTGGCCACCTCATCGACTCTTTCTGGTATCCATGTTCTATAAAGCAGAGCTTTCAGATTACATCAGCTATCAAAGTCGTGGTGGTGCTGTTGGTGATGACCATAAGCAGCAAGCCTGTCGATTCCAACCCTGATGCACCCTGCTCCTGGGGTGTGTCTCAGTACTTTAATGGGCTTCTTGCCTTAGGTAAATTTAGGAGGTACCCCTCACCCTGCAGTAAGTGAATGGCATCCCCAAAGCTGTGTGTCCATGGCCTGCATGGCCGCTGTGCGGGCCTGACCGAGCCCTGCTTATGTTCCTTTCTAGTTACTTGTCTTCTCTGCTTTGTTGAGCCAGCTGGCACTTCAGTTCCTCTGAGACTGGAGACCTGCTTTCTTACTAGTTTTGACTGTGAACTTAGATCTAGCAGCTAGTTCACACTTCTACCTGCTGGTGGCCTTGCATGTCACTATGGACCACTTGTGAGACAACCACCTGCCACGCCTATCTGCCGAGAGCCAAAAGGTCTTCTCCAACGTTATGGATGCATCAGGTGACACCTGCCACATATCCATCAGATACGTCGGGTGACACCTGCCCATGTCCATCGGATGTGTTAGGTGACACCTGCCCATGTCCGTCGGATGTGTTAGGTGACACCTGCCCATGTCCATTGGATGTGTTGGGTTACACCTGCCATGTGTCCATCGGATGTGTTGGGTGACACCTGCCATGTGTCCATCGGATGTGTTGGGTGACACCTGCTGCGTGTCCATCAGATGCGTTAGGTGACACCTGCCATGTGTCCATCAGATGTATTGGGTGACATCTGCTGCGTGTCCATCGGATGTGTTGGGTGACACCTGCCCATGTCCATCAGATGCATCAGGTGACACCTACCTCATTTCTATCAGATGTTTGGGTGACACCTCTCATGTCCATCAGATGCATCAGGTGACACCTGCCACAAGTTAATCAGATACATCAGGTGACACCTGCCCATGTCCATCAGATGCGTCAGGTGACACCTGCCCATGTCCATAGGATGCATCGGGTGACACCTGCCACATGTCCACCTTTTGTTCCCGGCTTCTTTTCACCTACAATTTTCCTGAAGTAAATAATACAGTGATTGTCTTGAACATCCTAACATTAGCTGTATTAGTAGTAGTTTCTGTTACGAAAAAGACTTTTAAAAAAAGATGTTATTAATCCAAATGAAGGCTGGCTCCCAGTTTATAAGGGACATCAGGTAGTGATGATTCCGTACACAGAAACACATGCTTTAGCTAATTGAAGCTTGTTGTTGTCATTATGAAGGAATGGAAACTCTTTTAGAATTATATCATACGTTTCTCTCTCAAGTACATACATAATTTTTCATTGTTTCAAAAATTGGGTCATACCCTGTAAGTTGTTTTTCTTAAAAATAGATTATAGATATAATATCTCAGAATCCTTAGATCTAAACTGGACTTATTTCTTCTAAACAGCTGTGTGATTTTCAAGTTGATGTATACTTCACTTTCTGAAACTATTCTTTAGGATCAATTTACATCCAGTCATTTACAGGTCCTGTCTCTGTCTATGGGTTTTTTGTTTGCCCTACAAAATTGCTATGATAATCATCTTTTGTACACACCTTGGGCAAAGGAGAACCATATGCATGTGTGCATGGTGTTAACATGTATGTGTGTGTTTATATAATATATATACATATATAGTATGTTTATATATTTACATGTATTATATATATGAATAAGGTAAATTTTTAAAAGAAACATAATTTAGCCCAAGTATTTTAATTAGTATGTTGCCAAATTATTACTTTCTGAGAAGTTGTAACAATTCGCCCTCCCACCAGTAACTGTATAAAGGCGCCTGATTTACTCACAATTCTTTCCAGGAGCAGTTTGTTGTTCTTTTTAATTTTTGCTGACTGGGGAAGTGAACACTGTACCTCGCTGTTGCTGACACTTGCTTCGCCCGCCTCTCTCGTGCATATGGATTACTCGGGCTTCCTCCGGTACCGCTTGCTCGGTCTTATCTCATGTGTCGGGTTATCGTTTCCTTAACAGTTTGTAGCAGCTCTTTGTTTGTTGGGACACATGGGCTTTTGCCAGCCGCACGGGCTGCAGACATTTCTTCTGGCCCTATCATTTCCCTTTTTATAGTGCCTTTTGCCATACAAAATTTTAACTGTTTGTGTCCAAATGTGTTTATTTGCCTCCTTTAAAAACCTTCCTTTTGTGACTATTTCTATTTTTTTTCTAATTAATAGATCTAAGTCATTCTTATAAGGCAGATTTCACTTTCTCCTTTATCTTTCCATAGTTTCTTTATAGGTGGATAAACTTACACATGTGTAATTTTACATAAGTGAGAAATTATCAATTTTAGTTTTTATTGTATCATTTCTGTTTAAAATTTTATCTGGCTTTCATCCCCTGTGCGCTTTCCCTTCACCCACATCATCTCATGCTAAGGACCTAATATGGATTTTCATATTTATTTTCTTCATTCTAAAATAATCATACACACAGTCACACATGAATATGTACATCTATACATGCATGTATCCACGTAAGTGTTTTATTGGTATATAACTTGGGATTCCACAAAAAAATGGTATAATCTTATAGACACTTCTCTGCTTTTTTACTTTTTTTTCTTTCTGTCTGAATAATATCCATGGAAAACTATCCTGATCAACAGCCACTGTTGTGATTATCTTTAATGCTGCCTCCTATCCCACAGTATAGCTGCACCACAATCTATCAAACCATTCCTTTATACTGGTGATTCACATCGTCTCCACCTGTATTTTCAGCCCTACGAACAATGTCATGAAAACATCTCTGGACATTTGCTGCTACATGCTGGTGCTTTCATTTCTATGGATCAGATTCCCTAAAGTGAGCTTGCTTGACTAAAATAATAACCTAACTGGATTTGTTACCCAAAAGATAATAGTGATTTGCATGTCTACCAATAAGCAGAGTAGTTTCTTATTACTTCTAGTTTCTTATAGAGGTTACCAAGGTTCTGAGTAACTGCAGACCATTTGTCCTTCTTTGTCACACTGTACAGTCTGTTGGCTGTGTGAGTTTCCTGACCGCTCTCTGAGTATCTCTGTGTCACTCATGATGAAGGTGGGCCTGTACTTCCAGTGCTCTCCCAGGGAAGCTGGTCTTGGCCAAAGGATTACAAATATTTTAGTTCCATAGATTCAGCCATAGTGACAAAAATCCCTCACCTCTTCTAAAGATTTTTTTTTCATTAATCATTTCAATTTATTTTACTTTTATTTTAGATTGAACAAGACTGACTTCTGTTTAGGGATAGGCATCCCATCCAGCTTGACTATAGAGTGAAAAGACATTGATAAAAAGGATTTTAAGAATTCTGGTTTCTTTGCAATTAATTCTCATTGTAAACAAGAATCACAAGGCCTTCCCAGCCACCTTGACTGGTGTGAGTTGTTCTCTCAGGATCCCATCAGCCTGGTACTGACAGGAGGAACTGTGTCCACAGCCTCGTTCCAAATCCTGGAAAGTTGGCAGCCTGATCCTTTTGCCCCACGGTGAAGTCTGGCTCGTCCTAACCACTTGATCTTCTCATAGAGGAGGGGGTCTGACACACCACCTGTTCACCTCAGTCATTTTGTGGACAGGCCTAGAAATATGAGATGATTTCTTTAAAACTGAAAGCTTACATGGGACCCAAGAACCTTGAATCAGATACTCTGGATCTAATTTTATCTCATGAAAATTATGATAATAATGTCTGTCCTGTTTCCTCGCAAGGATTTTAGTGAGGCTCAATGATGAATGTTCGTGAAAACACGCACAAATGCCAGGTGTCATGAAAGTGTGAGAAAGTTCACTGTTACATTTCTTCCAGGCAGATTATAGTAGCCACCATTTACTGAGTTGCTATATATGAATAGTCCCTCCACCAAACTCATCTCATTTAGAGATTTTCATTGTCATAACTCTGCTGTTTCTTTAAAAGGGGTGGGATGGTTAACCTGGTAGATTCCATAAACAAGCACGAAGATGTTCCTGCCACTCTTTCTTTGAAAGACATTTAAGATGGGAAACATTCCGAAGGCTGGGCCTTAAACTCAGATAAACCATTTCCAGGGTCCACATGCTGAACAGGCCTGTATCATGAAGCCTGTTTCACAATCTTATCTAGAAATAAGAGTAACCAATTCTACATGCATGAAATAAAAGTTGCAACTGAGCATCAGCTCTATTTACATCCATATTTTAGATGACCTTTTGAAATGATAAAATGTATTTTTCAAAAAAACTAAATATCACTCCAATTAATTCTGCACATCATCTTTATGGAAAATCCATATGTCTATTTTACAAGAAAAATAATGAGTGCAGAGTTAAAAAAGATAAGATTACCAAGTTTATTTCCATTGTTTTTGTTCAGATAGTCTCCTTTTAAAAAAAATAGATTTGAAAAAGCCACTCTGAAAGCTAGTGTTTGCGCCTCTCCATACACCTGTAGCTGTCCCTCTGATCATTCTCATATACTCCTTAGCAGAACCAGGCCAAGGGGTGATCTGAGGAGGTACGAGGTCCTCTGCTAAAAACTGTATACTCAAGCCACTTGCCATAGCTTAAAATTCCATCCTTAGAAAATGATTTACTCTACTAATGGCACTGAATTTCCAAGATACCTGGTATGAAAAAAGTATGTTTAAAATTTATTTTTAATTGACAAATAGTCATTGTGTGAGGTACAGTGTGATACCATGTCTATGAATACTTTCTGGAGTTGGAATTTAGCATATTCAGGTCCTGAGAGATTCCCCATATAATTTTTCCAAATATTCCCAACAAGGGATTTATTAGGACAACATGCTTTATTCATCCTGGTATTATAACATGTACTTGCTATACCATAGAGTCTACAAATTCCTGGCATTGTTTGTTCAAAGGGAAAACTGAGTCTTCAGATACATAATTTGGACCACAAAGAGAAAGAGTGGTCTAGCCTGAAATATTCTCTAAGCAGAGCCAAGTGAGACCAGGTGCTGGGGGGCTGAGCAGTCAGAGCTCAAAGGACGGGTCACCAACACCACAGATGTGGGAGTGGCGTGAGCACGATTTGTTGAACAAGCATTTCTGAAGACAAACCTCTCCTATATCCTACATTTCCCTCAGTCTAAATTTTCTGACAAAGTAGCCATTAGCTGTAGGCGTTGCGCAATCAGCCTGTGGGCTGGAGTCGGCCCTAGTTGAGTGTGCTGGCCTGGGGTGTGTGAATGGAATTGAAGGTGTGTCCTCAAGCAGAGCCTGCGGCCCAGTGGGGCACAGACCACCCACTGGTGGCTCCTTCCCTTTACTCACTGGGTTTCTTGCCTGACCCAAAGTCATTGCAGTTCATGACATCAGTATTAGATTTTAGAGTTCACTGAACCGCTACATCTCACGTATTGGTTATATTTTTAATCTATTCAAAAGTGTGTTCATAGCCATTGCCAAATTTTACAGAATCAAGTCTGTGAATTCAGCCCATCCATTTACATATTCTCTGCTCAAAGAATGCAACAGCACTGTGGAAACCTTGGTGAAAATACTACTGTGCATCTTTGCAAAGCATGAAGGCTGCGAATGCCACAAACACACAGTGTGAAGCTGCGACAGTCAAGCTCTTCTTTACAAGCATTAGCGACACGGTGCATGTGGGGAGACGATGGTCTCAGATGGCCTGCAAAGGCGGGCGTTTCTCAGAAGCCTCGTTCTTCTGACATTCCAGAAACAGGAGGCTGGGTTATAAAGCTACCGTTTTAACATACTGGAAGCATCTATTCCTCCATCGTCTCTGAGGAATAGGGCATGGAGACCAGACTTATGAGTGATTGTAGTCGCTCCCATTGAGCTGCTAATTTGCTGAGGATAGGAAGGAAACTAAACCTTGCAATGAATCTAGAGACTGCAAAGTAACAATAAAGGAATAATAAAAATGATTTCATTCATTTACTGGGTTCCTATATTCATAAAGCATTATGGTACTTTTTTTTAATCTTCTTATCTCATAACTCTGTGTAATATTATCATTCCCTTTTTACAGATAATGACTCCAAGACACTGGTTGGTTTTCAGACAGAAAGTATCTCACTCAGTCTTAAAGATGGTGTCGCTCCCCCAAGGTACTCGTCATCCCTTATCAGGTGTGGGCTTTGGGAAAGGTCTAATCAGAGCTGGAGATGACGGGCAGCTGCCCCCTTGGCTCTCAGCAGGAGAATCGTCCATGTGAGAAGGTAGAGCCTGCTAATGTGTGGTAGATTCCCTCAGGGCCAAGAAGGTCTTAAATTCATGGCCTGGGTGTGGAGCAGTTTCCTCTCTGACTATCCCACTTCCTTCTTTCTGGACCAGAAGAGAGAAGCTCAACTTTTGGGGAGCTTTTGTGTTTCTGTATTAGCTTTCTGTGGCCCCTGTGACAAATGACCACAAATGTGGTTTCAAGCAATGCACATTTTTCACCTTATAGATCTGGAGGTCAGATGTTCACATCCAGTGTCCCTAATGTTAGGGCTTGTCTTTCTGGAGGTTCTGGGTTCTTTGCTTCCTCCAGCGTCCAGGCCACCTGGGTTAGTTGGCTCATGGTCTTCTTATAGAAACAACATCCCTCCTGCCTCCGCACGGGCCTCACACCTCCTCTTCTCTCTTACTCTAACCTACCCTCCTATAGAAGCTCTCGTAATTAAATTGGGCCCATCTAGATAATTCAGAATGACCCCCCATTTCAAGATACTTAATCACAGTTACAAAGTACCTTGTTCCATATAGAGTAACGTTCACTGGTTCCCAAAATTAAAACGTGGATACATTGAGAGCTCGTTATTCAGCCTTCCACAACTGCTCATCCTGGTAGTTTCTCCATGGATAATGATACCCCACTTTAGACAACTCAGGGCACCCTCATCAACTCTTGGGATATAGCATCCCAAGTTCCCTCACACGAGTCTCCTCAAGGCAAGGCTGTGCCCACCAGGCCCTCTATAGTTCTTACTGTCAAATCAGGCTTGCAGTTTGGTGGACCTCAAGATAGGTCAGATATATTTGGAATAACCTTCAGTGAGTCTCTTTTTTTTTTTAATTTGGAATTTTATTTTTAAAAATTACAAGTATTTCTTTAAAAATTGAGAGATCTGGAATCACTGTACCTTGTTTTTGGATGGCTACCTAGTGGCTTCTCTCTTTAGAAAGAATCTGTGCTCACCTGATGATATATCTGAAATGTTTCACTCCCTTGTTTTAACTGCTTTGACTCTGTAGTTTAAGTATTTGAGTTTACAATGATGATTCTAAAACCACAGTGAATACACATCTTAGAGAACAGTTGTTCAGATAATGTTGTTAGAGACAGTAACTTTATGTATATTAGAAAACTCTGTATTAATCCCTGATATCCAGATGAAGCAGAGAATGAGCCTTATCATTCAGTATCATCCTAACATTGGTAGGCTGGTTGGATCATCCTTTAGGGTTTTTTGTTTGTTTGTTTTGGGTTTTTTGTCAGCCTGATCCTCAACCTTTGATCCACCATCACCTGGGCCAGGCATCTCTAATCACCAGTTTACAATAGTATCATTTCACTGGACGCAAAATTTTCCACCTGTCCCTGGAAAAGTGACCCTTTTTCCTCCTCCCAGAGCTATCTCGTAAAGGTACCAGTTCCTTAAAATTAAAGATTGGCTTTATTACAAATAAAAACTTTCTTTATCATTGTGTTCACAGTCTTGCAGAGTGGCTGGCACATAGGTTGGATATTAATAGATGTTCTTGAATGAATGAATAAACTATGATAATGACAATGGTATTTGTTGTGATAGCTCACATGAGAACTTAGTTATGAATGAATGCTGCGTCTCTGATTGAGGTAGCAATAGCTGTCCTAATAAGGACAAGTTCATCATGAATATCTGCGTTCCCACAAGTGCTGGAAAACTCTTATCTATCCTGTTGCTCCCTCTGCTTCTGGCCATAGCCGATGGAACCACAGAAAGATTCCTAAGCCATGGACTCTCCACCCTTGGCTGAACTGGAACCTCTGATATGGCCTGTGGCAAAGAGCCCTCCCAACAGATAAGCTCTCCCTTTAGGTGGTTTTTTTTTGGGGGGGGGTGGGAGTTGTTTTGTTTTATTTTGCTTTGCTTTGTTTTTCCTTTTGAGAACCCAAACCAAGAGACACAATACATCTGAATTTGGCAATAGATGCTTGAGAAAATGGGTCACGCAAGAGATTAGGGACCGGCTGCCAGGCTGGCCATGTACAGAAGGAGCACACAGTGAGAGATAAAGGAGAACTTCAGTTTTTTATTTCCCAGATTCCAGTTGCAATTTACATGGGGCTTAGCTATTTTTGAATGTCTGTGAAATTACCTTTTCATATCCTTGCAACACTTTTCTTGTCCTCCTTTAACTCACAGAGGCTATCTGTTCTTCATAATTAAAATACTTGCCTGGAACATTGCCTTAACCCAGGTCCAGGCAGGTCAGTGGAATTTAATGAAGGATTGTGGAGTAGCAGGGCTGCCAAAGTGAAGATCAAAGGAAACCCAGAGTTGGGCTCTGGGCACTACCAACTCCCAGGAAGTTGTTCTCACCAGAATGGAGACTCATTGTTTTTAAGTACTGGACATTTTCCAAGATGTGAATGTCCCTGAATGCTTAAATTCTGAATATAAAACCAGTAATGAAAATACCCGAGAAATATTTCACCCTGTTAAGAGGAAAGATGAAATGTTAGATCCTGACCCGTTAGAATCATTGGACTGAATAGGTGTCAATTAAATAAGAAACTATTAAAATTTAATTGAGTGTTTTAGGAATCAGCTTGCTAAGTTTGAATAGATGGCATACTTAGTTTTAGAACATGCTTCCTGGAATAGTTACCTTCAAAGTGGTTATAATCATTATAAAATAGCGTCAACATTAATTATTCATGAATTAAAAGCATGCTCGAGGATTAAAGCAGAATAATAGATGCGACACTCCATAAAAGTGGGGCATCATGCATCATTTATGACTCTCTTACTCATCAGGACCTGGCTTTCTGAATCTTAATTGAAAACTGGTGTGGCTAGATTGTTGAAAAAAGTAAACTGGTTATTCTGATAGCAGACAACTTTCATTAGTGAGCGAATTAATTTTGGGAGTCTGATAGCCTGATGTATTAAACATACACAGTCATGTTCAGTAATAAGACTTTGTTTAATTATAGTCTTCTGGTCAGCGCACATTGTTTATATTTTGATTTCATTTTGATCAGTGCTAGTTGGATACAATGTAAGTGACTGTGGACTGTGGACTATAATTGCAGCAGGGAACGGGATAATCGTGGACAAAATGGCACACTGCACAACCTCAGCCCAGTCCAGCCTCCCTCCGTCCTGGTCCTTTCTTCCTTTTATGCTTACTCACCCATCGTTTACTAGGGTTAGACTGGTCTTGTTTTTAAATCTCAAATAAGAAGCTCTTATAAAACCTACATTAGTTAATCTTCTCTTTCTTTTTTGAGGAATTAAGCAGTAGATGGAATGGCTAGTGTACTTTCCTTGGCCTGGAGTTATTTTTTTAATTTTTTAAAATTTTACCTTTGAAATTTTTAAGCATCTTAGTTCTCTTTTTAATAAAAATAATTTAAGACTACTAATTTTTGACTACTTAACCACACTAGTTATACAACTCTGTTAAAAAAAAAAAGGCATCATTACCTTTGTTTTACATGTGAGGAAACTGAGGCTCGGGTATGTTTCTCATAGGTAACTTGTCTGGGGCTGGAGAGTTAGTCAGTACTGAAGTTGGGATCCAAACCCAGGGAGACACAGCTTTAATTTAAGCCCTAGAGAATTTATGCAGATTCTTGTAGTGTTTACACACTTCTTCACTTTTCCCTGAGAACTGTGGATAACTACCTCACTTTCTCTGCTACTAGTCACAGACTTTGTTAAGCTGACTGTAGTTTGGCGTGGGAAAGAAAGTTCTGGTCATGAGTAATTGTGATATATTTACCTTGTGTCCTTACCCTCTGACCCGATGTCATTCTGTTTAAAATTCCTCCCTAAAAAAGCATGACAGTCTGAGGTTTGCTCCTTTCTGAACTCCAGTTTGCAGTCTGGTTTTAAAACCCTACTCTGATTCTCTAAGAATTAGATTAGAAGGCAGTAACCAATTAAGGCCACCTGTGTGTGTCCACCATGCTGTGGTAGATGAGCCCTCATACAACAAAGAGATTGACAGCCCTTCATGACATGACTGTGGCTCCTGTAGGCAGATAACTGCAGTTGTCACAGGGAGAGTGGATACATCTGCTTACACGATGACAGGACTAAACAGAGGTCTCTGTGGAGCTAATGGTGTTCAATGCAACCTGCAACCCCACCCTCACTGTGATCATTCCCAATCCTTCCACAGGGCTTTGGGAAATTCGCATGGATGCCACTGGAATGAAATCTCCATAAGGATATTTAGAACAGAAAAACCTTCTTGTGGTTTTATAACACCATGAGTCTGTGGACCTTTATAAAGTTTATCCTGTTTTCCATGAGCCAGGCAGTTACTCAAGCTCAGCATTATAATCACCATACCAAAAACATTCGGGAATTTGAAAATTAAATACTTATCAATTCCAAGAATGGGAAAGATCACATGTGAAACTGGTTTTACAGCAACCCAGGGCAAGGAACTGGTTTAACCCTAACACTGACAGGTGCCCTCAGAGACTGTGCTGTGAGACACTCCCTCTTCCTCCTTTGCTGGAATTTTCTCCCCTCCTAGGCCAACGAGCTTCCTCCACGGGCCTTCTTGATGACATTTGTCCATGTCAGTTCTGCCCTACTCTCATTCTAGAAGGCAGGAGTCCCTTCCTTTATCCAACAAATATTTAGTGAGATTTTTATGTGCCAAGCACTGCTGTCAATTCTAGGGATACAAAAAAAAAAAAGAAAAGGAAGTCCCTGCTCTCTTTGTTCTAGGAGAGGAAGGTAACCATAAACAAACACATGCACACTATTTCAGGCACTAAGTTCTAGAAAACAATTAAAAATGACAAAAATAAAAATATCCCAGGACAAGGGAACAGTTGTGTATGCACCAAACAAAGGTCTCCATTTCCTCAGCGGAGGAAGAGGCTTCAGTTGACCCATCGCCTCTCACACACAGCAGGCTGTAGGAGCCCAGTAAATACCTGCTGCACTAAATACTCCATCAGTGCTGTTGATCAGATGTTTTGTGTCTCGTGTACAATAATTTCACTGACTAGTCTATGTTGTACATTTCTTATGAAAAATACTACATCTTATGTTTGTTTTTAAAGTCCTGGAAACACTACATAGAGTGAGTCTCAGAATGTTGTTGGCTGATAAATTTCAATCCGGTTGTGGGGTTTTCTTATGTCATAAATAAGGTAGTTATATACACACAGTGTAGTCACGGGGCACCTAATAGAAGTGTGTTTCATACTAATGCAGAAGATCCCACGCATGTAACTCAGTACCTATGCCCTAAAGTGAACTTTCTATTTACTGGTATAATTTCTAAAATGTCTATCAACCTTTTGATTTATCTTTAATTGAAGGGAACTCAAACTCTTTAGGTTTCAGCTGAACTGACTTGGTCTGCGTCAAATAAAGTCTATAGAATTTTAAGAAAGCATTGCTTAAAGGAGTCTGTTTATGTGTACTTGTCATTATGTCAAAAAACTGAACAAAATTCAGCATAGAAAATACTTACTTATGTATCCATTTCCTAACTTTGACTCCATTAAATGTGGTGTTCACACACAAAATGGTATGCTGCCTTGTGAAATTAAAAAGGCCTGCGTTCACAGCACCGAAAACGTTCACCATGTCCTTTTGCCAGAAAGTGCTCCAGTGCGGGTTTTATAAAAGGGAAGATTTATGAAAATTTTGTGAAAGGGGAGAGTTGAACCATGAAATAAAAAAAACATCAGTGATTCAGAGTGGGTAAATAACAGGCAAAGTTTTTAGGATTAGGAAGAAAAAAAAGAGAACGATTATTTAAATAGCAGAAAAGTCAAAAATGAAAAGAGAAAAAAGAAATAAAAGAAGTTATGAGTTGAGGTCAACCAAAATGTTTCTTGATCCCTGGACTCGTTTTGTGGTTATGTTTGTAACAGGCGACTAGGGAAGGACAAAGACATAAGAGTTTCTTTGCCATTAAGATGATAAATCGTTTGGAAGAAAAGACTCACTCCCAAGTCCGTGCTCACACTCTTCAGGTAACAGGTTTCAGCCTCATTCTCAGCTGATAAAGTTGTTTCCTGTTTCTTAGAGAAGAGTAGAGGGCTTCACAGGGAAACTCACTCCACTTCTGCCTTGCTCCTCATATCAATAAAAAATATATAACTTCCTTTCTTTTTCCCCCAAGTGCCAGAAAAATGACTATTCTACCCACTATAAATCCTGTGCCCTCACTTGCTCCACCAATTACTACCCTTGTCCCAGAATTTTCAACTCCATTTTTACTAATATTTTTCTCTTAGTACATAAACACATGCTCACACCATAAACAATGATAACATTAACAACAAAGAAACCTTCTTTTTTAACCTTATGGATGCATATCAGAATCACCCAGGGATTGCAAAAAGAATATTGATACCTAAGGGCCAATTCAGATAAAGAAGATCAAATTTTTTGAGGGGTAGAGCCCAAATGGTGGCATATTTTAAAGCTGCTGTACTGATTCTAACCCATAGCCGGAGTTGACAAATATTGACCTACGTAATCCCAGATCTCATTCTTCTCTCTCTCTTTTTTTTATCTGTAAGTCTACTATAGATTTTTCTTTCCATTACATTTTAAGGAATTATATCACAAAGTCCCAAAGCTGCAGATGCTGGCATGAATGTGGAGAGAAGGGAACACTTTTACACAGTTGGTGGAACTGCAAACTAATACAGCCTCTTTGGAAAGAAGTATGGAAAATCCTCAACTCAAAATAGGCCTTCCAATTGATCTTGAAATCCCATCAGTAGGCATCTACCCAGAAGAAAAAAAATCATTTTATGATAAGGACATTTGCCCTGGATTGTTTATAGAAGCTCAATTTCTCCAAGATGTGGAAACAACTTAAGGGCCCATCAACCCATGAATGGATTAATACACTGTGGTCCATGTATACCATGCAATACTATTCAGATGGACACTTTACATCTTTTGTATTAACCTGGTAAGAGCTGAGACACATTCTTCTTAGTAAAGTATCACAAGAATGGAAAAGCAAGTATACAATGTACTGAATTCTAATATGAAGCCAGTAGACAAACTAATATGCACCTGCACAAGAGAAAAACTCAGTTCAATTCAAGGTGAGGGGGAGAGAGGAAGGAGAGGGATTGCTGTGCTCCCCCCTAATGGACACAGTGGAAAAGTATATGGCACACCTGTTGGGGGTGGGACACAACTACAACAGGACTTTTCCTAAAAATTTCAAACATCGTAACCTAATTATTTTTATCCTCATATTAATCTGAAATTTAAAAATGGACAAAAGCATTTTTAGGGGATTCACAATATCTAATGGAGAGAGAGTTGTACTTAGGTAACGAAATTGGCAGAAGATGGCAAAAGATTGGATGTCCTGCTATAAACCACTAGTATTTAATCAACTAGTGCTTAAGCCATTGTACCATTTATTAAACTGGAAGTACTAGAATACAATCAGGGTTTTAGGTAAAAAAAAAATAAATCAAGGGTGAAATTAAATGTATTGAGTTCAAAATGCCTATGAAACACATATCTAAAAATAGAGGCAAGTGTACTAGTACTCAACTGGATATATAGGCAATTGACAGCTAAAACTGACCATGAACTTAGACCAAGACCAATTTAAATATTCTCTCCAGCAACACTGAGTAGCCGATACAAAGGTAAGGAGAAGGCGGACAGCTGGACACTTGGCTTCATCCAGGTAGAAGTAATGGAGATTATGGGGCAAGGTCCTGAGGACACTGAAAAGAGAGTGATGGAAATAGTAGAATACAAAATATAGGTGGGGCAGTGGGAGGGAGTTACTTGGAAATGCAAAGAAGTAGAAAATAAAAGGAAATATCAAATAGGGTAACGTGCCAAGACTCTAATAGGAGATTAAATGGTTTTCTATCCGCAAGAGGCATTACCTTGGGTAGATCAGAATAAATGGAGATGGGATTTTTGAGAGAAATATTCCCCTGAGGCTGTAATGAAATGTGTTAAATGACCCCTGACCCACCCAAAGAACAATTCTTTTGATAACTGGAAAATGTATGCCTTAAAAATATAATAGCTGTGCATCAATCCTGTGTCAATTTGCATCCTATGAGAGGCAGAAGCAGGCTCTTAGATGGAAATAGATGTGCAAAAGATTTACTGCAGCAAACGCGGGAGAAAAAAGAGGGAGCCAGGGAAAGGGAGTTGAGGAGAAGAGTCAGTGGACATGATGCTTGATCTGACACTTGTAAAAGGAGAGAGAGAAAGAAGGAAGGAAGGATTTTTAGGAAGAGCCTTCGACCGCAGGGTAGCCAGGCCCACCAGGAACCAGCGAGCAGACTGCCCAGCGCTCGCTGGAGCCTGCACTGGGCAGGATTGGCCGGCGCTGGACTGCGGTGCTCAGCTATTGGCTGGCGTAGTGTGATGTCAGCACGCAACCCTGGGCGGTCCTGAGCACGCAGCAGCCGCAGACCAGACGCAAGAGAGGTCTGAGCAGCACAACCCGCGGCTGCCGCACCCCTGGAGAAACGCCCTCAACTTCGGGCCTTCCAGGTTCCTCTTCTTACCCCAGACTCATTTTTGCCTTGCAGTCTATTGT
>NW_003852538.1:950894-953362 GCF_000181295.1 Otolemur garnettii | reverse complement strand
TCATTGTGTATGAACGTCTCACCAATCTATTTACCAGTTTTAAGGAGTTCTTTATTATTTTTCCACCCTGTCAACACACACACACACCCTTAACACTAGCATGTTGGTATATTCCATGCTTTCTGTCTAATTTCTTGCAAGCTAATCACTGAACACAATGTATTCTGTTGTGTCACCTCGAAGTCCAGCGTCCTGAGTGAATGCTCTTTCTTCACTCTATCTCCCGCCTCAGTGTTCATGACCCACCTCCATCACGCCAAGGCAGCAGCCTGTACCGGTTCCAGTGACCCGACAGTCCAGTGAGCGTTCACTGCTGTGTGACCGGAGGTTTGATGCTGTTTACCCCTCCCTTTTTCGTGGCAGTTTCCTCCTGACTTTTCTGCTACTTCCCTGTCTACTCCTCCTCAGCGTCCTAGTCAGCTTTCAGGGTCCGTGTCCCTCGAGGATCTATCTCAGCTCGTTTCTTTTCACTCTGTCTTCTCTCTAGGCGATATAATTCTCACTCAAGCTATCGAATACCCACCTGCCAGCGCCTCCCTCAATCTGCGTCTGCAGAACAGACTCCTCTCTAGAGCCCCAGAACCAAGCACCATCAACAACTGTCTGGTCATTTGACCATTTCATAGTATCTCCTTTTAGATGTTACACAGGTAACTCAAATTCTAGCATTTTTAAAATCAAATCCCATGCATTCTCCCCATTTTCATTCTGTTATTCTCTGTGTTGGTAAATATACCCACCCAGTTGCTCAGATCATATAAAGTGACACTGGATTCTCTCTCTTTCTTCATCCCTCCCTCTTCACTCTCACTGGTTAAGTCAAATAAAACACCAGACTCAATTCTAATTGTACGCTCTTCGCACCATCCTAACTGCTACTGCAATAATTATGGACTAACTTTTTCTGCCTTGTTTAGAGCTGTAGCCTCCAAACTGGCATCCAAGCTCTAAATGTGATTTGTTACCTCTAAAGTGGTTATTTGCACAGGCAAACATCTTCAGATCACTCAAGTTCTTCAGTGGTTCACCATCAAACACTGTTCGCCACACCACACAGAGGCCTTCGTCTCCTTGTCCTTGAAAGTATGTCCCGTCTTGCCCCCTCCAGTCTCACCTTTGTTATCTGTGTTCCGTTTGACCTCAACTACTTTGGTGAGAGAGTTCACCAGGGTCATTCCTACCTGCCCTGGCACGTGGCTTACACGCCACTGTGTCCCACCTTGGAAGATGTCCATTCATCCTGCACACCCCAGGTAGACGGCAGACCTCTTCCCAGCTCCCCATTATTTCTCCCACACACCGTCACTCTGGCCACCACCATTGTTCTGTAATTGTCTTCCCACCACATATGACACTAATTAGACAAGGGGGGGGTTACATCTTTTCATCCTTGTATTTCCAGAGCCTGGTAAGTGCCTGGTAATATTTGTCTTTTAATGAACAGACACTAAGAGTGAGTTCAAAAAGTTGAATCTTGAAAATATTTTTGGAAAAGCTGGTATGTCCTCCCCTAAATTGTTCTAAAACTGAAGAGATACATGGGAAATGAAAAGGGCTGCAGGCTGTAGCTGAAAATTTTCCTCCATTTACTAAAGTGCACAGATTTTGTCCTATTAAAGCAACTTCAGAAAATCGTCTCCAACTACCTGTAATAGCTTCGATTATACAAAAAAAAAAAAAATCCTACTATAAGTCAGGCATGGGAAGTCACAAAACATCACTGTTATATGGAAGTTTTCATGCAGCTTTGTTGATTAAATGAAATTTGGCCTAAAAGTCTTTAAAAATAATACCTTACCTTGGCACAGCACTTTAAAGTTTCCAAACAGCTTTTACACCGTGTTTTTATTCTGTATCCAAAGCATCTCGATGAGGTCGTCAGCACAGAAAGGATCTTCCCTGGGTGCGGCATCATTTCTGAGGTTTGCTGGAGGCTGGCAGCTGTCGTGTGGTGGTGCAGGAGCCAGAGCGTGGGACTTGACTGCTAAGCCTGTGACCGTCTCTCTCCCCTTGCTGCCTCTTCGGAGTTTCTATCTCCAGGACAAGTAGCACCACGGGCTGTTTGTCACCCCCCAGCTCAGTCCACTCAGTGCACATTCCTCAGTGCCGCTCCTGGTCCCGAGTCCCCTGTTGGCGTCAGGACCAGGGATGTGGTAGCATTATCCTTCATTTCCCAAGTGCGTCCCCATAACGCCTCTCCCAGTCACCCCTCTGAGGCCGCAGCCACCAGCGCTAGGTGTTGCCACCAACAAACCTTTCACCCACCTTCACGATGATAACTGCTGTCGGGTTTGCCGTGTCTGAGCTTCAGTCCTGCCTAGTTCCATCTTATCTTCTTGATGTAAAACAACCATCATGACTATTAAGAACAAAACATAAGGATAAACTGAAATTCTTTAATTCCGCAAAGAGAGCCAGAATACTGACTGTCCCATTCATGGAAGGGTTCTCTCAGCCCGCCTTTCTCT
>NW_003852538.1:950008-950630 GCF_000181295.1 Otolemur garnettii | reverse complement strand
CAGGTGTGTTTAGTTTGGATTTCACAGTGCTTTAAAAAGCACCTAGAAGGTGGAAGACTGGAGGCAAAGTATGCATGCTTTAGTTTGCCATGGGTTCCATCCTGTCATTTGTGTCACCCTTCTGGCCTCAGTGGACATTTGAGTTTATGAGCATTGCCTATATTAATGTACTTCACTAGGTAAAAATAATAGCAGCTAATGTTTATGAAATGCCTGCTTTGTGCCAAATAGTGTTTTCAAAATTTTACAAATGTTAGCTGTTCAGCCCTCCCAGCAAACTCAGCAGGTGTCCTCTCCTCCTGCTGGTGTTATCTCATCATCTCCAAAGGAGGAGTGAGGCTGTAAGGTAGTAACTCACCAAGGTGCGCAGTAGGCAGGTGGCAGTGCCGGAATTCAGACCCAGTCAGTTTGGCCCCAGAGCCAACGTCTATATCTTGCTACCTGGATACAGTATGTGGGTCACTACCGAAGCTTTGAGATATGCAAACATTAAGAAACACAAGATTTGCATGGACAGAAACGAATGAAGCCTTCCCAGCAACCCAGATAAGCCAGGCCAGGTGAAACTCGCATGGGTGAATCAGAACGGATGCCGTCCGTTGTGCTGCTTGGCAGTGAGATA
>NW_003852538.1:934072-948770 GCF_000181295.1 Otolemur garnettii | reverse complement strand
TGCCAATGCCAACTAGATGTAGTGAAGTCCTAGACAGGATGGAGCCATCAAGTGCTGGGGTGAGCACGGCAGGACTCCAGAGCCCAGGACAAGAAACCGAAGCATATGTGCGAGCAGGCTGATGTTACACGTCAGTTCAGAGACCAGAGACCGAGGCTGAGCAAAAGATGAGTGGGAAGGCCAGAACCCACAGACAATCCAAGACGGGGGCGCAGGTGGTCCGGTTAGTAGCTAGAAGTCTGTGCTCCAGAGTCAGACCCCGATTGATTCCCATTTCCTCCTTATTTGTGTGTGTGACCTTGTGCATATCTTTAAGCAGAAGGTGCAGGATGCCTTGGCCTTAAAGCTGGTTAATTACAGTGGAAGCTTCCTGGGGGGGTGGGGGGGCAATGAATATTGAGCACATTAACATATGAAAAGCCCTTAGCACAGTAATTGCAGAGTGTAAGAACACGTGATTGTTACTCTCATCATTAACAATTTCTTTTGTGTTCTGGGTCCCTCTTCTATAAAGTGGAAGTCATAACACAAGCCTTGGAGGACTGTAGTAAGAAATAAATGAGATAAAGTGTGGAGGCCCCCAGCCCTGAATGGTAGAGTCACAATTATGAGAAGGCCCATAGGTGGAAATTTACTGTGGTAATCTCCAGTGAGGACAGAGCATCTTTTGAAAACTTGAGATCTTGCCCATAAATCATAAGGCAAACACACCAAACCCAGCACCTGACAGCGGCTCCCGGCTCTCCTCTCTCATCACGTGAACACAGCATCGGAAAATTAAAGATGTGACGCGGAGAAAATGTAAAGTCCTAAATTCAATCTGTGCTTTGTATGAACAAGAACACAAAAGCCCAGGGAGAGAAGGTAATTTGCACAGTGTCACAAGTTGGTTTGTTACCAAGCTGGTCCTTCAGTCCCTCGCTCTCCTAGTCTTTTGCCTACTGCACACACCAGGCTGATGCTGCTGCCTCTTCAGAGTCTCAGTCCCTCTGGAGCCTCCTCTGGGGCTGATTTAAGCTCCATGAATCGGCTTAGCTAAACTTCAGTGTACCTCAGCCTCTCCTGAAAACGGGTCCAATTGCTGTTTGCTGAGTGTTGAGTATTCTGATAATTATTTGAGTATAAAAAGAAATAATATGGTATTAATCTTTAATAATACTGTATTAATAATACAGAAATATTATGCTACCAATAGAGAAACTAGGTCGTAGTTGCAGTTAACTATGCCACATACCTTTAACATCAGTTTTCTATTATGCATTTTTGCTTCTTAAATCTTTTGTAATTCTCTCTTATGTATTGTTTATCTCCTTAACATATCACGGATGGCACAATGAGTTCACGCTGTGTTTAATTATTTGTCAAATAGATAATTTAAATAATTCCTTTGTCATTGATTCATTTTTCAAAACCCCAAATTCTTCCCATTCTCATATTTGCCAAGTGGCTTTGCATTTTGGCTTGAAAATGTTTGAAGTTTCCAGTGAGATCAGGTCCCCACTCGGTTCAGCTTCTTCCCCTCACCCACCTGTGCTCTCAGACGCCATCTCCTCCCTCCAGGGCAATTCTGCCTTGCACTGAAGTATTTAGTAGCCACAGTTAAATTTTGAGTCTAAACATGAATGGTATCTCATAAAAGTGGTACTGAAAGTACAAAATGTTTGAAAAAATAATAAAGAGAGCATGAAAGTAGAACTTAAAAGATGAAAATGTCAATGTACTCAAATATCTAATTCTCCCAACTGGATTTTTCTTTCTTCTATTTTCTATACCTAATAATAAAATGGTATTTTATCAGTTATAAGGCATACTTTTTTCCTGTATTTCAACATCTCTGACACCAGTATGCATTTAAAAAAATAGAATCTTGCATTTCTAATAGGAATATTTTTGTATCAGAGCAACGTAGAAAATAGATCATTTTATAATGGCATGTGTCTGCAATATGGTGAAATAGCAACAGAAATCTTAGCAAGTATTGTGTGCTGGTCATTTTCCTAAGCACTTTATATATATTCACTTCTTTCATCTTCACAAAACACCTCTATTATAGGCTCTCTTATTTCCCCCCTTTTTTTCAGATTACAGAAATAAAGGGAGATCAATTAAATAGGCTGCTTAAAGTCCCACATCTAGTGAGTAATGTGGCTGGGATGCAGCCCAGACTCCTTCCCAGGCTGTGCTCTGCACCTCTACCTAATCCATTTTTCTGGTTTTGCCTTCTGGGACTTAGGATGCCACTCTTGTTTTCATCTCCTGATGTGTCTTTCAGAATATCCCATCTTCTGTGAAATCACAGGAGTATATATTTTCATTTCTTGCTGTTATTTGTGTTTGTGTGTCTGGATATTTTATCAGAGGTCATCATTAGAGTCAAGGTGAATGCAGCATTTGAAAGAACTTTCTCTGGAACCAAAAGCTAACACAATTCAAATATTGGGTTTGCCATTTACGATCCCTATCACCTTGGGAAAATTATCTAACTTCCTTTAATAAATAGATTTTTTTTAAGTTCACTTTAAAAGGTTATAATGAGAAATAAGCCAAATGACATATGGCAGAGAGTGCTTGGAACAATCCATGGATATAATGGATACCCAGCAAACGTTGGCTATCATCTGGAAAACCACAGTATATTAGATTGAAGTGAAAAGGAAGGGAACAAAGCAAAAACACTCAGAAAAATTAGCAATTCATTAACTTACTCATGCACTCAACGAAACATGCATTGAGGTTGCATTTTGTGCAAAGCACTGTAGGAACACCTTCCTTCTTGTAACTAGATCTAGAGAAGGGAAGGAACTTTCAAAATGTCTTCGTGTTCTGCATTGGGCCTGGTCCTCAGGGAATGCAGAAGAGCAAAGTGTACATCAAATATTTTTCATTTTCTTTTATATATATATTATATATTTTTTAAATTTCAGATTAATATGAGGGCACAAATGTTAAGTTACATTGTTTTTCAATTCTGAGGTAAAGTTCAAGTTGTAGTGGAGCCCTTCACCCAGGAGGCACGCTGAACACTCTGATATTGCACACCTTAGGCGGGGTCCTGCTAACCACCCTCCTGCCCCTTCCCTCTCTGGGTCTCCCTCCCCCTCGCCAGATTATACTTGTGTTTTCATGTGGACATGTAGTTGTTTGTGTGTGGTTTTCATATTAGTATTGAGCACACTGGATACTTGTTTTTCCATTCTTGTAATACTTTACTAAGAATAATGTGTTTCAACTCCATTCAGGTAAACACAAAAGGTATAAAGTGTCCATCTTTCCTTATGGCTGAATAGTACTCCATGGTATAAATATATCATAGTTTGTTAACCATTCATGGGTTGATGGGCACTTGTGTTTCTTGGCAATTGTGAATTGAGCTGCAGTAAACATTCTGGTGCAAATGTCCTTGCAGTAAAATGTTTTTTTGGTTTGTTTGTTCGTTTTTTTGTTTTTTGTTTTCCTTCTGGGTAGATGCCTAGTAATGGGATTGTGAGATAAAATGGAAGGTCAACTTTTAGTTCTTTGAGAATTCTCTATACTTCAAGTCTTACCCCCCAAAAGAATCCAGAAACAGTTAGTTCTAGGGTCTCAAATAAGGGCAAAATTGCCCCTGGCTAAGACAGATTTGAAGAGGTGCATTCACCAGCTATTGAGGTGCCTACAGTACCCTGGATTCAGGATACAGGGGAAATAAATAACAAGCCTGCTCTCAAGAATCATGCTTTTAGTACTTAGCTTTGACGTAGCTATAGCAATGATGATGGGCGCATATCACTAATGAGTTAGTGGCCATCTGAGTCTGTGGAATTGCATTTGGCTTATTGCTCCAGGCAGGCTGGCTCTCCATTGCTGCCCTGTTGCTTTTTCTGGAAATGGATACAACATCACTTTTTTTTCACACAAAGAAATGTGTTACCACATTTAAATTTGAATTTAAATTTTTTCAGATTTATGAGAATAGAAAAATTCAAATAGTAAAGACTCAAATTAAGTAGTTTAGTAAACAATGCATTTATAGTTTAGGAAGTTGGGTGATTTCTGTTTGTTTTCTTTTTTGTTTACCATTCCTACCGCTGAATTATTTGCTTAAAAAGAAAAGATCTTGGGTGGTGCCTGTGGCTTAAGGAGTAGGGCGCTGGCCCCACATACTGGGTGCCTATGGCCCCACATACCGGCCCCAGCCAAAACTGCAAAAAAAAAAAAAAAAAAAGGAAAAGATCTCACCTGTTAGCCAACCAGGTCACAGGATTATGCTTTATAAGGAAAAACAAATTCATCCTCAGAAATCCTAATTTGAATTAACTAAAGAACAATGACTAAAAAGGCATTCACTAAGTCTATATTAAAGGTCCAGATAAAACAACCGTGTTACTCAAATCACTTGGTCCTGAATAATTTTTGCCCATTGTCAACATTTCCATTTCACAGAAATGTCAAAACTTATTTAAAATTAGAATTCGCCAACAAAACCCCTTTTCCTTTTGCTTATTCCATCCACCAGATGTCCCTCTTCTCAAAGTTGGTGATGTGTTACTACAAGAGCTAAGTGCCATGCCATGTTGATGAAAGAAACCCGTAGCTGTGTTGAAAAAAAAATCCACTGTCAATCCCAACTCTTATGTTTAGCAACTGCAAAATGACAAAACCTTAGTAGCTAAGTCTACATATTCTTCACTGACTCAGATTCCCTCCAGACCTCACTGAGTGACTATGTGGTCTGTTCTGAAGCTCGCCCTTCAGTGGGAAAGCCACACCCATGGGAAGCAGCAGGTCTATTTCAGCTCAGCTCTGCCTGTTGAAAAATTCTTTCTTGAATGAGAAATGTATCTCTTATACCTATCCCCAACTCTTATATTTCTGACATGGAAATTATCTAAGTCATACCTAATACATTTGTTCTGAATAATTCAACAATTAACGAATTCCTCCTACCTCTTCTCTGTTCCAGGCTAAATATGTCCCCAAAGTTTGTTGATTAGTTGATTATTTGGAATAAAGGGCATATTTTCATATAAAGACAAAATTATAAATGGCGATTAGGGATGTGAACTAGATTTAAAAAAACTTATTTAACTTATATCTAGGCGAAGTAGTCAGAAAGTATCTATATTAAATAAGCATTTATGAGATACCTACTGAATTCATAACACAGGTTGTTGAATTTGTTGTGTTTGATTGAGTGGCACTAAATGGACATTTACCAGAAGTTTTTTTTCCCAGTGTCGAGTCATAATTTTAAGTATCTATCACATGTTCTGCCCCAGTGCTTTCATGTAGCTATAAGTAATCTGAATTGTAAATGATTATTTTACACTGTTCAGAATCTTTTGAATAACTAAATGGCATTGAAATTATATTTCCATTCTTAAATTATCAGATAATTCTCTAATCTGGTTGCTACAATTAAATATTCATGAATCTGCAGGAGCACAGAGGAGCATGTAAATATCCAGCAGGAATGGTCCTGAGAGAGTGAAGTTTGGACACAGAACCGGGTGGTTACTGCAGATGGCGATTCCTCAGCGCCAGTGCCGCTGTCACACTCCCAGTCAGTATATTGTACTTTTAGAGTTGCTTGATGGTTGGCGAGGCCTCTAAGGAGTCAACATCTGAACTCTAAGTTAATTTTGAAAGACACTCCTCCCATTTTACATAATATGAGTCTCTGGGCATTTCTTGTAACTGGTTGTAACAACCCTCATGACCCACTTAGTGGCAGGTTATGATAGATTATGATCATGCCCCATAGGAAATAATTTTCCCTTCAGAATCTCAGGAAAAAGATGAGGAACGTACTCCAAAATCAACGGAGTGCAAATTATTTTCACTGGAAATCATTATGTTGCAAATCAAGCAAGACAAATTATATGTTATTTCTAAACTGTTCTTTACAAAAAATAGAATAAATACTTCTTACAATGACATTTCAGTCAAGTTTCCCAGTTCCGCTGAGTCTTTCTGGAACCTTCTTGTGCCCATCTCATACTTAGGGCCATAAGTGTAAGAAATTCAAAAATTCTTTGTTCCTAAGTATCAGGGTAGTAGGAGAATTTAACTCAAATCCCATCATTGACAAAGTCCATTAATTGACATTTCTTCTTTCGGTGAGGCAAGAGCGGGAAAGGATCTTTAAACTTGGCTAAATGGATAGTGGAAGGGAAGGGGGTGGTTCACCACAGAATTTAACTTCTCCACACAAACCCAAGGAGGCCGAGAGAGTGCAACCACAGTCCTGAGACCCGGTGTTTTAGGATGTAAAGTTTTCAACCTTCTGAAATACCAGCACCAATCGGACGGACCATATTATAATCTATGGTAGCTTTTGAAGAGGACATGTTACCCACCTGTTTCGGTTACGTTGGTGATTGGTGACTTGAACATCGCTTTAATGCACTGCTAACAAGGGGCTAACGATTGACGAGCAGCTGCTCCCAGCCCGGCGGTGTCGAGCTCATGAGGTGTGTTGCTGGGACCCTCGGCACACCCCGGTGATACAGGTGCCCTTGTTTACCGCTTCCATGGCTGCACGAACCGCGCCAGAGCAAGGGCTCCTGCTGAACTTTGGCACTTAACCTCCAAGTTCTCGTGTCAAGTGTTTATTTTCCTCATCCCTCAAAAGCAGAAAAGTTCGCGTTCCATCACCGGGTTTTATAATCTGCCCGGCACTGGGTGTGAGGCGCCTGAACACATCGGTAAAGATCTTCATGCCAGGAGTTTACAAAGTGGGGTGAGGGGGAAGGAAGGCTGCTCTAACAAAAGGCATTAAACTGGGTGACTTTTAAACAATGCAAGATTTATCTCTTACCTTTGTAGAAACTGGGAAGTCCACGGTCAGGGCTCCAGGACATTTGGTGTCTGGTGAGGCCATCAGTGCTGCTCTCTCTCGGTGTCCTCCCGGGTGGAATGAGGCAAACAAGCCCCACAGACCCCTCATAAGGAAACTAATCCCATACTCACCTCCTAAGGTTCCCACCCCACACTGCTTCTTGGGGTGAGGATTTTACAGTTTTTGGCCGGCTGGGTTTGAACCCGCCACCTCCGGTATCTAGGGCTGGTGCCCTACTCCTTTCAGCCACAGGTGCTTCTAGGGGGTGGGGAGTGGGGTAGGGGGGAGTGTGTGTATGTGTGTGTGAGGATTTTAACACATGGAGTTTGAGAGGACATCATGATCAGATGATAGCAGTCCCCACAAACACTTTCTCCTTCACAGCAAAAGTAAACCATTTCTGAGCAAGTGGGTCTGAAGTGCCTGCCTGCCTGTGCCTGCTGCTGTCCAGGGCCCTGGACTTCCTCTGGGTCATGTCTGGTGAGATGCCAGTTCACCCTCAAGGTCTCATAAGCCACCATTTTTTTCTAAAAGGCTTCTTATTAGTTCTTCTTACATGCAATTTCATCATCTCATCCTTAAATGCACCTAAAGCTTTGTTCTGTCTCTAGCAGGTGAGAAGAAACGTTTCCTTGCTCACTTCTTTCCATTCCATTTAACCATGGCAATGGCCTTCACACTAATTTGCTTTATAGATTCTTTGCATATTTGGGGATTGTTAACCTACATCCTTCAGTTGTTGCTTAGTTGGGGTAACATACTGAATTTCACTATTCATGTCTTTCCCATCCTTCGTGTGTATTTTATTTCGTTCTGTTATTTACAAGTATTGTAATTACTTTTTAATACTTCAATTCCATCCCATTGAATCACTCACATTAACTCTCTAAAACAACTGGTCATAAACCAAACTCAGGGAACTTGGGAGCAGGGAAGGCAGGTTCATGTCCTTATTCCAGAAAATCATAGACAAACCAGACCACCAATCATCAGTGCTAGTAACTCCACAGAGTAAGGTGCAGTGATCACGTGAGCCTCCAGAGCAGCTGGGATTACAGATATGTGCCACCACGCCTGGCTAATTTGTTTACTTTATTTTTTGTAGAGATGGGGTCTTGCTATGTTGCCCAGGCTGATCTTGAACTCTTGAGGGCCTCAAGTGACCCTGCTGGCTTGGCTTTCAAAATGTTGGTATTATAGCACGATACCCAGCAAGCTAGTTCTTAAAGAAATAATATACTTTTATGTTAATGGAAAAATGTGAGGAAGGAGGGAGAGGGAGGGAGAAAGAGAGGTGATTAATTCAGGAAGAGTACAGGAGTCATCCTGAAGGGATTTTTAAAAAGGCCTTCTAAATGTCAGTGCTCTAAGCTGGCAGAGAAATCCTTTCCAAATGTGTCCTACTGTGGCTTTTCAGTCTTTTCTCTTAGATGATACAAATGAGTAAGGCTCCATCAATGCAGTCCCTGGTATGGTTCAATATTACTTTCCTTTATTTTGGTTTGTTTTTCAAACAAAGTAAGAACCTCCAAATATTTTCTCTCATTTATACTTATGAACTTTGGATTTTAGGAGGAATTTCCCGTGTGCACCTACAAGCTTCTTTCACTCTCTGCTCTTGTATTCCTTCAACTCTCTAGAAGGAAGTGAACATCTGGGGTCCCCCACGATCAACTTCCAGGTCTGCGGAGTTGGCCTTAGCAAGAGCCCAACCAGCTGTGTTCACTCCAGCAATCCCCTGCTACCCTTTCAAACTCTGTCCTCACTTTACCTCTTTGCCTTTGCTTATCCAATCTCTCTTCACACTCCTGAGCTTTGCCTCCAAGTCCTTCTTCTTCTGGTTCCAGGTCAAATCCAGTCTCCTTTTTGAAATTTTGTCTGATTCCAACAGCCCACACAAATTCTCCTGTATGCTTTCTTTTTATTGTACTGACAAAATAGACCTCAGGATTTTGCCCTCTCTGCATTGGCTGTTGTTCTTTTTGATAGTGTTTTGGTCTTACCCTTGACTAAATTCTAATTCCTTAAGAGTATAAAGCATGACTTATACTTCTCTGGTATTTTCTCACTGTAGCTAAAACAATGCTAGGCATATATTATATATACAAATAAATATATTTAAATTATATTGACTTTTTACTTTCTATAAATATTTCCTTACTTGTTATTCTTTCCACACAACCCAACTGAAGTCTTTTGGAATTTTTTAGGTGATGAAGATTAAAATTAAACTAAAACTATCATATAAATCAGCTCCAAACATAGTATGAACCTAATGTGACATAATCAAAATCGATAATTGCTTATCTACTTTAAGTCAATGCAATCACAGTAGGGAATAATAAAAATGATACACTTTTTAGTCTTATTTCATTTTACTTAGTTTTACACGTGTAACCTTGGCCATGTTTTGCATACGCATGCCCTAATTTGAATGTCATGTGACCTTTCTTATATAAATAAGGCTCGAAATTACCATCAAAGATTTCCATTGTGGGTTTCTTTAAAATAGAGTGAGAATTTAAATATGCAATATGAGTACCTAATCCTTCAAGAATTTTATAATTTTTTTAGTCTATTAATATTGTCTTACACCTAATTAAAGATTATTTTTAGCAACTTATGTGTCTCAAATGTTCCAAAGTTTTCAACTTGGTTTTCATAGAAATAACAACAATCCAGTTTTGGTACTCCTATTAGCCATCCTACATAACAGTTCTTAAACTACAATAATAAAATACAATGACAATAATAAAAATAGCAAACGTAGGTTTGCAAACATCAAGTGACCTTTAGTGATCAGGTAAGTTGGTGCAGAATGACAGACTCACTAGATGCTCCCTCAGCAGGTTCTGAGCTTCACTCCATGTGTTTCACGGAGCGATCGGGGAGATTGCTGAGTAGCACTTTACTGTGGAGATAGATTGAAGAGTGTCTATGATTGCGTAATATTCATATTGTCGATTTAGGCATTTATGGTCAATTCAGAGATTCACAATAAATGCTGAATAAGTATTAGCCATTCAAGTTTCATGAGAAAGTTAAATATTTTAAAATGTTCTAAGTTTATGAAGACTTTTTTAACTTCCAACCTACATATCTGCGATAAGAGGATTGGTAAGCGGAGAGCATGAAGACTAATAGTGGTCAGACTGCAGAAGAAGAAGTAAAAGTCTCGTTTGTTCCTTCTATTCACTAATTTAACTAACCAACACACATTTTTCCAGTGACTACTGTTTGCCAGCCTCCTGTTCTCAGTGTAAGAAAATCAATTATATAGAAAGACAGAACATAAACAATAGAACCTAACCATTGGTACACTCATATTAATCTAAAAAAAAAAAAGGACAGAAAACTATCACCTGTCCCTTTTTATGCAAGTTATTTCTTTGTTTTTTATTTTGTGTGTGATTTCTTTCAAACTCAACCAGAACAAGTTTAAAATATTTAAGTCAGGTACATGTGCCTCAAATGTTCTAGGGTTATTTCTAGCTCTTCAGATTAAATATGCTGAGGGGACAATAAGGCTGAAGTACTAAAGATTTCAAGTTAAACATTCTGAATGGCATGCAGTGGTGGGCCATGAAAATGACATCTTTGCCAACTCTCAAGAATCTGACTATTACCACTTCTGAAAAAAGGGTCTTTACAGATGTGGTTATGAATCTTGACATGCAGAGATAATTCTGGAAAATCCTGGTGGGCCCTCAATCTAACGACAAGTGTACTGTTAAGAGAACGGTGGAGGTAGATTTGAAACAGAAGACAAGACATGGAGAGGAGCAGGGCAGTGTCACCACCTGGACAAAGATGACAGTGGAGAAAAAAAAAAAAAGATGACAGTGGGGTGGCCACAGTCACTCCAGCCACCAGAGGTTGGAAGCGGCAGAGAATGACTCTTCCCATCGACTCTTTGGAGGGAGTACAAGGCCTGCCAACACCTTGGCTTCAGACTCTGAGCTCCAAAACTATGTGAGAATTAATTTCATTTTAAGCCAACAATTTTATGGTAATCACAGGAAACTAATACACATGTCATAAAGAAATTTACTAGCCATCTGCCAGCTGATCCCTGTACTAGGAACAGCCTGAGATTAAGTTTAGAGTGAGGAATTAGGTTCTCCAGAGACAAAGAGCTCCAAAAGAACAGTATCTGGACAATTCAATCATTATATAGGTCTGATTGTGCCCATTATAATCAGCTGTGCTGCTTACAGGGAATTGTAAGGAAAAGATAACATACATTCATAAACTAAAATTCAGAAGTCTTATGTAAAAAGAGATAGCGGTTGGTTATAAATGCATTTTTATTGCCCTAGGAAATGCTTTATTATACTTCTAAAGAGGAAAGATGGCAACAAATGCCTACAGGGAAAATATTAACTTTGTTAATTGGAAAAAAAAGAAAAAACCTCTTGTAAAATTAAATTTGAAGATGTAGGACCCAAAAACTGATACTATCCAAGGGAAATCGGTGATGTTATTAGAGCACCAGGAAGATCAATAGGAATGTTTATCCACAAAGTGTTAGTAAGTTGTCTTCTAAGTACCATGCGCCCATGGACACGGGGTCATTAACAAAATATTAATCGGGTTTTGAACTTACAGTGAAAACTAATGGTATGAACAATTAAATGAGCAAATAAAGGCTATTTCTTGTCTATTAAATTTAGGAAAAAGTTGTCCTTACCTGTATTCTGCTTAAATAAAACATTTGTAACGGCTCGGCGCCTATAGCTCAACCGGCTAAGGCGCCAGCCACGTACACCTAAGGTGGCGGGTTCGAATCCCCAGCCCGGACCCGCCAAACAACAATGACGGCTGCAACCAAAAAATAGCCGGGCGTTGTGGCGGGCGCCTGTGGTCCCAGCTACTTGGGAGGCGGAGGCAGGAGACTCGCTTGAGCCCAGGAGTTGGAGGTTGCTGTGAGCTGTAATGCCATGGCACTCTACCCAGGGGGACAGCTTGAGGCTCTGTCTCAAAAAAAAAAAAAAAAAACATTTGTAACATACTGAATACTTTAAAATATTATTTTCTTGTATAAAATCAGATTTAAAGTACACTTTCATTCCTTATGTTATTTTCAATAGGCTTCCCATTCCCGTGACTAAAGTCCTCTTGCTTTACAGTGTTAAACAATATATTGTGGAATTAGCCAGTTCTCAGCTCTTTTCTATGGACTGTGGTGCTCCGAGTCAGGGGTTCAATCTGAAGAAATATTAAGTTCTAGAAATACTAATCATTTCTGGAAGATCACCCATCAGAGTTGAGAGAACAAGCTGAGGAGGGCAAGACGTCCAGTCTGCAATACGAACTGAGGCAATAGACGTGGAAACGCCTATAGGAAACTGAATTCCGCACGTGCACTGACAGATTCAAAATCAAATCTCTTTATTCAGCTACCGAGAGCTATATTTTACTCTCCTGCCAATTCACAGGTCATCAGGAGAAGCTGGCTGCTGCTACTTAGGTCGTCTCTGTTTTTGGTAAAGTCAAGTCTGATTCAAGTGAGTGTGAGCTGGAATGGAATTTCCTCTTCTAGGGCAGGACAAAGGCTACGTGCAACAATTTCTCCAGCACTAACCAGGGACGGCTGAGATTATCTCTGAGATTGTTCCAGTTTATGAAAACAAAGCTATAAGAACTCAAGACAGAGAGGAAGACAGTCTGACCACACTGCCTGTGTTGGTCATGAATGGCACGGTGACTTTACAGTATCCAGTGAGCTTGGCCCCAGTTCTAATGATTTCCAGGGAAGAGATTATTCTGGAATTCCTTTAATCTTAACCTCCTGCTACTTAGTAAGAGGTGTCGGTGTGCTGAGATGGAGACAGAAAGGCAACTCCAGCCCCTGTTCGCAGGCCCAGCTCTTCTCAGAGGGAGGAATTTGCAGTGGCGCGTTCTGTGGCCTGCAAAGATGATGCCCTGCGAACCCTCCCGCCTCTTTCCTCCACAGTCACCAAACCTCTGCCCTGTGCTGGGAAGAGCTGAGTTAAAGAAACAGTCTAGCTAAGAGAGACCAAAAAATAAAACTACTTACTTCACAAGTAGCTGTGGTAGCCAAAATGATGACCCCCCTCAAAGATGTGCACACCCTAACTCACAAACTAATTCCTTGTCACTTTCCATGACAAAGGGCTGCAGCCAGAATTAAAGCAGCTGATCAGCTGACCCGGGCACAGGGAAATTATCCTGGATCCCTGCGCCCATGTAATCAGACGGGACCTGAAGAGCGGAGGGGAGGCAGGAGAGGAAGTTCCGTGATGCCGCGCGCGTGAGGACTCAGCACACAGTGTTGCTGCCAGGACGCTGCGGCTACCTGCCAGCTCTAGGCCCTCAGTGGAAGCACAAACGCTGAGAGCCAATTAAATATTTTAGGGTAAGTGGAAATGGAGGTGGGCAGGCACTCATCGACCTCTTAAAACCTTTTTGGCAACATGAGAGCAAAAGTGAAAGCCAAAAGCCAGGCTATGAAATGAACTTCTCTGGAAGTGTTGAGCTATTAGAAGCTTGGTTTTAGTTTCAGCTTAGAGCAATTTGCTATATAAAACATAAGCTTTGTTAACCATTTAAGTGAAGAAATTTACAGACTTTGTTGTACAGCAATATTTTTCATGGTCACTTTAGTAAATTGTCCTAATATGGCAAATAAATTTCTTATTGTACTTGTATTTGCATAAACCCCATAACAGGAACAACTATAGCCAGGAAGCTCTGTCACCAGTGATTTTTCTTTTAAGTTTATGGGAAGCAGGAAATTCTCTGTGTTTCTTTTTTTAATTTCAAAATACTACCGGGTACAAATGTTTTCAGTCACATGAGCTGACTTTACTATGCTTGAGGCAGGGTTATAGTGTGCCTGCCCACCACCCGGGTGGTGCTCACCGTGCCCACCAGGCAGGTTTCACCCTCCTCCCACCCCTGCACCCTCCCCCTCTTGATTTCTGCTGGCTTCACTCCCCTCTGGGCACTGTACACTCACTGGTTAACTTCAGGGTGATAGCAAGTGCCTGTGGTGTTTGTTTTTCCATCTTTAGAAACTTCATTCAGAATAATGGTCTTCAGTTCTATCCAGATTGTTGCCAAAGGCCTTAATTCATCCTTCCTGGTGACTGCTGAGTATTCCATGGTGTACACAGGCCGCATATGGTTCCTCCACTCATAAATTAACAGCACTTAGGTTGATTCTACATCTTTGCCGTTGTGACTTATGCTATAATGAACATTCACATGCAGGTGTCTTTTTGGTAAAATGACATCTTTTTCTTTGGGTAAATACCCAGTGTTGGCACTGCTGGATCCAGAGATAGGTCTACTTTTAGTTCTTCAAGGAATCTCCCCAGAGCTTGTACTAACTTGCGGTCCCACCAGCAGTGGACAGTAGTCCTTCCTCTCTGCAACCATACCAACATCTATTCTTTCTAGACTTTTTAATAAAAGCTGCTCTAACTGGAGTGATATGTCATTGTGGGTTTAATTTGTATTTCCCTGATAATTAGTGAGATTGAGCATTTCTTCTTATGTTTATTGGCTATTTTCCTGTCTTCTTTTGAAAAGCTTCTGTTTGTGTATTTTGCTCACTTTTTAATGGGGTTGTTTGTTTGTTTGTTTCTTGCTGATATGCTTGAGTTCTTCATAGATTCTGTTTACTAGCCTTTGATCAGATGTGTATCTTGGAAATATTTTTTCCCATCCTGTGAGAAACTCTTTATGGTTGGGATGGGGACCTGAACCACCTGGCAGGGAAGGCAAGTCCCTCATTTTTCTGGCTCTTTGGGCATCTGCCCTTGATCTGGAATGTCTGTATTAATTTCATGCCCTCTCTCCCATGATCTTCCCTGGGCCTAGAGGGAGGGCATTGTAGTTTTAGCAGCCGGG
>NW_003852538.1:924089-933686 GCF_000181295.1 Otolemur garnettii | reverse complement strand
AAATAAAAAGAATCAGTAATGTATTAAATAAAAGGTCATAAAAAATATTTTAGTCCTTTTCATGCCTTTTTTTTAAAGAAGGAAATCTAGGAACACAGCTGATTAGAAATTGTGGTTTGAGAAGAGTGAAGGTAAAATGATAATAGTCTATGGATGATAGAAGTCTTAGAATAGCCATGGTTAAAGACGCAAAAGGAATTTGGTTATTTCTGTGGCAATTTATTGTAATAATTATTATTGATAACATATACCAAGATATGTTAGAATTTTTGGAATCTTATACAATTTTAGAAAGATATTCATGATAAATTTATACAAATAAAACCCAAGGAAAGATAAACCATTTCATAATTAACAATGGTTTCTGTATGGTTTAAACATAACAAATCAGCCAACTACGTCTCTGTTGGACTTTTAATGACTCTGTTATTAAACAGTTAGTTTGAGTTTAACAGGACTGAATTTAGAATTTCATTTTTAGAAAGTTTGTCAAATGTTCGAGATATAAAACATTTGTTCAAAGTGATAGTCATCAAAAGACTATAAAGGCAATACAGGAAGTTATATGGTGTAAACTTTCACCCTCTAAAGTTTAGCTTTTCTAGTTAGTCAACAACCTAATAAGAGCAGGGTTACCTTGATAAAGCATAAAATCTTCGTTTCTTTTAGGTCAGTTACCCAAAAGGCAAAGAAAAATCTTATGTCATGTGATTGCTTTTTTGTTTGTTTTTTTAGGGGAAGCCCATTTAGATAACTTGGCATTTCAACCTGATAAAAGGGGTAACTTAGAAATAATCAGACACAGGAAGAAGGTGTCCTGGGTCCTGAGTGGACGGTATATCACAGAGGAACTTGAATGAGAAAAACTAGTGCCTGAGTCAGAGAACAAGGCAACAGTATGAGAAGTTTCCTGACTGTATTAAATAATTTACCCCCCAAAAGCCAAAAGTATGGTATTAGGTTATATTGGAGGAAAATATTGTTTTCTAAAGCTTGAAGATAAAGCATTCTAGCATTAGGCCATAACAACAAAAGAAAAAAATTATAGGAACTGACAAAAAATTGAAGGCAAGAATTACCTCTCAGATCTTTTGAGGGTAGAGAAAGCTAAAATCAGTAAGATATAGACAAAGTTGAACTTTTAAGGTATATGTCTGAGAATTTTTTTTAAATAAAAAAGGAAACAGATTATAGAATTAAAGTTAATACATACATTACATAATTTTGTTAAAAGCAGATTGATTTAATTTTTAGGAAATCTGTCAAATGTTTGAGATTTAAAACATTTGTTCAAAATAGAATCACAAGTTTTCAAAACTTTATTGTTTTAATTAAACATTTTTCTTTCTAATTAGAGCCATTTTGATGACATATAAAATTCCTTCATAAATTCCCTTCTATGAACTTTATCCCCACTTGTACAAGCCATGGACAACATGCTTAAGCTTTTTGTTTTACCCCAAATTTCTCTTTTCTTAAATAACCAGTTATTTTAGGACAAAAATTTATCATACAAGATTCTTTCTCATACAATATTATTTCCTTTCTGTTTAACCTGTCTTGCCCAAAATGTATTTTTATTCATAGTTTATTCATAGTTTTTTATACCTCTCTCTCTTTCCCATTTGCGGTTCCACTTTTGTTTCTTATCCATTTTGGTAAAGTGGAGGTGAGAGGGAGGGTCACGGAGACCTTTAGGCTTCTTTGGTCGGCTCAGCATGTCAAGAGGCCGTATTTGGGGTAAGATATTTCTAATTGTCTTCACTGTCACTTATCAGTATCTTATAGATGAGAACTATTTTATAATTATTAGATACATGCTTTCCTATAATTTAATATTAATTAGAAATGACCCAGTCATTTAACAAATGTCTTTTATTTAATTTAACAAAACTTCAGAATTCTAAATTATGTAATAATTTTATTTTTAAGTATTTACCCTGTTTACACTTACCTATTCTATATATTTATCTTAGCAGTGCATTTAAATCTCAGCTGTTATTTGAATTTATTTTCTAGTAACCATTTTTACATTCTGTGAATACATACAGCACAGGCCAGAAATCAAAACGTATTTTTAATTCATACTTTTAAACTCAAAACATCCTGCCAAGAAAACAAATGCAAGTATTCTAGTTAGACATGTTATTTTCAACAATATGACATCTTTTCTAAGTTTTCTGAATATAATAGAAGTTTTAAAACACATCTTGTTTAAAGGTATTAACTAATTAGATCCTTCCAAAGCACCAACATATGAAACAAAATCTATTGACATTTTAGGGATCAAAAGTCCTTGGTCCTGCAAAGCTTAGCAAAACTGTAGAGTACAGGGGCCTTTGTCCCCATAAAAATTCACTGAAAAATCACTGACATGAGGCAGATTGATTAAGAGGAGGAAAAATTATAAACTTACTTTACTGTGCATATATGGGAGTGTGTGGAATGAAAATTAAAAGATGTAGGAGAAATTGTCCATCTTTTTTTTTTTGGCTTAAGTTCAATGAAGTATAGACAGTCATGTAGAAATATTATTGGACAAAAAGGGTGTGAAGTGATGCTAATAGGCTGAGTGGGGTAACAGTTATCATCAGAATAACTGTCACTCTACCAGTATCACAGCACCTACTGTCTGTGTGTGACTAAGTCTCAGAGTCTCCTGAGACAAACACCCTCACAATCGTAGTGAAACCTTCACTAGACAGATAATCACTGCAGGAAGGTGTATGGGGAAGAACGTGAGCTCAGTAGACGAGGCCAGCGGTACTGCTTCAGCTCAATTCTTACATGATGTTGGGGACCGGCCGTCACTAGGACCGTGGGGTACCTGTTACATGGAATTGACTGAATGGGGAAAATGAAAACACAAGACACAGAGACAAAGTTTACAGGAGGCCGGGGGACCTCTGTTAACCCTGGGGAGACTCAGTGGGGCCCCCAGTGCTTTGACCTCTCGGCTTTCACTGAGTTCTCTCCATGTCAGTTGTAGGTGGGAGGTCTGTGAGCTCAAGAGCAGAGTAAAGACCAGCCTGTGGGCTATTAGTCTCATGCATCAGTACTTGTGTGAATATATACACTGTTTCATTATCTCCTTTTCTTTAATTGACAGTGAACTCTACTGAGCCCATGTGTTTTTGAGAAACAAGGAACATAACCTTACGGCAAACAGGATGTGCCACATCCGCTTGGTTGGTCTCACTCTTCAAGGGTCCAAAGGGGCTGGTCATCCCCTTGTTCCTTGTGGGGCAAACTGGCTGGTGTCAGTGTCCACATTGGAAGCTGGGAGAGAAAGAAGTCCTTCCTCTCATCTTGCCCAGGAGGTCGTTCCTCTGTCTGTGTAGGTTTTGGTTGCTCGCCCTGTTCCCAGCAACTTTAGTAACACCCACTTCTCTCCCAGGGTTTCTGTGTTCCAGCCTCCTTCTGGGCTGGAGCCTTATCCCTTTACAGGGAGAGCTGCGGCCT
The DNA here is from genome assembly GCF_000181295.1 of Otolemur garnettii. Classification (NCBI taxonomy): domain Eukaryota; kingdom Metazoa; phylum Chordata; class Mammalia; order Primates; family Galagidae; genus Otolemur; species Otolemur garnettii. The sequence goes on along the minus strand of NW_003852538.1, from coordinate 930,224 downwards.
CCAGGCTTGGAGGTTACCTGTCAGGCCCTGCTCTGCTGCCCGTGCTGGGCCATTGGTATTTGAATGTGCCTGGGCCATTTAACTGTAAGCAGGCAAGTTGTGGTCACTGTTTCCTTTCTCAAACCTGTTTTCTGCAAAAACCATACAGACTTGTTGATCAGTAAGGCTACTTTTTTTTTTTTTTTTATTAAAAACCAATTGAAATATTAAAGTTCAGCTGTTGTGTTTTTGTTCAGTTAAACTCTTATATTTCATTTTTTCTTGGACATTTTCTCTTGGGAGACTCAGGGTCCCCAATCTCTAATTTCCCCCAAGACTCCATCTTACAGCTTTTCTGGTTTCAAATCCATGCTAGGCAGTCAATATGCAGCCTTATTCATGAACACATTGACCTTAATGTAGTAGTGCAGGTGAATCTCTGAGGGGACCCCTCTCAATGGGTTATTATCCTTAATACCTTTAAGATGCTTTTTTGGCTTTTTTGAAATTTTGTTTATATTGCAAAGGAATGCTGAGAAAATGAGGTCTGGGCTCCACAATCTAAGTGGAGACAAACAAACAAACAAACAAACAAACAAAAAACCATTTTCAGGCCAATAGCTTCCTCTACAATGATCAGCAAAAGAAATAAATAAACTGTGCCTGCAGGGAGGCCGTGGTGGAGTTCCACTGTGATACTATGAAATACGCATTGGGTCTTGTCTCCTTTTGCTGGCATACAATGGCCTAAAGTCCTTTGAATCTTCAAAGTGATAAGTGTCTTCTGTATGCTAATGACAGGCTGAGGCCTGGCAGCTCCCAGGTAGCTCAGGATGAGCTGGTCTGGGAAAGTCCAAGGCATCCTCTAACCTGCAGAGAGTGGGAGGGGCTGTTGGTTAAGTTGACCAACCGTGGTCGTTATTTAAACAATCATGCCTGACGTCATGAAGCTTCTGCAAAAATCTAAAAAGACGGGGCCTCCAGATTGCTAATCATATGAAGGTTTCTGGAAGCCCCAGACGGGGCAGAATCCCCCACCCCTGTACCTTCCTCACCCGTGCCCTCCTCTGTACTTCCATAATAAACCATCAAATATATTTCTCTGGGTTCTGTGAACTGCTCTAGAATTAATTGTTTACTTGATGTGTGGGGAAAACTCTCACACATCTGGTGTCAAAAGTGAGATGTGAGAACATTATAGGAGAAGCTGAGCTTGTTATTGCTATAATCTTAGATCCGCCGAATTGAGAGATTTTTATTTTCTGTCTGACTAGCTGCTCAGTGCTTACGAGGATGGCCAATTGTTCTCAGCAGCATGAAATATTAAGAAACAAAAGAACACTTAGAGGTTATATAGTTCAGCAAACTTTGTTACTGACTGAAAGCCATGCCCAGAGACATGAAGGCATCTCAGTTGGAAATCAGAGCCCGATGTGGATGGTCAATGCCGTGTGCAGTGCAGAGATCATGTTGAAACCAGTCTTTTTCCCTTAGTTGGTTCACTTTTCAGATCAACTCACAATTGCAGCAGATTAATCAAAGAGAGATTTATTTCTAAATACCATGTGCATGGGGGAAAACTAGAAGAATGTTTCCCTGATGTCTTAAAGACGGTCAGATATTTTTATAGATGCCTTTTTTTTAAGGAAGGGGGAGAAGGCCGAGTGTGGGTGCAGCACGTGGTGGGGAGATAGATTGACTTGTAAATTAACCTGAGAGACAGGTGCTGTGTGTTAAATGATTTGGGCCTGGTCTGCCGACATTCAGGGGGAGGAAAGAAAGTTGCCCCCTTTGATCCCCTGATCAGATCAGTCTGTTTTCTTGTTTGTTTGTTTTGAGACAGAGTCTCACTATGTCACCCTGGGTAGAGTGCTATGGCATCACAGCTCACAGCAACCTCCAACTCTTAGGCTTAAGTGATTCTCTTGCCTCAGCCTCCCACATAGCTTGGACTACAGGCACCCACCAGAATGCCCAGCTATTTTTTAGTGACAGGGTCTCACACTTGCTCAGACTGGTCTTGAACCTGTGAGCTCAGGCAATCCACCTGCCTTGGTCTCCTGGAGTGCCAGGATTACGGGCGTGAGCCAGTGCACCCAGCCAGCTTTTACGTTTTTTTAAACAAAGTCTCACTCTGTTGCCCAGGCTACAGTGTTGTGGCATCAGCCTAGCTCACAGCAACCTCAAACTCTCGGTTCAAGCAATTCTGCTGCATTAGCTTCCTGAGTAACTACAATTACAGGCAACTGCCCTACTACTCGGCTGATTTTTTCTATTTTTAGTAGAGACAGGGTCTTGATGTTGCTGGAGGTCTTGGTCTTGAACTCCTGAGCTCAAGGGGTCTTCCTGCCTTGTTCTCCCTGAGTGCTAGGATTATAGGTGTGAGCCACCATGCCCGGCCAGTAAATTAACTTTTAATCCTTAAGTTTGTAGTCCAGTAAAAGATATGTAGACAGATGACAATTATGACAACAAAATTATAACAGTGGCAAGGATACAAATACTGATACTACTGCTACCAAGAGCAGCTGATACTTATTTAGAACATACTATGATTAAAGCACTATGGTAAACACTGTCCACATTTGGCTCATTAATCAATCCTTATAAGAAGCTGAGGTAGGTAACTAGGACCAGGGCAGTGCTATACAAACATGTGAGAGTGACCTTCTAAACTCCATTCTTGAGTAGCTGGGATATAACTTGCTAGGGATTAATACGTAGTAATGTTAAACAGGTAAAATAATGCCAGGATATGGGGTGGGGTTTATGAAAGATGTCCTGAGTAAACAGAATTACAGGTATGAATGCCCAGAGGCAATGCACACAGGAATATCAAAGACGGGAAATCAGTTCCATTAAGGCAATGTACAAGGTCAGGTACATAAGCAGTCTGTAAGTTCATATACTGGCCTAGCATGGTGGTATGTGCCTATGCTCAGCTACTCGGGAGGCGGAGGTGGGAGCATGGCTTGAGCCCAAGAGTTTAAGGCTATAGTTATGATCATGCCACTGCAGTCCAGCCCAGGCAACAGAGAGAGAGAGAAAAAAAAAAAAGCTGATCGATGTTGTGGTGTCTACAACTAATGGATCACAAACCGGCTACAGATTCAGTCGTTCCTTCTCCATTCCTACTGCTTCACTTGTCTAGACTTAAAAAAACAAAAAATAAGAAAGAAAAAGATTAATATATTAGGCGAAGTAGTTCCTAGAGTGATACAAAAAGAGAGACATTCTTTTCACTTTTTCTTTTCTTCTTATTATTTATTTATTTATTTATTTGCCATAGAGTCTTACTCTGTCACTGAAGCTGGAGTGCAGTGGCATCATCATAACTCACTGCAACCTCAAACTCCTGGGCTCGAGCAATCCTCCTGCCTCAGCCTCTCAAGTAGCTGGGACTACAGGCACTGCCACAATGCCTGGCTATTTTTTGTTGTAGTTGTCATTGTTTAGCAGGCCTGGGCTGGGTTCGAACCCACCATCCTCCGTGCATGTGGCTGGCGCCCTAACCACAGAGCTATGGGCGCCAGGCTAGGTCAGTCTGGTTTTATGCCAATGCTTTCTGACTATGAATGGCCTTTAATTCAAAACATTCTTTATGCTAAATAGTTTTGGGATGAAATGTCCTTAGCTCCTTCAATAGCATCTTGGATTCTAATTAACTTGTATCTATACCCACGTCTTCCATCTCTTCCTGCCTTCTTTAAAGCCTTTTGCTCCTCTTCTAGCCCCACTGCCCCCATTGGACTTGGTAGTCATAGTAGTATTCTTTATATATTTATTTGCCTTCAATATTTCAAAATAAAATATGTTTAAGTAAGCTCTTTTTTTCTTTAGAGGAAAATACCTAGTGACTGATGTACATATATACACAGCATAATGGCAATATCTGTTTTTACAATTAGTGAGATAAATGTAAAAATAGAAATTCATTATTCAGTTAAATATTTATTAAGATGAACAGAATGGTAAATAAGATGAACACATTCACTGACCCTGTGTGCACTGTGAGCATGTAACGGGGCAACGTAGACCCGTGTAAGAGGTTAAGGAAAGCCTCCGTGGTGAAGTAACAGCTAGTCCTGAATCTAAAGGGTGTATGAGAGTCAGCCAGGCAATGAATGGGAATGGGAATGCAGGTGGAGAGAGGTTCAGGCGGCAGGGAGAGCATGCACTGAGGTCGAGGTCCCACGGGGGTACTCACACAATCAGTGTGAGCCAGGCATAGTGATGGGGTGGGGGCCGGGGAGAAAGGTTGAGGGCGCCTGTGGTGAAAATGAGCTGAGCCAGTCAGGCTGGGGCTGGGACGATGCAGGGGGTCTGCCTGTTTAGGTCCCCCCACCCCCCGCCATGGCCACCACCACGTGTCTTCCATCCTTGTTTTGTAAGTTCAGCTTTAACCCAAGAGTGTATATCTTTTTGTTGTTGTTAAATCATAGCCGTGTACATTAATGTAATCATGGGGTACAATGTGCTGGTTTTATATACAATTTGAAATATTCTCATCAAACTGGTTAACATAGCCTTCACGGCATTTTATCTTAAGTAGTTTAGGACAATTGATTTAGGAGATTAGCTTTTGAATTAGAAATGTGGTTTGGGGTCATGGGTTTAAGATAAGGGTCAATTATTGTTGTTTGAGGTAAGGGTTAACATAGTTTTGATTTGAACTTTTATGTGTAAAACTGGTTTTGGAAATGGAAAAACAGAACAGTCTTAGAGAGGCTACTCTCACTGTTCTCCAGAATTGCCGGCCTTCTGGTAATAAAGATTCGTGGACCCACTGTCGCTGCAGATTGCTGATGGTGACAGGCATCCAGACCCTCTTGGTCTGGTGACAGGAAAGGAGGCTGGAGTGACAGGGGGTAGGGGGCTAGATCTCAAGGGGTGTTGTTGATCTTGTTAAGGTTTTATTTATTCTAAGACAATGTTGTGGTAATTTGGGGTGATGCATTCTGACAGACTGTGTGCACCACCCAGAGCCGTGGAGGGTCCTTCAGGGAAGGTCAGCATACGAGCCGAGGTTTGAAAGGTAGGGGTCAGGGAATATGTGCCCTTTTGTCCCCAAAAGTTCACTGAAATATCAATTCACAATTAAGGCAGATTAATATGAGAAGTGTTTATTCCAAATGGTCAGATATTGGTCAGATATTTGTATACGTGCCTTTTAAAACAGAGGGGCTAAAATGTGGAGAGCAGGTACAACAAGCGGTGGCCGGGGGGGATGACTAGTGGTGGCAGGGAAACTGAGTGTGAATTGCCCGAGACAGGAATTGTGTTTCAAATGATTTGGGCCAGGTCTGCGTGCAGTCTTGGTCTCCTTTCCTGCAATAGGGGGGGGAAAGGCAGTCAGTCGGCCACTTTGATCTTTCCATCAGGTCACTCCAGTTTATGTAGACAGAGGGAAAGCCCCTCCCAAGGCTGACAGAGAGCCATATTTTGGAATGAAATTTCTTAGTTCCTTCAAAAGGCAAATAGGATGTTTCCAAGTGGGCAGATCAAGCAAGGACACACCAATCAGAGAAAAACATGTCCTGAAACAGTGAGATTAGGGTTGTCCTGGACTCATGAGCAGGGAGGGACAAGTGATGAAACTGCTCAGGCAAGTGGGGACCACCCAGGCCCAGTGCCACCCCAGGTGTCTGCACTGAACCCTGTAGATGAGAAACCACCCAGGTCATTGAGCAAGTGAGTGTCATGACCAGGTCTGAGTATCAGCAGAGTTCTACCGCAGCAGTGGGGAAGCCAGAAGACTGGAGGCAGGGAGCCCAGTACACGGGGTCAGGACTGTGGGAGCCATGGTAGACAGAAGGGGGCAAGTGGGAGCCAGAGCCCAGTTAACAGAAGCACAGCTCTGAGAATGATGCCCCTGCAAAGATGCCAGCTAAGCAGATGTTTATTAGCCTACTATTTTAATGCAACAAGTGTACCAGAGAGAAACAAATTAAACTATTTGGGCCCACTTTTTGATTCCCACTAATTGAGCCACTTATATTTGTGATGAGACGTGGACATTCATTATGACACTTCTGAAAGGACGTTTAAAGGAAAATCAAAAGAGGAGTCTCTGTGGTCAGTCCTTCACAGACCACGAAGGTATTGAGATGTGCCCCCTCTGCCCACTGTCTCTATCCCGCACAGTGCGATGCTCAC
>NW_003852538.1:922667-923640 GCF_000181295.1 Otolemur garnettii | reverse complement strand
CCTGCCACTTTCTCTGCCCTGGGCAGGTGTCCGGCAGTCTCTCTCTGCTTCACCACCATAGGTTATTTGATGGAAGGTGGGGCACACGGGAGCTGTGTCTGAAACACCCCAAACCAACCCTGTTAGAACCCTGATCAGGACCCACTGCAAATAATGGTGATATTATGGTATAGAAGAACATAATCAGTGAGCACTAATTACAAACTACTAAACACTAATTATATGGAGATAATTGTCTGACCTTTCAAATTGCAATTTACAGTACACAGAGGGTATTTGTGCATGCCATCTCTTTTAATCATGAAAATAATCTCTAAAGGTAGACAGAAACCTAGGATACTTCTCAACTCTCTTTAATTATTTTCCTCTTATTTTGATCCTGGGTCAAAAAAAATTGCTTAACTCATTTATCTCCCAAACTTGAAGAGAACTACTGCCCCATTTATAGGTGAGCACGTCCACTTTGCAGAAGTTAAATGTCTTGGGAACACACACTGGGTAAGCAGGGAGGGATCGAGTCCAAGTGTTGGACGGCTGAGTCTGCGCCCTTCTCACGAAGTCATTCCTGTCACCCCCCAGAGGCATGTTGTTAGGCTGTAAGGTAACTCTGAGCAGTTGGACTGCTGAGTCTGCGCCCTTCTCAAGAGGTCATTCCCGTAACTCCCCAGAGGCATGTTGTTAGGCTGTAAGGTAACTCTGAGCATCAACTTCTTCCAATAAGAGATGGTAAAAAAGTAAATTTCTAGCCAAGAAAGCAAATGATCAGGAAGACTTGTGTGTAAATCAGCAAACAGTGCCTCCTAGAATAACGGTGTGATTTTCTTCCTTAAAGAAGTTCTTTTAAAGAGAATTACCCTAAAGGACTATATGGAAAAAACTTCATCCTGTTATTCCACAATCACGTATTAAGTGCCTATTGTATCCTAGGCATGATTGCTTTACCAGACGAGGAGGGAGGGTCCTGTCTCCTGTC
>NW_003852538.1:920546-922621 GCF_000181295.1 Otolemur garnettii | reverse complement strand
AAGGGTTGTTCTGCCTCAGTTACAATTCTAATCATTTTTGTAATGGGAATACCAGGAAGCAACCTAGAAAATTTTAACTTTGTCTGATGGGAAGTAACATCAACATACCATACTTCCCCGAAAATAAGACCTACCCAAAAATAAGCCCTAGCAGGATTTCTATGCATTTGTTAAATATAAGCCCTACCCTGATAATAAGACCTATGCATTTGTAAGACATTCCCTGAAAATAAGTCCTAGTATGTCTTCTTGAGAAAAAATAAATATAAGATAATGTCTTATTTTCAGGGAAACACAGTTGTCTTCATTCTCACAAAGCAAAATGTTTACACAACAGAAAGGGGATCTTCATTTTGACAAAATATCTAAGAGAATCATCAGAGAAAACATCATGTCATCCAAGTAACTTTTACTTACTCCACCAATATCACAGCAGCTACTGTCTACGTGTGACCACTCCTCAGAGTCTCCTGAGATAAACACCCTCACCTTCATGGAAAAAGCTTAAGTAGATGATCACCGCGTTGGGGTGGGGGGTGGGGCAGGAAGAGTGTGAGCTGAGTGACTGGGCCAGCTGCACTGCTTCAGCTCGGCTCTCAGACTCCATCTCATGGGCTGCTTTTCTAGCCTCAATTCTAACCACAGAGAAATAGCAGATAATAAAAGAAAGAGAATCCCTGCCCTGGTGGACCTAACTTTCTCATCACTTGAACTCCAGTGGTTTGAATAATGCAAGCTGTTTCCTTAGTAGATGCCAACACCAAATTAGTTTGAAACAATGGACCAGTTTTGAATTTTTCACAAGCTATGTGATTTGATCAACCTGGAAAGATTGAATAAGGAAGATCTCAAATATAGAAGCAGCCCTATAAAAATAAAATAAATAAAAGACTTTTATAGGCTACATAAGGAAAGTATAAATAGATGTATCTCTAGAACTAAGGTTCAACAGTTCTGTCTAGTGACCATATTCTAAAGGCCATGGAGGTACCACGGAATCCCACAGCCCCACAGTAACAGGCAGGTGTCTCTGGTGCCCCCAGGTGAAGTGATACTTTGCAATGAACTGTTGCCCATGCCGTGGGAAGCTGTTCTCTGTGGCAAGAGGCAGGGCTTCTGCTCCCTGCAATGTGCTGGTGTAGATTCAGAAGCCGGTAACTACTGGAATATCTAGGAACCCTGTTGATGGGGTCAAAGCCGAAATCACCATGTGCCCTTTTGAGAGCACCTTCCTAGCTAGCAGCAGGGGCTTTCTGAAAAAAAAAATTGCATGGGAGGGAAGGGGCAATGCCAGGAAAATGGCATCAGGGGCCTTTTCAGGGACTATTACAGATGTTACCCTTGGTTCCGTCAGGGGCCTTTCATCAGGTTGCCACGTGTGATGTGAGCCTGTCTCAGGTGATGTGAGCCTGCCACATGTGATGTGAGCCTGCCACATGTGATGTGAGCATGTCACAGGTGATGTGAGCCTGCCACGGGTGATGTGAGCCTTCCACACATGCTATGAGCCTATCACAGGTGATGTGAGCCTACCGCGGGTGATGTGAGCCTGCCGTGGGTGATATAAGCCTGCCACGGGTGATGTGAGCCTGCCACACATGCTGTGAGCCTGCCACATGTGCTGTGAGCCTGCCATGGGCGATGTGAGCCTGCCATGGGTGATGTGAGCCTGTCACGGGTGATGTGAGCCTGCTGTGGGAGATGTGAGCCTGCTACGGGTGATGTGAGCCTGCCATGGGTGATGTGAGACTGCCACATGTGCTGTGAGCCTGCCACGGGTGATATGAGCCTGTCATGTGTGATGTGAGCCTGTCACGGGTGATGTGCGCCTGCCACAGGTGATGTGAGCCTGCTGTGGGTGATGTGAGCCTGTCACGGGTGATGTGCGCCTGCCACGGGTGATGTGAGCCTGCCATGTGTGATGTGCGCCTGCCACAGGTGATGTGAGCCTGCTTCACGTGCTGTGTGCCTGCCACGGGTGATGTGCACCTGCCACAGGTGATGTGAGCCTGCTGTGGGTGATGTGAGCCTGCCACGGGTGATGTGCACCTGCCACGGGTGATGTGAGCCTGCCA
>NW_003852538.1:919346-919847 GCF_000181295.1 Otolemur garnettii | reverse complement strand
GGTGATGTGAGCCTGCCGTGTGTGATGTGCGCCTGATGTGGGTGATGTGCGCCTGCCACAGGTGATGTGAGCCTGCCGTGTGTGATGTGCGCCTGTCACGGGTGATGTGAGCCTGACACGGATGGTGTGAGCCTGCCATGGGTGATGTGAGCCTGCCATGTGTGATGTGAGCCTGCCACATATGCTGTGAACCTGCCACTGGTCAGTTTGATCCAAACCACTGCAACATGTTGGCAAGGGGAAGCACTGGTTTTACCAACCCATTGAGACTCATGGTGAGATTTAAGGCCCTGAGGGTGTACAGTGATGGAAATAAGACTAAATGACTTCATTAATCCCCCAGGTCATCACCCTGTTCTCACTCACACTGTTGCTCCCCAGTTCCTATTCCCAGGCTGTCTCTTGACTCGCATCCACTCCCAGGAGTTGAAGCACCACCTGTCTATAGCCCCCTGGGTTGTCTCACAAGCACAAGTCTAATCAAAACCTGGATTTGTCTCC
>NW_003852538.1:914699-918759 GCF_000181295.1 Otolemur garnettii | reverse complement strand
CTTCACCTTCTGTTTCATGCCACTCTCAAACCTAGCTTGTTTTTATTCATTTACATCATGTCCTTGTCTGGCCACTATTGGCATTTGAATTTGCAACCCCCGACCTACAGAAATGGAAGGGTTCAAAAAAAAGAAATGGAAGGGTTTAGAAAATCATTTGTCAATAAATCACAGAGCTTACAGCACATGGGACAGTGAAAATGCCGTGGCATCAATGAACAGTGCTGCGTTAGTGAACAAGACATTCTGCCCTTTATTCCAACTGTTCCACACATTAAGACAGCACATTTGGTAGGACAAGGTTATGTCTATTTAGGTCTTGGAGGAGAATACTAAGCAGGGGAAGGGAGATTTTGTTTCAGAGTGTTGGTGAGTAAGAACAGGCAGCCCCAGGCTTTAACATAATTAGGGTGCTTCAAGAAGAACCCTGCGTATAAGCAGCAAGCTCTACACTGACAGACTTTCTGACCTTAAGAAAGACTTTAAAACATCTAAGAGGAGCAATGAGGGTGAGTCAGAAAGTATCAGTATGACTTGAGACAGGAAAGGCTTTCTTAGGAAATGAGAAAGTGTCACGTGGCTCCAGGCAGGTGAGCCAAAAGGCAGGCCTGAAGTGACAGCTTGCCATCTGTCCCTCTGCGCCTGCTCTTCAGAACACCGGCCAAAATGAAAATGGTAACACTTGTGCGGGCTGTTCTACTCTGCAGCCTTTGTAACAACAGAACACTGCACGCGGAGTGGAGCCAGTGCGCTGATTAGACGGTGCAGCCCTGATTTCCTCTGATTAAGCCTTTTCCTCCTGCCGGCCCAGGCAATCACCATTCAATTTTCTCAACAGCCTGGCTCCTTGTTTACAGAAAATGCCAGAATGATTTCGAAGATCGTAACTGAGCCTTTACCTAGACTATTGATTGAGGACTATGACTCCTAGAATATTGAGACTGTTGGGCTCAAAACAGTGAGATGCTATGTAGTATCATCTGATGGATTGCCAATGAAATGCCTTTTTAACTTCATTTCTACCACCAAATTCACTAGTAAAAACACAAATTCATATATTCCGTGTTCATTGTTTAGAGTATAACATGCTAGGCCCAAAAGAAGAGTCTTTCTTGGTCCACTTCCCGGTCACTAAAGGAGCTCAAGCAGGTTACCAAGCCTCTCTGTGCTCCAGTCTCCTCATCTGCGCGTCGGGCATCATAGCAGCCCCTTTGTCCTGTATCAGATTGTTACGAGGATTTAAAGAGCTAATACAACTGAAGTCTTTTAAAAGTAGCTTGCAGGCATATTAGCTGTTATCAACATGATGTTTGCCAGGCCTATACTAGGTACTGACTGCTCATGGGTGAACAAAATAGACAAGGGCCCTGCCTTCACGAACCCCAGGCTGGTGGCTGGCTATGCAGAGCGTGAAATATTTCATGGCTACGTTAGTTAAGTCAGCTATTTCAGGCAGGTTGTTTGAATGCACAGAGAGAACTCCGTGTTCCTCTTGGCAGTCTCCCATTTCTTCTCTGGCAGAGAGATCGCGTCCCTACACACAGAAATCCTCTGGCAGAAGCCCTGCGTGTGACAGCCCACTCAGGCCAGACAGCGGTGACTGTCTTTTCTGTGCTGGTTTGGCAGCTGGTGCTGCTGGGAGCTTTCACAGCTTAAAAGATAATGAAGGGCGTGAGCAGTTTGGTAGACTGTACAGACATCTCCCTCCCCCGAGAGAAGTGATGATGGATTTTGCCACGTGACTCACTTTGGTCTCAGAATGGCAGGGCAGTGACATTTGTCATTTCCAGGACAAGCTTCACCAGTCAGTGTGCGGCTAATCATGCTCTTTTCCCTGCCTCTGAGATTGCGGAAGCACGTCGAGGAGAAGCCTGGCGCAGACCACGTCGAGGCGCAGCGCTCCCTACAGATACGGAGTGCGTGAGTGAGAAGAGTATTTTTTAGAGAAGAGGTTTCACCGTACCATCAGGTTGGAGTGCAGCAGGATTGCCCAAGCCCAAGAGTTTGAGGCTGCAGTGAGCTCTGATCCAGGCCAGTGTGCTCCAGCCTGTCTCTGTTAAAACAAAACAAGACAACAAAAAAGCCATTCAAAGGGAAGGGACTTGAAGACAGCTTCCCTTAGTTTTCCAAGGAACACATTGTCTTGTGCTGAATCATATTACAACAATCTTTGAAATGCAGGGTCTTAGGAAGACCTAACCATCAATACACACAGAATTCTAATTTAAAGAGAACATCAATACATCCCAAGTTGTGTCTTTAACAAACAAACATAGGTAAGTCTCAATTATTCATCCCAAGTTGTACTCAGAGTTGCTTCATCACCTCACACCACGGCTTGTGATGAGCACTTACCCGGACCTGAAAATCTCTGTGCAGAGTGCAGAGTGCACCAGTGAGAATGTCTTTCCCTGCTGCTCCGACACTTTCTCAATCTTCCTTCTAAGAAATCTTATTGAACAACATAATCTCATTTAGAATTATTCATTTATCAAGTCTTTACTGAGAGCCTGTCACGGACTCTGAGATATGGAACAGACAAGTTACTGCCCACGGGGCTCGCGTCTATCACAGGAGCTGATGCTCCGCGTCCCGGCAGCTCTCCGCACCTGTGTGAGACCCCGGGAGAAGGCAGTTAGTCACTGATGAACCGGAGGCCCTTCCCACTCCCTGAGTCTGCCGGCACTACGATCTAGGCCTTGCAGCCTCCAGAGCTGTGAGCAGTGCATTTCCATTGTTTACGAGCCACCCAGTAAGTGGCAGTTTGTAACAGCAAGCTGAAGTGATGACGCCAGATGCCTAACTCTTTATTCACTGGGCGCCTATTTGTGCCAGGCACAATCCTGGGAGTTAGACAGACATGGGCTCTGTGCTCCTGTAACTTACATTCTGGTGGGGAGAACAGGAACCCAACAAGTAAACATATAAATGAGATGACTATATGAGGACTGACGATTCAGTTTGCCAACTCTTCCTAGAAAGTGCTACCTACCTGGTGCTGAGTTCAAGATACTCCCCTGGGGAAGCTCTACACGGATGGGGGCCGGCACCCAGTCCACTCTGCAGAGCAATTTGGCACTCTTTTTCTGGAATGGCTATCAGAGCTGTCATCATCCAAGACCGTGACAAATGCCATAAAAGTGATATGAGAAGGGCATACGCCCAAGAAAGCATCTGGGGAGGGGATAGGGTAGGCAGGCTGTGAGGAGCTGACATCTGGATTCATGTCTGACCCATGACAAGAAGCCCACTGTGACAAGCTCTGAGCAGAAGGCCGTTCTAGGAAGGGGTAGGAGAAGGAGCCAGCTGGCGTGCCCACAGAACAGAGAGCAGGCGGGCCCCCTGGGTGGTGACTAAGTCGAGGAGGACGAGGGCTCAGACCCCACAGCGCCCTGAGGAGGGTCACAAGGACTGCGAGATTTTCTCTTGGACCCGACACCATCTGCAGCAGAGGACTAGTGACCTCAGCAACTACGGTGCCCTCGGTCATATCACTGAGCGTCAATGGCATCGGCGTCTGTTGACTGTATTTCACACCGAAATCAGAGCACATGCACTGACAAGTTCAGGTGTGTTTATAGGGAGAGCAGGACACAAAAGTCTCCATCCCATCTCTTTGGGGAAACCGAGGATGAAAGGTACCCCCTGTCTTTAATCGTGCCCAGCTGTATACATGTTGTCATGGGGAAGGGAAAGATTGAATTCTCAGCTGTATATGGCTTTTAGAAAGTGTTTCCTGAGAGCTGTTAAATAGAAATTTCAAGGACTTTGCAGAGGAGGTGCTGGGAGCAGACGACCTGAAGTGGGGCGCATCAGCACAACTGGTTGTCAGGGTAGCGCCATCCTGTCACTGGGGTGTGAGGACATGGTGTGAAGACCCAGCCCTTCCCACCCTCTTCTCACCTTTCCCATTATCACCTGCCCATTTGCACTTTCGAGCTTCTCTCCCACACCCTATTAGCACTACTCCATTTCCAGATTAATTGGACGAAAGGTGTTACCAGAATTTCAGCTTTTCTCGGTAACAACCCAGGCTTCCAAGAACGGTGACACTTCTCTC
>NW_003852538.1:909303-914217 GCF_000181295.1 Otolemur garnettii | reverse complement strand
TCCTCCTCCCTCCTCTCTCTTCCTCTTTCTCCTCTTTCCTTAACTCCTTTCTAGTAGCACTTCACTCGGGATTTCAGAAAGTCCTATAATAAAAATGTTTAAAATCCACTGTGATAAAAAACATGGCTATAGAAAAAGATCCATAATAAATATATACAGTAGAACCTCCATCACTGACCACCTCCCTGTACTGACCATGTCCCTAAGTTGGCCTAATTTTCACAGATCCAACCTGCACCCCATGACGTATCAGTGCAGTGGGCCTAGTGCCTTATGTCCACCACCTCCAAATGTTGACCAGTTTTTTACAGTCCCTTGGGTGGCCAACTTAGAGAGATTCTATTTAAATCAGGGGATACATACTTTTAAAAACTTAAAAATATTTAATAGAAAGAGAGTTGTGATATGTTTCTATCTTGAAAACCTTGAGATTGCTACAATTCCAGCTATAATGTGGCAGGTGAGTTGCCTTTTATGGTTATTTTACAGCCATTGTTCCTTCTCTCCTTTATTGAGGACGTCTCTTATGTCGGGCACAGGGCCAGATGCCGATGGCGGTATAGGTAGGACAAGATGCTTGCCCTGTGCTCTAGAAGTAAACAGAAGAGACTGTGATGAGGTAACGAGGACTGTTACAGGAGCAGAACTGAGGAGTGAATGGAAGAGTTATTCCAACCCAGACCTTGGGTAGGTCTAGTGGAGAAGGGATTTCAGCAAAGACCAGATGACACCATCTCTTGCTGCTTTACAGAAGAATCAGGTCTCTAAATTCATGTTTTGGGTGGTTGATTTCAGCTCTTTAAGGTTGCCAAGTGCTCATTTGGAATTGGGTGCAATCTGGGTGAGTAGCAGGGTAGCGTGGTGACTGAGTGGGCCTTCCTGAGCCAGGCTGTGGGGATTGAATTCCAGCCTCTGCAGCTTACGCTCTAGGTGAATTTTGGCAATTAAATATAATTCGTTTTCATAACTGTGAAGTGAAACAATAGTATTGCCTACCTAGTAAGGTTATTGTGAAGAGTATGCAAGCAGTTGAAATCGTCCATGAAAATTTGCCCAGCACCAAAGGATGTTAGCGATAGCTGACTGGTCACCCACTGTCAGCACAGCGTGTAACAGTCATCTTCATTTGGTATTGATGGAATTGTCATTTTCATCTTTACTCTTACACAGATGCCCCCTGTCCTCCCCAGCCCCTGGCAGGCATGGCCAAAACCTGCCCCCAAGTCCCTCCTCACCAGCACTGACGGAGTGAGGAAAGCAGCTGGAGCCAGCAGCTGGCACCCCCAGCCACCAACAGCCAGGCCAGGTTACTCCCCAAATCAGGAACACCCAAGGGAATGCTGATCATTTTTGGGAACCAAGCATTGTCTATAATGCACCCTCAAACACGAATGGGATGGTATTGTCATGTGTGTGTTAATGCTCTTTTAAGATAATCAGTCACAATCTTACTTAATACTCTTCATAGTAGCATTTAGCTATCAGGGTTTCTTGAGGGAGCTAGAAACATTTATTGTATGATTATCTTTACATTTTTTCAGACATTTAAAGGAGTTGTCATTCGGTACTTTTTCTACTGAAAAGGCTTTGTTGAGTGGCTGCCACATGGCCAGACACTGTGGTAGGCCTTGGGGACAGGAGTGAACACAGTACACCCCCCCTCAGGGGCCACAGTCAGACAATTACAGCACCGGGTATTGAACTCAGTGCCAGAAGAGCACCAAGCCCAGGGCTGCTTCTGCAGATAGTCTGTGTAGGTTGGAAGTGAAGCCCCGAGCAGTGAAGCCAGGCTGAGGGCTCTGAGGATGCCTGCTGGGGAAGGAGGTGTGCTCCTCCCGGGTGGACAGGAGCCCTATCTGATGACCTTTTCTTGTGCTCCCCTCATGGCCACATTGCTATCAAGATCTGCCTCTCCACAGAGCCCTGACCCCACCGTTAGCTGAGCTGTGCCCATAGGCTGAACACCACACTCAGTTCACCAGGCAGCAGGAGCAGTCCTGCCCACCTAGTCCTGCCCACACTGGCCCTCTCAGCTGCTGCTGCCACTGCTGCTCCCTCCCACCCAGTGTGTTTTCGTCTCTCCTGGATAAGGATGTGGCCCCTGGCGGAGAGCCACCACTTGTCCCAAGTTGCCATTATCCCTCTGTTCTGTCCTGAAGAACTGGCCTTCACCCCTGCTGCCCACACTCTGAGAACTGAAGGAAGGAGGGTTATGAAGCTCTAGGCTAAGCAAAGGCATTAGGAATGGGATGGAATATGTGCAAAATGTAAGAAAAATGACCATAACGTAAAATAAAAATAGGTACTGTCAAATCAAAACCACCCTGAGATATCACCTAACCCCAGTGAGAATGGCCCACATCACAAAGTCTCAAAGCTGCAGACGCTGGTGCCCATGTGGAAGGAGGGAGGGGCAAACACGTTTACACTGCTGGTGGGACTGAACTAACAGTCTCTCTGGAGAGAAGTATGGAGAATCCTCAAAGAACTCAAAATAGACCTTCCATTTGATCCCACAGTCCCCTTACTAGGCATCTACCCAGAAGAAAAGAAATCATTTTATCATAAAGACATATGCCATTTACCATAGCTCGCTTGACAATCACAAAGATGTGCATCAAACCAAGTACCCATCAACCCATGAGTGGATTCGTAAACTGGGGTGTACGTATACCAGGGAATACTATTCAGCCATAGGGCAGATGGACACTTTACACCTTTCTTATTTACCTGGATAGCATTGACGAACATTCTACTTAGTAAAGTATCACAAGAATGGAAAGCAAGTATCCGATGCACTCAATTCTAATATGAAACCAGGAGGTGAACAAATACACACCCACGCAGGAAAACACAGTTATGGGGAGGGTGGAGGCGGGAGCAGAGGCGGGAGGAGGCAGGGAGGGATGTGTGCTCCCACCTGACGGCCAGTGTAAGGGCACATGGCACACCTCCTGGGGGATCTTACCCAACAAACGCAAACATTGTAACCTAATTGTTTGAACCCTCATATCAATCTGAATTTTTTTTTAAAAATCAAAAATGGTAGGCACTGTGGAAATACAGGGGAAGGAGCTGATAAGTCTGTCATGGTTCAGAATCAGTTCCAGGGCTGTGTTTCTGCTAATCACATCCTGTCCTTTCTGTGAGAGACAGTGGTCACCTAGGCTGAATGCTTCAATGTAACCAGACAGCAGTGTCCAGCTTTCCAGATAGTGGCGAGTTCTCTAACCTCCCGCCCTGCCTGTGGTCGAGTTTAAAACGTGCTCCTGTGACCTATCATCATCCCTTTGCTTCTGTCCCCTTCTCTTTCCAGCTTAACTAAAAGATGGTCTTAAGCCTACACATAATCCTACAGTACCAGCCATGTGATTTCAAAAAGAGATTTAAAAACACTCGTATGTGTGTGTGTGCAGCACTCGTACACACACATATGGGCTTTGAGGATGTCAGAGAAAGGGCAAAGGGAGAGAAAATTAGGGGGAAAGGACGTAAGCCAAAAAATGTTTGGTTTCACTTGATTTTTTAAAAATGAGGCTTTAGAAGAAAGGCGTTCCACCCGAGAATAAAAAAATACACCACAAAATTGGCTTAAGGAAGGGTCAAGCCCTGTGACCTTAATTTTATTAACATTGTGTTCTAATCAAACAATACATTAAGAGATGAGAAGACATTTCAATCAAGTGTGATCATAGGAAGTCAGTATCTTTTTCCATAATGGCAATTTTCTAGAGGCCAAAAGAGCATTTTAAAATGCTTTCTTTTAGACGCATTTATTGGCAACTCCGCCTTGGTATTGATGGATGGAGTGATTTCCTTTCCTTCCTCTGAGGAGTTATTTATACAGCCGTGGGGAGGAGGAAGCGGCCCAGCCCGCATCTCACTGCAGGCAGAATTCTGGCTCCTCTCACCTTGCCCGGCTGCCTCCCACCACGTGTCTCAGGCCAGAGACGTGAAACAATGAAGAAACCAGTAACTGGCTCGGCCTTGACAGGACGTGACACATGTTTTTCATGAACATTAAGATTCTGTTCTGTTTTGTTTTTAATTTGAGAGAAAATTAAACCTGGGTTCCGGTATTAATTTCCGCTTGTCTTCCTCCTGGCTAGACAAATTGTTTGTTTCTGTGATGAAGAAAAATATAAGTCTTCTTTGTTTGTTTTGCAAACCTCATCCATTTTCTAGGGAAAGGCTGATTGTCAGTACCACTCACTCACTTGTGTGGGTTCTAGGTCACAATTCAAGATGGCTCAAGTTTTGTGTCACGTTCTGTGTTCCCTGTTCTCTAGAATTGGTGAACGTGTCCCCTGTCCCCTGTTTAGTACAGTCTGTCCTTCAGATTCCCGAAGTGCCCAGCTCTGTCTCATCCACACTGCTGACCATTTAAGGCTTATCAAATAAGTGAGAACTGCCTGGACTGTTAGGATTGACTTCTCCATCAGTATCTGAAGTTCTGCAGATTAACCACATGCAGAAACCAGACATGTCAGCTACTACTTCCCTTATATAATAAATAGAAATCTTTCTCCCTTAATCTGCTCCCAGTCACAGAGTACCCTCCAGCTGCCTGGCCAGCAGTTCTCAAGTGCATCGGATTGATTCTCTCATGAGGCCGAGACAGTGAAAGGAGTGGTCGTTTTCAATGTACTTTGCATCTGCGTGAGTCGTCTGACAGACGCCGCTCTTAAAAGATGTGCATCTCTTTCCTTGGAGGATATAGTCCTATAAGTCTCAGATTTTTCTTAACCTTTTGAACTAGAATTTACTCTGGAGTGTTAGAGAAAAAATTTTCTGACACTTGTTAACAGTAAGGAAGATTTTATCCAGGACAAATGCAGTAGGTATCCAGACTACCGTGAAAGGGGAGAGAGATTGTGCTCAATTGTGAAAGCAGGGAAGTCAGCTGAAGATTTA
>NW_003852538.1:907841-908879 GCF_000181295.1 Otolemur garnettii | reverse complement strand
GATTCTTGCTAGAACAGCAGGATTCTTGCTGAAAGCAGAGGAAGGACTCACATGTGGGTGATGAAGAATGAGGAACCTGATTAGGTATTGAGGCTGTTCGGATACCGAGGTTGGGATTCTCACTAAACTGATTTCACAGGGTTCTTGCTAAAACGCATCTCGGTAGACCAAAGACCGGGCCAGAGGACATGGCCTCGTTGAGGAGACAGCCCAGAGGAGCCTACCTGGAGCTTGGTGGAGAAGACGGTCATTGCTAGGAGTCACCCTCAGCCCTTCCTCAGCATACTGTGCTTCCCTGTGTCCCCAAACCACAGAGCAGAATGGTGCCTAACAGTTATTTTTAAGCAAATCATCATTCTGGTTCCAACTGCAAATGTCGGGCGTTGTTGCTGATGTGTGCACAGATGCACATCCTTCGGTAATGATCCAGATCAGTGTGGTCAGCCTTTTTCATCTCACGCCATGCTGGAACCTGTAGTTACACTTCCATGCACACTTAAAAGAGTAAAATTAACAATATTCTTACTGTGCTTTGAACTGCTTTTGAAAATAATTTAATTAATTGCTGATCTTTAAAAATGTCTGCGATACACCTAAGATACAGCCAATGTGTGTCCTCTAATAGCACACCTGTTGAAAATCGCTGTTCTAGCTGGGCCTTGTGGCGGGGGCCTGTAGTCCTAGCTACTTGGGAGGCTGAGGCAAGAGAATCGCCTAAGCCCAGGAGTTGGAGGTTGCTCTGAGCTGTGACGCTACAGCACTCTACTGAGGGTGATAAAGTGAGATTCTGTCTCTAAAAAAAAGTTAATAAAATAAAATAATTTATTTTTTATATTTACTACATTCTGATATATGCTGCAGCAGCCAACAATTTTTTTTTTCATGACACACCTTATTGGAATTTTTGAACATGAATTCTGAATAAAAATAAATTTTTATCAATTTAATATACACTGAATTATTATGTCCATTTTACTCAGAAAGAGAAAAGTTTAAAGGTGAGATAAATATGAAATATGTATTTTAAGGCTTATATTC
>NW_003852538.1:904085-906411 GCF_000181295.1 Otolemur garnettii | reverse complement strand
TTTTTCTGCAACTATCAATTTCCAAATAATTCCATACTTTTTTCAAAGTGTGAGATTGGTGCTTTCAAGTGCCTTCCCCTTAGTTTTCCACACCATTGTTAACAGTTTACACTGGTGTGATCAGGTGCCCTCCCTCTCCCTCTCCTCCCTCCTTCTCAGTAAATAGATCACAGATGGATAAGTCGATAAGATAGGTAGATAAATAGCCAGAAAACAGAGACACATACCTGCCGGTCTGCCTGCCTGTGCCCGTGCTGTCTCACAAATTCACGTCCCGGGAGGAACAGAAAGATAATAAAGATATAAACTGCAAAAGATAATTTCAGAAAGATATAAATGGTGTGGATCAAACAAAATGAGTGATACATTAAAGTAAGCGTGAGTGTGTGTGTGTGTGTGTGTGTGTATCAAATGTATCTCTGACTGATAAGTGTCTTGAAATAGGCACTCTTCTTTCTTAGGGGCTGCAGCATTGTCTGGACAACAGCCTGGTGTTCTCTGTCACAGTCACTCTGAACTGGATTTTCCTTTGGAATCATTCTCAGCCTCTTCTCAGCCTATTAAGCATCACTGCATACAAAAATAATGGAGTGGTGCTTACTGGTTAGCTATTGATCAGATAATTATTACAGTGTAAGTTACAGAAATTGTTTTTTAATACATTTAAAATTTTTTGAGTCATTTGAACATACATGGAAGATATTGTGACTCTTTACCTCTATAAATAGCACGGTATATGATTGGCTCCTAAGGACAAGAACGTTCTCTTTTATAATCACAGAATTTTTAAAATCAGGAAAATAACATTGATACAACACTATTGCCTAATTTTCAGACCTTATCTATCAGCAATTGTCCTTATACTGTCTCCTATAGCAAAAAAAAGAGAAGGAAAAAGGTAAGGGGGGGGTGAAAAATATCTACAGAGTACCAGTTTCCTTAGAGAACAGAGAGTTTTCAAATATTTAATATTTACTTCACTTTTTATATATTTTAAATTCTTAAAATAAATTTCAAACTATTTTTAGAAACAAGTACTAAGCTAAATTTTGACATATTGTGGCTCACAAACACACACGTGCTGCCTGCTCGATGCATTTTTGTGCAAACTTTAAAGTGTCTCTTGCTATCTGTAAAGAATTTAAAAAGTCACGGCGTTCATTCATTGGTTCACCCATCACTTAGCAGTGTCAGGAGTACTGAGGATTTCCTGTGGCACTCCTCCGGATGAGACAGCCTGTTAATAAACTGGGATTATGTGTAGCTTCTTACCTATAAATATTGCAGAAGTCATAGAAATAAATCCCAAAGCTGAGGCTGATAAAAAATACTACAACTATCCATAATCCTTCATTTAAACTCAAATCATCTTCATCAATTTCTTACCTGATTTTGTTAAAATCAATTATAATTTAGAAGTTGGAAAATAAATGGTTTTTATTTTTAAAATAAATATTACCCTTACATTATGTGGGAGTCTTACATAAGGTTTTATGCAGAAAGGGGGACTCTGTTTCTAATAATGTGTTATAAGAACTCCTCTAGATTTTATCTGTGGTTTCCAGGTGTTTTTGTCATATACCCCATAAGTTTAAAAAAACCACTGCACCTGTAATGCATGTATGTTGTTTTGTTTATGTAAATGTACACTAGTGCACTAAGATTTTATGTTCATTATAAAACTTACCAAAAAGAAAATTCTGAAGACCCAAATATAAATAAAATTTCCGAAGGTATTTTTTACTTTAATGAATTATCTTACACATTCCTCAGGGTTCTTATCTGGTACTTTTATAGGGCAGTGCTTCTCTTTATGACTGAGCTATTTTCTGCTTTATTATCTGTTCCAGGCTCCTGTTTGTGGGGCTAACTACTATCATACAGACCTGCCTAAAGGTCATTTTTCTCGAGAAATGTGCTTTCGTGCTGGTATTGCATCCATTCCCATGTAGAGGTCATTTTTCTTGGGGTGTGCTCATTCATTTCATATTTTTTGCGAATATTTGTGTCACTGCATGACTACTGCATTTTGTTACTTGTCATGAAGTTTTAGATAAGAAGCTTCAGGGAACATTTGTGCTAAAGATAAAGAATGATGAATTAAAGAAGTGACTAAACGGAAAACTATTTTTACTGCAAGCAATACCACCCACCCAAGCCTCCCAGAGAATAGTTTCACACATTAAGAAGATATAAATAACTCAGGAAAGAGCATTTCTTTTAAGTTAGTTGTAATTTTATGTTCAGTACAATCTGTGATAAGAAAATGAGGAAAGAAACAGCTAAAATCTATGTATGTGTCTGTCAGACAATAGTCAACAATTAC
>NW_003852538.1:901941-904065 GCF_000181295.1 Otolemur garnettii | reverse complement strand
TTGTTAAATTACTTTGTTAAGTTTCCAAGCAGTTAAATGACTTAAAACCAATTTCATTCTTTCAAGACTTGCATTAAACTTTGTTCAGTGGACCCAGAACAATGTTTCATCTATAGCAAGGGTTGTCAAACTATCACCTGAGGGTTAAATCCAGCCTCCTGTTTGTTTCCATGTCTGGAGGGCACTACTCAAGGACTGTGAGCCCCAGAGAAAGGGCCAGGTCAGCTCCTTGCACTCTGACCTCCTACCACCTGCCAGCAGTCACATTTTGGTAGAAATCTCAGTTGAGAGGCAGCAACTCAGCAAGTCAACTCTGCTTTAGTGAGCTTCCCTGACAGCCAGACTCTGTGGGAGGAGAGAAGCACACACCAGGATCTGGGTGTCACTGGCCAGAGAGCAAAACTGGCCAAGGTGCCTTCTCTCTCATCTCCTACACCTGAGGCAAGCCCTCCCCCTCATGCTGGCTGCTTTCACCCCAAAAGCAGCAGAGACTGACTGGTCGATAGAGACAGGCCAGTCGTCTTGTAAGACAAGGCTCTGCCACATGCCACACAGACAATGCTGCTCAAACTACAGAGGCTGGACGTGGACACACTCCCTCAGCCACCAGATCCACCAGACCTTGCACCAACTGACTGGCACTCAGTCCAAACTCTGCACCACTTCTTGCAAGGAAAAAATATTCAATTCTCAACAAGCTGTGGAAAACGCCTTTTGTGGTTTCACGGGTACTTGCTCTCCAGGCTTCTTCACCACTGGTATATACATCAGCACATGAATGGATTAGCAAGCTGTGGTATAGGTGCACAGTGGGATACTGCTCAGCCATAAGAAAGATGGAGACTTTACATCTTTTGTATTAACCTGGGTGGAATCGGAGGATATTCTTCTTACTAAAGTATCACAAGAATGGAAAAGCAAGTATTTCATGTACTCAATAAGAATAACATGAAGTCAGGAGATGAACAAATACCCACACAAGAGAAAAACACAATTAAACTAAAGTGGGGGGAGGAATGGGAGTGAGGGGAGTGGGAGGGGGATTGGCGTGCTCTCCCCTAATGGGTGCAATGTAAGGGTGAGAGGCACAACTTGGTGGGAGGGGATTGGCGTGCTCTCCCCTAATGGGTGCAATGTAAGGGTGAGAGGCACAACTTGGTGGGAGGGGGATGGGTGTGCTCCCCTAATGGGCACAATGTAAGGGTGAGAGGCACAACTTGGACTCTACCCAACACATGCAAATAATGTAAACTAATTGTACCTCATATTAATCTGAAACATTAAATGAACAAAAAACAGGCTGGGTGCGATGGCTCACGAGTTTGAGGTTGCTGTAGCTATGATGCCATGACACTCTAAGCAGGGTGACAGAGTGAAACTCTGTCTCAAAAAGAAATTAAATGAAATTTAAATAAATAAAAATGTTTTTTAAGGGTGGCACCTGTGGCCCAAAAGGGTAAGGCACTGGCCCCATATGCCAGAGGTGGCAGGTTCAAACTCAGCCCCGGCCAGAAAAAAAAAAAAAGTTTTTAAAAGATGACAAATAGTGTTAAGAGTCTAGGTAAATATCTGGGCATTTCATACTTAATGATCTAATAAAATTGTTAGGGTTAGGATGACTAAATTATTAGATGTTTGAGGTCAGGGCCAGTGCCCTTCATTTTCCTATGTCCTGATGTGCTTTTGCAGGAATGAGAGCTCAAATTTTGTTGAGTGACTATTAGTGGATTAATGAATGAATAAGTTCAATACAGATAATGTTAGTCAGAAGTAACAAGCCGAACTACTATTACTATTTGAAGTTCTGTACTCTCTTTAAAGTCTCCATTTCCACCCCTACCCCAGGGATTTTTACACATCTATACTTCCCCCAAGCTTCTTACGTGAGTGGTAAACTCAATTATGACAGTCTGACTTCTGAGATTTTAAAATCTTTGTTCACATTAGGTGTTGTATTACAACTTTCTTCACATCTCTTCTACATTAAGCTGGTTAAACTTATATATGTAGTTGTAAGACTTTTATTGAATTTGGAAATTTTTCATCAACTATTTCTTCAAATACTTTTTTTTTTATTAAATCATAGCTGTGTACATTAATGTAATCATAGGGTACAGTGTGGTG
>NW_003852538.1:895744-901921 GCF_000181295.1 Otolemur garnettii | reverse complement strand
AGTGCCCTTCATTTTCCTATGTCCTGATGTGCTTTTGCAGGAATGAGAGCTCAAATTTTGTTGAGTGACTATTAGTGGATTAATGAATGAATAAGACTTTACACCATTTTTCCAAGTTCAATACAGATAATGTTAGTCAGAAGTAACAAGCCGAACTACTATTACTATTTGAAGTTCTGTACTCTCTTTAAAGTCTCCATTTCCACACCTACCCCAGGGATTTTTACACATCTGTACTTCCCCCAAGCTTCTTACATGAGTGGTAAACTCAATTATGACAGTCTGACTTCTGAGATTTTAAAATCTTTGTTCACATTAGGTGTTGTATTACAGCTTTCTTCACATCTCTTCTACATTAAGCTGGTTAAACTTATATATGTAGTTGTAAGACTTTTATTGAATTCGGAAATTTTTCATCAACTATTTCTTCAAATACTTTTTTTTTTATTAAATCATAGCTGTGTACATTAATGTAATCATAGGGTACAGTGTGGTGTTTTCATATACAATTTGAAATATTTACATCAAACTGTTTGACATAGCCTTCAGGACATTTTCTTAGTTATCGTGCTAAGATGTTTATATTCTACATTTAGTAATGTACCCTTGTAAGATGCACCGTAGGTGTGGTCCCACCAATCACCCTCCCTCCACCCTCTTTAAATACTTTTATGACACCCTCCCCCCTTCAGGGACTGACTGTGCCACTTGAAGTCTTCCTGCCGTTGAGCTCTTTTGTTTTTCTTTTTCAACCTTTTTCTCTGAGCATTTCACTTTGGACAGCTGCGATTGCTGTCTTCCAGCTCCCTGACCCCATCTTCTACAGTGCCTCATCTGCTCTTAATCCCATCCACGGTATTTTTGATCTTAGAAATTGTAGCTTTTTATCTCTAGAAATAACAGTTGGGTCTTTTTTTATATTTTTCTTATCTCTCTGTAAAATACTCATACTTTCTCCTACCTTACTGAGCATAAAGAGTACAGCTGTAGTAACTGTTCCGTGCCCTTGTGTACTAATTTCATCTTATGTATCACTTCTGGATATACTTTATTTTTATTTCAAATTTTTTTTCTCTGGATTATCAATCGTATTTTCCTAATTCTTTGCATGCCTGGCAATTTTTATTAGATTCCAGACATTAGGAATTTTACCTTGTTGCTTTTAAATATTTTGAGATTTGTTAAATTACTTTGTTAAGTTTCCAAGCAGTTAAATGACTTAAAACCAATTTCATTCTTTCAAGACTTGCATTAAACTTTGTTCAGTGGACCCAGAACAATGTTTCATCTATAGCAAGGGTTGTCAAACTATCACCTGAGGGTTAAATCCAGCCTCCTGTTTGTTTCCATGTCTGGAGGGCACTACTCAAGGACTGTGAGCCCCAGAGAAAGGGCCAGGTCAGCTCCTTGCACTCTGACCTCCTACCACCTGCCAGCAGTCACATTTTGGTAGAAATCTCAGTTGAGAGGCAGCAACTCAGCAAGTCAACTCTGCTTTAGTGAGCTTCCCTGACAGCCAGACTCTGTGGGAGGAGAGAAGCACACACCAGGATCTGGGTGTCACTGGCCAGAGAGCAAAACTGGCCAAGGTGCCTTCTCTCTCATCTCCTACACCTGAGGCAAGCCCTCCCCCTCATGCTGGCTGCTTTCACCCCAAGAATATCTCCAGCAGATGACAATAAAGCATGAGGCATGGCCATGACAAGGGATGGCCTACCTCCCCAGGGTCAAACAGGCAGTGATGGGAAGGTTTTCTCTCCTGCAATGTAAGCATCTACAAAATCTATCGGTATTTTTTTGGCCGGGAGCAGTGGCTCACACCTGTAATCCCAGTGTTCTGGGAGGCCAAGTCAGGTTGATGGCTTGAGTTCAGGAGTTTAGGACAACCTGAGCAAGAGTGAGACCCCATCTCTACTAAAAAGGTGGGGCGGGGGGAATAGCCAGGCATTATGATGGGCACCTGTAGTCCCAAGTACTTGGGAGGCTAAGGCAAGGGGATCACTTGAGCCCAAGAGTTTGAGGTTGTTGTGAGCTGTGATGATGCCACATGGCACTCTACCAAGGGCGACAGAGTGAGACTCTGTCTCAAACAAAAAATCATCTCTATCTCTATCTATCTCTGTATCTATCTGCATAGTACTTTTGTCTCTTGGCCCATAAAGCCTGAAATATCTGCAAATGAGCCTTTATTGGAAAAATTGATGGACACCAATCTAGGGGTAATTTTGCCCAACTACTAAGGAAATATCATTCCCAATATTCCACCTAGTGCCCTGTGCATTGTAGGATTTTGACACTGACTGGTGGAAACAGGATCTAGTCAGCTCCCAGGTGAGCTCTGAGGACTGTTCCACCTGCTCCTTTTTGGCTGAATTTTTCCCCTGTCTCAGGAAGTTTCCCTTGTCTTTAATCCTTACACTGCTCAACAGTCAGCTGAAGACTCCAGGGAAAGCTTCTGGAGCCATCTCTCTCCACACGGCTCTCTCCTTCCCACACAGCACCCCTCTCTGGTACTCAGCCCTGAGAATTCCAGCCTCCGTGGCCTCCTTGACTTCTGAACCTCAGGAGATGTCCTGGCTGGGGAGGCTCACCCCACTTCGTTGCTCCTCTCGAGAATCACTCTCCTGCAGAGTCTGTTGTCCAATGTCTGAAAACCATTGCTTCACATATTTGGTCTGGTTTTCTATTTGCTTAAGGTTGGAGAGTCCATCAGTTCCTGTTACACTACGATGCCCAAATGTGGAATTCCTGACTGACCACATTTCAAGAAACACAACATCCATGGCATTTAGTTCAGTTCAAAGGAGATAAGAAATGTATTTTGATTAGGGAAATTTCTAACAGGTTTAAATTTTATTTTGTCAAAAGATAAACGTCTACCTTGAGACAAGCAGAGTTTTCAGATGTCCCAAAGGACCTGAGTCAACACCAAAATTATCCCTCATCTTCCAAAAGGATTTACCAAGAGGGCACATTTCTCACCTGATTCTAATGATTCTAAGATTTTTTTAATACATTGAACGTCAACATTTTAAAGAAAATTAGGTCAAAGATGGAGCATCTTATCAGGCAACGTCCATGAACAGGTTGATGAATTTGCGTGCTTGAGCAAAATAATGACAAGTTTAGTTCCTGCTGCATACATTTAAAAAATTAAAGTTTCTTGGCTTGGCGCTTGTGACTCAAGCTGCTAAGGCGCCAGCCACGTACACCTAAGGAGGCAGGTTCGAATCCAGCCCGGGCCCGCCAAACAACAATGATGCCTGCAACCAAAAAAATAGCCGGACGTTTGTGGGGGGTGCCTGTGGTCCCAGCTACTTGGGAGACTGAGGCAGGAGACTCGCTTGAGCCCGGGAGTTGGAGGTTGCTGTGAGCTGTGATGCCACAGCACTCTACCCAGGAGGACAGCTTGAGGCTCTGTCTCAAAAAAATTAAAATTAAAATTAAAATTAAACTTTCCCATATTATAGCAAACTAGATCTTGCAGAAAGCAATGGTTTGCATTTTCAGACCATCTAAAATCATTTGCATTGATTTTCAGACCATCTAAAATGCAACAAATATCAAAGAATATATTAAAATTCATTCTTTCAGACTCTAAAACTTAAAATTAATATGACACCCAAATATGTATTTTCTGAAGAGAAATATTTAAATAATCAAGAAATTAAAACTGGGGGTTGATTTGATAACTTCAGAAAGCAGAAGGTCCAATTTTCCTATTGCTGCCTCTATTCAGTGAACTTTTAATCTGTCTCTGCCTTATGAAAACGGAGATCCGTCTGTAGTAATAAGGTAGAAATTGTTTAGCTCCAGCTTTATACACAAGGAGGGCACTTTTCTGCAAAGTGGGCTTTTCTTACCTCTAAGATGTATCCTTTTGACATAAAAACACATCCAGCTGCTTCTCCAGCTTCCAAATGAGCTCCGTGTGACAGATTGCCAAGGGACAAGAAAGCTCATTTTCTTCTTGTCATTAATAGTTAATTGCTATTGCAGTTTCTCAGATGGGGATGTGGTTGGGAGATCGTAGCCATTCCCTCCTCAAGTGCAGCGTTATTGGAGGTGATCTCGGGGCAGGAGACAAACCTGCTCCTGGAGGGATTTGGTGGAGTGGGCGTGTGGGTTCATCTGGCTCACGTCTCTGAAGCACTTTCACAGGTAGTCCAGCGGGACAGTCACCCAGTGCAAATGTTTGAAGAATGCTCCCATGTTCTGGATCAACTTGCACTGGTGTGATTCTGATGCTCGCTCCCTGCGTGTCTGGTGGGTGCCGTGGTGATGCTTCACGCACCCCTCTGCTGCCAGGGTCTCCTGCACAATTATGCCGGGATCTAAACAGCTCCTCACAGAGTGTGGTCTAACTCTCCCCATCTGATTCCTCCAAGATGTTGTGTCTTCTCTAACTGGGGGGAAGAATAGAATAAAAGTGACCAAGTGAGGGTCAACTGGTGGGGAAAAAAGCAGAATTTTTAATTGCCCTTAAAACAAAGCAGAAAGACAAAGAGATCACTTTGCCAATAGCGACTGAGCAAAGTTTCTCGGAAGGACTTGTTGCATGAAGTCAAGTAAGATGAAAAGCTACAATAGGTAATGTCAGGAATGCACAAAAATCTCAATATAAACGTCATCAATGGAAATGAAATCGTTAGGAATTTGCTTCATTTGCTGTTTTAGAATCAAGTAAAGTCTTCACAGACTAGGTAGGAGTCTACAGTGCAGTTGCGTCTTAGGCCCACGGGGCACAGTTATTTGACCTTGCTCAAGCTCTGACCTCTCTGCAGGCTCCTCACAGGCAGACCGGGCAGGGCAGCGCAGCCTGCTGCATGGGGCTACAGGGAGAATTCAGGGAACTCATACATACAAAGGGTTCAATAAATGCTGGTGTTGATATTAATAACCACAAATAGCCAGCACAACCTACATTCACCTCAGGTATCTGGAAATATACAGTGAAAGTGGCCTGGACTGTCACTTTAAGATTTTGCATGGAGGCCAGCCTCTACCTGACAGTTTATTCAATTAGAAACACTTATTTCAACAGCTATAAAATTTGCTTTTGAACCTTTCGTAGGCAGTTTTTCTTTTTCTCAAAAAACCACAGAAGTATATTCTACGATTCATGCTTTAACCTATTTAATCAGCCAGACTATGAATACCATGTCTGTCTTAGTTTTGCTTTTTAAAAGCTGCCTGAAGAATTTCATATTTGGGAACATGTTTACTGAACTTGTGACATAAAACCCACATAAAATGCAGATGAAAATGTCATATTTTGTAGGCACCTGTCAGTTCATCATAACGTCCCATGAAGTTATTATTTCAGAACAGTGCCTCTCCTCATCAGTTTCCCATCGGTTGGGAAACTGTAGTTGTGTCCGTCAAATGCAAGCATCTCACATTTATGCAGAAAATACTCTTTTCACTTTATTACAGTGACTCTACATCATCACACTGTCCTCAGTGTCACAGAGAAATCACAGTGATGCCTGAGGGCACACTGACTTTTTGTTAGATGATTCACTGCACATTAACTATATGCATTACCCTTTAGCAGAATAATCAGTTAAATCAAATCCTAGTTAATGCCGACAAGATGGGCAATCATGGCATTGCCATAGTGCATTTCAATTAGGTTTGTTTTTCTTACATATAAGGTCTTAAAGCTAATTGGATCAGAGAAAGACAGACACATAATTATGCTATTTTGTTAAGGAAAAAGAAATATGCAACCCCTGAGACTTCCACTGTGATTTAAAACACTGGGTACATTTCTCACCAGCGCATTCTCTTTCTGGTTGAGAAACTACTTACGTTTATCAGACACGTCTTTTCCCAGCAAGCATTTCCAGGCAACTTAAATATGGGGCATGATTTTCATATTCATTGGACATCAGAGCGGTACTGTTGCATTCATTCAATAGTCAAAGAGATGGCTGGTTAAAACTGGTACTCAAGTAACTGTTAAAAGTTAAATGGTCATTCTCAGATATTAATGCAAACTCACCTTTTACCAGTAATTTTTGCACGTATCTAGAAAATGAAGGAAAAGACTCTGTGTGAAAATAATGACATGATGGCTACATTCTTAAAGACTACATTTTCATTGTTTTTTTAATTGATAACACATATTTATTAATCTGATACAAGTGCATGTATAGGACATTACATTTCTCT
>NW_003852538.1:887263-895015 GCF_000181295.1 Otolemur garnettii | reverse complement strand
CTCACTCACAACGTTCACGTGAGGTGACGTCCGGGGGTGTGTTACACTCACTCACAATGTTCACGTGAGGTGACGTCGGGGGCGTGTCACGTGCACTGACAACGTTCACGTGAGGTGACGTCTGGGGGCGTGTCACGCTCACTGACAACGTTCACGTGAGGTGACGTCTGGGGGCGAGTCACACGCACTGACAATGTTCAAGTGAGATGACGTCCGGGGGGCATGTTACACTCACAACGTTCACGTGAGGTGACGTCCAGGGGCGTGTTACACTCACTCACAACGTTCACGTGAGGTGACGTACGGGGGGGCGTGTTACACTCACTCACAACGTTCACATTAGGTGACGTCCAGGGGCGTGTCACACGCACTGACAACGTTCACATTAGGTGACGTCTGGGGAGCGTGTTACACTCACTCACAATGTTCACATTAGGTGACGTCTGGGGAGCGTGTTACACTCACTCACAATGTTCACATTAGGTGATGTCCGGGGGGCGTGTCACGCTCACTCACAATGTTCACATTAGGTGACGTCTGGGGGCGTGTCACGCTCACTCACAATGTTCACATTAGGTGACGTCCCTCCTCATGCCCTTTCTCCTTCCCAATTGTCCTCTTTCCTCCTTCCTCCCTCCTCCTTCCCCCCATTCTGGACTGTATCTGTGTTTTATTGTTCATATGAGCATGTAATTGTTTATGTATTTGTTTTGCATTAGTATTGAGTACACAGGATATTTATTTTTCCATCTTGCAATACTTTACTAAGAAGAATGTGTTTCAGCTCCATTCAAGTAAACATGAAAGACATAAAGTCTCCATCTTTTTAATGCCTGAATAGTATTCCAGTGTACATATACCACAATTTGTTGACCCATTCATGGGTTGATGGGTATTGTGGTTGCTTTCATGACTCGGAAATTATGAATTGAGCTGCAATAAACATAAGACTACATGTTTCAATTTTACTGCTCAATGTTAGAAAATAAATGTGCTGGGCAGTTCTGCCCTTGACATTTGATAACTAACTTCTGCCTGGCAAATTCTAGGGACCATGTACATTTTAAGTCATCTCATTCAACCTTGGCGATCGCTTTTATTGGGACAGAACTACCAAAAATAACTTCAGGGTGGATCTTTAGGGTTTAACAAACTTAGCAGGTGCTTACCTGGACATATTTATAGGGGAATAGTACAAAGGAGGAATGATAAACTGTGAATCACAGTGACATCATTGGGAGAGTCCACCTGTGTTTATACAACTGCTGGTGGTTGTTTATCCTTCCCTCCTGTGATATCTTACACAAACATATTACTAATACTCTTCTAATTTCAAAGTTCATCTAAATAAGGTGAAATTGGCTCAGCAACACTCTGAGTTCAGCTTTCTTCCAATAATATGTTAACAAGGGGAATGATGAAACCTGTCGGTGGTGTTTATTGAGCTGTAATGTCTG
Source organism: Otolemur garnettii (assembly GCF_000181295.1). NCBI lineage: Eukaryota > Metazoa > Chordata > Mammalia > Primates > Galagidae > Otolemur > Otolemur garnettii. The sequence goes on along the minus strand of NW_003852538.1, from coordinate 893,558 downwards.
TATTCTCCCGCTCACTCTTACTTGAACTGATTATATTAATAAGTGAAACTGTAGTCAATCAACACAGCATTTACTGAGGATATATACTAAAAGTTGGGTAATAAAAAGTAAATACAAAGATGAAGATATGTGAAAGTTTCCATTAAGGAATTTAAAATATGTTAAGCCAAAATTTATAATCTCGTGGTAAAAATGGACAAGGCATGGAGATGTCAGCCAAATGATGTAGAATTTCAATCAGGAGGAATAAGCCCAGGAGATCTACTCTACAAGATGATGACGGTGGTTCATAACAATAAAAACATCAAGGAAAAAATGAGCAAATGGATCACACTCATTAGGAATGTATTCAGCGTCAAGAAATAGAAAATGCAACTCAGAAGATTACATAATAAATAATTTTAATTTCTCACATGTAATCAGTCTGCAGAAGAGGGATCCTGATTAGATGCACTAATTAGCCCAACAGTGCCCCATCCCTTCACTTCTCCATCTTTCCCATTTGCTTTCTGGCCTGGCGCTTTCCAAGTCATGGTTGTGAAACAGCTGCCACATCTCTGAGTGTTCAAGGGAAGGAGACAGGAGCGCCCCCTACTGCCCGCCTTGTTTATAAGGAAGCACGAGCTTCCAGGTAAGTGCCCTGCAGACAAGTCAGAACTGGGCCTTGTGATCGTAATTTTCTGCGAGCAAAGCTGCAGAAATGAAAATTAGCTTTTCAACCCTCTAGTGAGAGGTTACAAAGAGGGCAAAAATCAGTTGTAGGGGAAGAATAGTGAAATTTCTGAAGTAAAACTTAGGTTAGGGCTTTTAGGATAAGTGAGATTTGATAGAGGAATTGGGAGCTACATTTCTGAAGAGAATAAGGAACAGAAAGGCCTGGGAGTACGACGTGACACAGCATGTTGTGAGAATTACATCAGATAACGCGGCAAATTCTTTAATGTTTAAGGGATGAGCAGATGGCAGCGTGGAATGCCTGGGTCTAAGGGAAGGTACCAAGGAGCTGGTCAGCAAGTTGTATGCTGAGGATTTGCAAAAGGATATCAGATTCCTTTACAGCAGATCTTTGTTGTTTCGTCAGATAGCCTAAGTGGTTTCCCACAACCTACAATATCAAACTCAAACTACATAGCCTGGCAGTTAAGGATCTTGACAATTTGGGCCTAACCGGCAATACGTGTTGATTTTTCCTACGTTACATCCCATGCATATGCCAATATCTCTGCTCAGCCTGGATTTCTTACCACAGACTCTATCCCCCAACAACACTCTCCTTTCTGTAGTCACACGATGTCTCCAGCTATGTTTCTACTAAATGTTCTCCCCATCTCTTTCTGAACTAAAGTTTTGCTCACCATTTGGGGGTCGTCCCAAACACCACCTTTGTAGGTTGTCCTCTCTGGTCCCTGGCCTGCATGTAGTCACTCTCTTTTGAGCTGCCATGGAATTTTAACTATTATGGTCCATTGTTGGAAAGAATGAGCTGGGACAATCCAAACTCCTAGTCCGGATTCAAATCTGGTAAGAATGACGGCTCAGACCCAGTGCAAGGTGCTTGCATTCCAGATAACTCTCCAGTAGACTTGGGCTGCAGCCCAGATCAGGACGTAAGTGAGCAATGTAGCTCCACAGCGCCCCCTGCTTCTCCACGAAGGCAGTCGCAGCTGGTTGGCCAACTCAGGCTGGTAGGGGTAAGAAATCTGCCAGTTCTGAGCAGGCCTGAGCAGCAGGTGCAGTGCCTTGTGTACCCCTGGGTCAGCAGAGGGGCTGTGTCAGGACTCCAGGGTCTGTATAGTAACATGTAAAAACCTTTGTGCTATGGCACAATTATATGACGTTCTGTTTCTGACCAGGGCCCACCACACACTATCTTCATGGATTCTTTTAATAGCATAACTATTTATTTATATATTTTAGAAAGTGTAGCCTCATGGTTAAGAGCAGAGGCTCTGGAGTCAAACTGCCACAGTTCAAATCTCAGCTCTTGCCACTCCCAAGCTGTGTGATCTTGATCAATGCACCTCAGTTTCTCCACCTGTGTGATGGGAACAGCAATGCTCTCTATCTTATTTGGATGTTGTGAGGATTACATTAGATAACCCAGTAAATTCTTTAAAATGTCTCAGATTAGTTGTTGTTCATAACATTTAGATAACTTATTTGAGAAAGATTCTATCTTTTCATATTTGTATCTTACCTACCATGGTTAACACTTAATATTTGAAGAATAAACACCCAATGATCAAACTGGTTGATTTCAGTATTCTGTGGCTCTAGAAAGAAGATCAACCATTGACGCGGGATTATCTCAAACACAGGAAATCATTACCCCATTAAAAGGCAGCCAGCTGCAGGTAGAAATTCATATTTCACGGCTTTTCTGAAGGACAATTTGGCAAAATTACCAATAGTCCCTCAAAAGCCATAGTTTTTAATCCAATAAGTTTAGTTCTATAAATTAAAAGAAATAATACAAAAAATGAAAAAAGTGCAAAACCAGCACAGTATAAAATGGAACTAGGATAAATGCCCATCAAATGGAGGTTAAGTCAATTTCAAAATAGTTATACAATAAGATAAACCCATATTTTGGCTTAAAAAATAACATAATATGTTAAGTGAAAATAAAAGGATAATGTCATAAGAGTAATAGCCCATTTCTGTAAAAAAATAAATAGCCCATTTCTGTATAAAAAAAATAAATAGCCCATTTCTGTATAAAAATTCTTATATAAAAAGAATATAATTTTGTGACAAAATAAGATTGAGGAGGGAGATGTAAAATATCAGTTGCTATCTTGTACTGAATATATGGATATAATGTTTCTTTTATTTTTGATTATTGATTAATATATGGATTCTTTTGTGAATATACAGATATGTTTATTTTATTCTTGATTCTATTTTTTTAATTTTTGTAACAGTCTAAAAACAAATGCTTTCTTTTTTTTATTACATCATAGCTGTGTATATTAATACTATCATGGGGTACAGTGTGTTCTTTCTATATACAGTTTGAAATACATTCATCCATCTGGTTAACATAGTCTTCATGTCATTTTCTTAGTTATTGTGTTAAGTGTAACCATGACCATGATCTTCTTGAAACTTAAGATTTTACAAACACTAGTGCAGTGGCCTGTGGTCTGCTAGACGCTTACACACTCCTCGAGGCTGTCAGTGGACTGTCTCGTGAAGGCAGCCTGTGCTGTGTTGGGAGCTGGAACCAGGAAGCAGACTGATTCTGATCCCATTTCTGTCCGTAACTTCTTGCATGGCCTTGGGCAAAATTTCTTAAATTGTATGGAACCACATGGATATTGGTATAGCAATGCTATGAAGATATGGGTGAGTTTGCAAAATTAGCTAGCATCAGGGATCTTCAGATGCTAAAAGAAATAGCTACCAACCTAACTATGACGAGCATATAAGAATTAAAGACCCAAATTTGGAGTTAAAATGCACACAAGACCACACACACACACACACACACACATATACAGAGCCAGGACTAGGCAAGATGAGAGTCGCTCGCTCTCAGGGCCAGACAGACAACTGATTCTAACCCCATCTCTGAAACCAAAAACTGCCAAATGCTTGCACACCCGTGAGAGTGAAGGTCTTCTTAAGGTTGTGCCTTCTCTGCCTCTCACCATAGTCCGTGCCATGCATGTGAACATAAAGAAACACACCCAGTGCACGCACAGAAGCACTGTGAACGCACACCCATGCCGCAGCCAAGGAGACAGATGGCTAATAGTTCTTAAGAATGATTGTCAACCCTGTTTCCTGACCAAATATGTAGAAATCACTTACTTACATTTAGTAAAAAAGAAACTGAGGGCCAGGTGTGGTACCTCATGTCTGTAGTCCGAGCACTTTGGGTGGCCAAGGCAGGTGGATCGCCCAAGCTCAGAAGTTTGAGACTAGCCTGAGCAAGAGTGAGACACTGTCTCTAAAAAAAGGTAGAAAAAACTAGCTGACATTGTGCCCAGTGCCTATACTCCCAGCTACTTGCGAGGCAGAGGCAAAAGGATCACTTGAACCCAAGAGCTGTGATGATGCCACAGAACTCTATCCCAGGGCTACAGAGTAAGACTCAATCTTGAAGAAAAAAAAAAGGGGGAAGAAAAATGAAAAAGAAACTGAGCTGTCTCCTGATTGGTGCCAGGAGTAGGCAGAGAACCAGGCAGGCGCTACGTCCCCGTGTCTCACTTCTGCAGGATTCTGTTGTCTTTCTCCATGGACACTGTCGTCTTCTTGGTGTGTGCCCAGAATTCCCATAGTAGAGTCCCGTAGGAACTACCTAGAAAGCCACCATGATGAGCACTTACCCAGTGGTCCAGTGAAATCTTCTGCTCATCTTCTTACCACAAATTTCAAGGCTTCACCTGTTCATGAAGTTTTCACAGGCCTCTATCTGCTTGAATTTGCATAATATTCCTTCTCGGGGGTTGCCTTTAGATCTAGTGTCCAACTCTGGACATCTGAACTTGCTACTGACAACCCCAGAGAATGCCTCTTTCAGTGATTGCCCACAGTTCTTGTCTTTGTGACCTGCAGGTGTTACCCTGAGCTCCAGGGGCCTGCTGGAGTGATGAAATTAGCAGGAGTGCTGCAGAAATTGTGAGCACAAGAGGGAAATTGAACATGGCCTTCTCCTTGGCACATGAGCTGACAGCAACTGCTTCGGTAACAAGATTTTAACTTGACCCCAAATTAAAAGTTTACTTGCATAAGATAGATAAAAATTCTTTTTACTTTTTAGTTTTGAAAGTAAAATTAATAGTTTGGTCTTATCAAAGTAGGCTTTTATTCGGTATACACATGTAATACAAACAAATTCTACGTGATGATAATTCACCCAAACACTTATTCATTCTCAAGAGTTAAAGCAGATGATTTTGACCAAAAGTTACATTCACATTGACGATTTAGGCCTAACTTGTATTAAATAAGCAATTCCCAGGGCACTATATTGGAAGAAATTGTATTCAATACTGAAAGGAATTACTTCCCTATATTCTCATAGAATATATTGAAAAGCTACTCTCAAAACATGGACATCAATTATAAATTCTGCAGCAAACAGAAAGGATCTCTAGCATAGAAACCTGGGTTCTTACCCCAGGTCTTCCAATAGCTGCCTGATGTCAGATGAGAAACTAGCTTTCTCTGGGTTTGGTAAAATGCATTTCTAAAGTGACAGAGATAAAACAACATAATCTATAAGATCCCTGCACTTCAATGTAAACTGTTTTCTGGTTATTATGTAACAAGTGTTTCCAAGAAGTACAATAGCACATTGGGAACTAAATAACAAATTCACTGCTTGCCATTAATATTCACAGCCACTTTAACTCTTGCATCTTGTACCTAATTCTCATAACTACATATTGATTAAAATCTGACAAAATATGACTTCTTCTGCACAACTCTTCCCCAAATAATTTGTTCATCATTGCTTAATACAGTAAATGAGACAATATTCTTGGTCATGAAAAGATATCTGTGAAAATATTACTCTTTATAATGTTGGATTAATTTAACCAATTACGTTTGTGAAGACAGCTGTTTTAAGCTGATGCTGCCTGTGTTTTGTAAATAATTCAATTTTTTTTAGTATTATTGTTTGTTTCATTTCAGTGAGAACTCTATGTAACATAACATTTTTTCTTTGCTGTCAGACAAGGGAGCGAAAGTAGAAGGTGATAATTATTTAGGTTGTACAAACATTCTGTTCAGCAGCGTGGGCTAAAGACAAACTGACTCTTAAAGGTTTCCAATAAATATTCTCTCAATTCAGTAGCCATAATCTACTCTGCTACACCCCCACACCATCTGTTTTTACCCTCATATCTACAAGATGAAAGCCAAAACTTCCTACCAGGAAGACGTGAGAGAAAGAAAAGTTCAAACATTTCCTTAGAAAATCTATTTATTATGAGTTATTAGTAATATTAGATGGATGTCTTGAGAAACAGAACCAATGGGATAAGTGGGGACAGACTGATGGATAGATGGATAGACAGTCAGAGAAAGAGATTTATTACAAAGAGTTGGCTCATGTGGTTATGGCCATGGAGAAGTCCTCAGATCTGCAGCTGGAGACCCAGGACACCCACCGGTATAGTTCCAGGCCAGGGCCAGAGGCCAGAAAGTTAGCAAAGCCAATGGCATGAGCTTCAGTTGAGGACTGAAGACCTGAGAACCAAGGCAGGTTAATGTGTAAGTTCTAGTCTGAGCCTGAGTCTAAAGGCAGGAGAGGAAGCCCACAGTCTAGTTTTGTTCCAGT
>NW_003852538.1:884451-886677 GCF_000181295.1 Otolemur garnettii | reverse complement strand
GACCTGATCTTTGTATTTCATTAGATACACTTTTATTGTATTTTTATTCAACTCTTATTCTACTATGCTACAATAGTTCATTTTAAAAACTGCTGTCAAAACTAATTTAAATGTGATCTCTGTGTTAATGAATCTCATCTGTGTGCATGTGTGCACATGTGTGCGTGTGTACCGGGGAGATTCTGTGGGAATAGATGTGTGGCCTTGAGAAAGTCATTAATACTCTTGAGCCTCAGTTTCCTCATCAGTAAGTGAGGATAACAGTATTCCTTCCTTTGTGACAGTGTTGCAGAGATTCGTTAGGTAAATACAGTGTTAGGTGTGAGCGCTCACTGTGGCTGCGATATGGCCAGTGCCTGCTACGTGTCAGCTCTTTTTATTACTTTTGACATAAAGCTTTGTATATTCAAGTTTTTCCTGAACCCTCCCCTTAGCGCCGTCCCTCTTAGCCCTAATCAGTGGCCTAGTGTGTCCGCTGGTTCCAATCCCTAGGAAGCTCTACAGCCACAACACGGAAAAGAGAACAGTGTCTGGACCGCAGCGGGCTGGGAGGAAGGGGGGTAGACAAACGGAGGGACTGTGCGCCCCAGGAATTTTATCATTACTATTTGTCATTCTGTGATGTTTTGTTTTAGCCAAACTAATTAACCAAACTAATATGTGTCTACATTCGCTATGGTCTCCCACTGCACAGCCACACATGGGTATCCTGTTTGCAGGTGTCTTCTGTGCCTCCAGGTGGGCAGGGACCTGACCATCAGAGGCAGCAGAGCTCTCCAGGCCGCCGTGTGTTTTCATCACGGCTTTGTGGCCTCGGCTTCTGAGGGTATTTATGATGAGCTGCCCATCAAAAGGGCGGGCTGAGCAGCCTGGAGCTGCTGAAGTCTGAGCCCGCCCCACATCACCCAGCTGTGTGGCACAGTGCTTGTGGCAGGGATTATCTTGGGTACTGTAAACTCACATAACCTGGCTTGGATTTGGCTTATTTTATAAAAATCCACTTTTTCCTCAAAATGATTTACACATCTGACTTTAGAGTTCTCTTCTTTTTTAATCCTCAGGAATATTTTCTTGTGTTTACTTCCTACAGTTGAGTTTTTCTTAATGAAACCTGATAAACAAACATCTCCCCGTGAGCATCACGTGCACAGGGTGGAAACAGCAGAGCTGAGATGTTTAATGACAAAGAAACACAAATATCACCCCGGATATTGTTTAATAGAAGCACATATTAGCTTCTCTCAGGACTCTCAACTTCTTTCAGACATCATCTTGCCAAAACCCATTATATTAAAAAGACAAAGTCTTCCTTAGAGGAAGCAGACATTTGTGATGCCTGCACCTCAGATGGAATTTTTCTTTTTTTAAAGAGAGAGTTTCACTTTATTTCCCTCAGTAGACTGCCCTGGCGTCACACTGCTCACAGCAATCTCCAGCTCCTGGGCTTAGGCGATTCTCTTGTCTCAGCCTCCCAAGTAGCTGGGACCACAGGCACTCGCCACAACACCCAGCTATTTTGTGTTGCAGTCTGGCCGGAGCCAGGTTTGAACCTACCACCCTTGGTATATGGGGCTAGCACCCTACTCACTGAGCCACAGGCGCCACCCCTCAGATGGAATTTTTAACACTTGATCGATCAAGAACAATTTACCCGAGTAATTATAAACTAATTACAGTGGTGGTGTGTCTAGATTTGGGAGCACTTTATTTAATGTCAGGACATGTAACATACGTGTGGTAAGTGTCCTACATATTTTAACACTGAGACTTACCTTACATGCCTGCCTGGTGTACCTTGATCTATAAGCACATTGCACTGTTCTTTGAAGATAAAGTTTAATGTGCACAGGTGTGATCAGGAGGTCAGTGGACCTTGGCCTCCTTCCTCCCTGATGGAGAGATTAGGTGCCCTTAGACACCGTATTTCCTCTACTAACGTCTCGAGGCCACGTCGTGTTATTTTCTGTTCCCTTCAACTCTTTCTAATTTTCTGTTTTCCTGTATTTGTTTGTTCAAGAAAAATGTATTGAGTACCTCGTATGTAGGCACTGGGGGTAAGCAAGGTAATGTGGCCGCTCCTCAGGGAACTAGCACACACATGCACACACACTCACACGTGTGCACACTACACACAGACACACACGTGCACACACAACACACACATGCACACACACTAACACATGCACACGTGTGCACACACTACACACAGACACATACAGACACACA
>NW_003852538.1:882930-884364 GCF_000181295.1 Otolemur garnettii | reverse complement strand
CACACACGTGCACACACAACACACACATGCACACAAACTCACACATGCACACGTGTGCACACACTACACACAGACACATACAGACACATGTGCACACACAATGCACACACATGCACACATGTACACATATGCACACAATACACACACTACACACAGACACATACAGACACACATGTGCACACACAATGCACACACATGCACACATGTACACATATACACACAATACACACAGACACACACGCACACACACGCACATGCACACATGTGCACACACTACACACAGACACATACAGACACACATGTGCACACACAACACACACACGTGCACACATGTACACATATACACACAATACACACGGGCACACACACTCACACATGCACACATGTGCACACAATACACACAGACACAGACACACATGTGCACACACACTCACACATGCACACGTGTGCACACAATACACACAGACACACATGTGCACACACAATACACACACATAATACACACACAACACACATACACATGCATAGATGTACACATGCACATGTACACACAATACATACAGATACACGTGCACACAAAATACACACACAACACACATACATGCATGCACAAACATGCATGTACACACAATACACTCACAGACACAACACACATGCACACACAATACACACTCGCACAACACACACACATGCGTGTGCAAGCACACACACGCAGGGATATCATAAGATCTGTGAGAGAGAGTGAGGTGAGGGCAAGGTGGGGGCTTCCTTAGACAAAAGGAATAGAGTGGTCCCTCAGGTCCCTCGGGATGGGCGTTTGACCAACACCGGAAGAGTCAGATCAAGAGGAATTCCAAGATGTGGCCGAATAAAAGTACACACAGCAGGAAGAGCCAGTGCAGAGATTTGCAAAGCAGAAAGGAGGCCAGGGGTGGAGGAGCACTGGAGAGAGAGGCCGAAAAGCCCAGTGACCCGTGCGGACACATAGAGGGGGTGGACGTACAGGGCTCTGAGCGCCTGAGTGGGCAGCTGGGGCTTTACCTAAAAGCAGTGGGAAAGAAGCCGTGAAGAATTTCTGTACGGAATGGATGTGATCTCGCTTATATTTTTAAAAGATCTGGGCGGCGCTTGTGACTCAAAGGAGTAGGGCACCAGCCCCCCATATACCAGACGGGGTGGGTTCAAATCCGGCCCCAGCCAAACACTGCAAAAAAAAAAAAAAAAGATCTCTGGACATTGTGTGAATAATTAATTGGAAAGGGACAAGAATGGAACTAGGGATGCTCCAGTAGCGTCCGATGACGTAAGTGATGGCAGCTTGACAAGGAAGACGGATAAAGGTGGGAAGAATCATTGCACATGGGGGGGGCACAGCTGGCAGGTCTGAGGATGGGGGGTAGGTGAGGGAAACAGCTGGCAGGTCTGAGGATGGGG
>NW_003852538.1:875288-882189 GCF_000181295.1 Otolemur garnettii | reverse complement strand
GGGGGGTGGGTGAGGGACACAGCTGGCAGGTCTGAGGATGGGGGGTGGGTGAGGGAAGGAAAGGATTCTCAGGCTCTTCCCAGGTTTTTGTCTCGTTCAGTCAAATGTTCCTTTCTATAAACTTTGTAGAGAAGTACAATCGAATGCTTAGTGGTTCCATTTACTAAAATTGGAAAGTTAGAAAAGAAAAACAGGTTTAAGAATAATGAGAGTGATTGAACGTAATGAATTTGAGATTACTTTTAGTTGCCCCAATTGAGGTATCAGGCAGCAGTTAGATACGCGAGTGTGTGGAACTCAGAGAGAGAGCTGGGTAGAGACCGACAGCAGCACATAAGGGGAGTATAAACCAGGCACCGGATACGATTCGTAAGGCGAGAGCACAGGGAGAGAAGCACCGGGGCAGGAGCCACGTTTCAGCAGCATCGAGAAGTGGGGAGAAGAGGAGCCGTGAAGGACGGGAGAAGAGACGCCGCTGAAGTGGGAGAAAAGCAGGAACACGCGTCAGGCCAGAGAAGCGCAGGGAGGAAAATCAGAGCTTCCGAGAGCTGGAGGAGGATACACAGTGTCTCCTGGTGCAGCACCGCGGAAGCCACTGGTGATATCGACAAGATCACCTCCCTTCAATTGTTAGGACCATGTCGGGTGACAGAGGGTGAAGAGCAAAACAGAGGAGGGAGAGGCGGAAACCATCAATGGTTTGCTTGAAAATACTTCACGTGATGGGGAACAAAGAGAGGAGACAACAGAGAGGGACCTGAACCCTGTGGAGATTTAATTCACAAGATGGATTATAAATGCTTATTTCATTTTTGTATTTATTTGTTTATTATTTTAGAGATGGGTCTTGTTCTATCACCCAGGCTAGAGTGCAGTGGCAAGGTCATTGCTCACAGCAATCTCAGACTCCAGGACTCCAGCGATCCTCCCACCTTGGCCTCCCAAGGTGCTGGGGTTACAGGTGTGAACCACTGAGCATGGTCAAGATGGCTTGTGTATATTTGATGCTTGTAGGAATAATCCAGTAGTGAAGGAAAAACTGATGATGCAGAAAAGAAAAGAGGAAGGAAACTCTTGAGAACCCCATGTGGGTAGGAGCATATTGGAGGACTCTGCCTTTGATAAGAGCAGGAAGGACAGATCTCACAGGGCTGTGAGCGCACCGAGTATGCACAGTGCTCAGCCCTTATGAGAAACTCAATAGATATCAAGTAAACATATATTACAATCCAGGCGAGGTGGCTCATACCCGTAATCCTAGCACTCTGGGAGGCTAAGGCGGGAGAATCCCTTGAGCTCAGGCGTTCAAGATCAGCCTGAGCAAGAGTGATATCCCCATCTCTACTGAAAAAATGGAAAAACTAACCGGCGTTATAGTGGATGCTTGTAGTTCCAGCTACTCGGGAGGCTGAGGCAAGACCATCACTTAAGCCCAAGACTTTGAGGTTGCTGTGAGCTGTGACACCACAGCACTCTACCCAGACCAACATTGTCTCTGTCTCAAAAAAAAAAAAAAAAAAAAAAATCCGTGCCAAGCCAGAAAAAGGAAACCGGGAGTGACAGGTTGAGACCGGCGTGTGCTCCTCCAGTAGTCACTGTTCAGGGTATGTGCTCTTTCTTAGGCCAATCAGACAACTTAGTTTATTTTTTAAAAGTCATAGCGGAGTTTTTTTCATGTGACAGCACAAGTCAGCAATTAGTTAAATTAGTTTTTGGTTTACTTTATGTCTATCGGTATCCCCACACAAAGTAAATTCTCAATGGAAGAGAAGTGTTTTCTACCTTGGTAATTCATTTCAGACTTACTGCAGAGGTCTAATAAATTTGTTGAGAAAGATTTCATTTTCCTGTTTCATGATTATTGTTGCCACTAATAAAGTTACTGATTGTGATAAACCAAAACACATATTTATAAATCACAAATCTATTTTGTCTTAAATGTACCAATTGGCACTTGGGAAGATGGAATACACAGTCATAGAGTCAATGTTTGTTTACAAGGCTGAGAAAACTGTAATATTAAAGAAAATTGTAAACTGATGAGAGTCACATAAACTCACTTTCAGTGTGCCTATGTGAGGGCAGTCAAATAAAATGGAAGACAGATTATCTGTAATTAAAAATTAGCTAAATAGGCCAGGCACAGTAGTTCATGCCCACGATCCCAGCGTTGATGGCTTAACTCCAGGAGTTTGAAACCAGCTTGGGCAACATAATGATAACCTAAATCTACTTAAAATCATAAAATAAAAATAAAAATAATCCAGGCATTATGGAGGCACCACACCTGTATCCTAGCTATTCAGGAGGCTAAGGCAGAAGGAATGCTTGAACCCAAAAGTTCAAGGTTGAGGTGAGCTATGATTGTGCCACTGCACTCCAGCCTGGGCAACAGAGAAAGACCCTGTCTCTAAAAGAAAATACACACACACCCCCCCACACACACATATATATACACACATACAGAGTATGAACATACAAGACTCAAATGTTTTTGAAAATGTGTTGCTTAGTAATTGCCTTTGTCAAAATACATGCCTGCCATGTTCAAAAATCAAGTACAGTAAAATGTCCACATTACATAAGGTACACTTGACAACCAGACATGTTTAGGATTTTCGTTTACTTATGTCAAGGATGATTCTGCCAATGGTAATAAATCATGAAATTTTGTCATTCCTTTGAAAGGTAATAATGAATTTTGAGGAAATGGTGTATTTCTCTACTTTATACATAATACAAAGAGAACTGCTACTTACACACAGCCTGACGGAGTGTGTGAATAACAAGTGATACAGCCATACTGTACCATATGGTAATTCACAAGGTTGAAAAGTAAAATGCTTAGAAGAACTCTAATGAATTAATAGCAAACATATGAGTCTATTCTCACACATTCAATGGATGAGAATTTGTTTTATCTTATTTAGGAGTTACTGTGAAATCTTAATTTGTAGCTTGTTAGAAAGTCATCAGAGATTGATCTTATCTCTTATTATTTTGTTCTGGAGCAATTCCAACATCCTAACTATTAATATTTACTTGGACTTTCTTGAGACTTCAAGGAATACTTTACAATTGTTATCATAAGTAGCCCCTGAGAAAAGGTCATTTAAACTGAGACCTGAATGATCAGCAACAGTGAACTAGATGAGGCTTGAAACAAAAACGAACAAGGAACAGACAGAGCCCGTTAGAGTCTGCAGCATCCCAAAGGTCCAAAGAAGCTCCCGCACCTGCCTGCACGCAATAAGACCTGCGTTATATCAGAGGTTGGCAGTTCCCACCATCTGCCTCTCGATTCCCCTGTATACCAACTGTCTCCAGATCTCAGTTCTCCCACCTGCTATTTGATGGAATTCCGAGAAGTTGTGGACTTTATTGCTGTGGTTCTTTCACTTTGCATGAATATGCAGGAGTAGAGTTCCTGCCCTTACTCTGGGTCACCTGCTACGAGGTCTCCTGTGCCCAGGAAATAGCAGTAGCTGTTGCCAGTGATAATGTGTGCCTGTGGCTGTGTCCAGGTGTCCAGGAATGATGTAGATGTCATGGAAATCTGCGCCCAGGACACTATTCTCTGATTGCCGCTGAGGTTCCAGGCCCTGTGTCTCATTGTGAAGGGCCCATGTGTGCTGATTGGCTACCTGAGTGCCCCAAGCTGAGCTCTGCGCTGTCTAGTGCCAAGGGAAGGGGTTTCTCTCCTGCTTCTCTTCCTCCATGTGTGACATGTGCTCCTGGGTTACATATGCACCCAGAATGTCAGGTTTTTTTCATTTATTGTTTATTTATTTTTATTTCAGGCTTCATTTCCCCACAGTTCTGACACAAGTCTTGTCCTAACCCTCCTCCCTCCTCTTCCACTGTCCTTAAATCCCTCTTTTGAAACCAGCCCTCACTCATCTTAGGGTAGGTTTCTTCCCAAGAAGCTCCTTAGTCACTCATATAAATTAGATGTGTGGTTGTTTCAGCTCAGAAATCTTCTGGCCATTCCAGCTTTTCCTAAACCCCCAAGTGGACACACCATTATTTCATGCAATGGTCATTCTCATATTAGGTCTTTATTTTTGGCAACTAAGCTACTCAACAAACATCTTTTACAGAAGACTTTTCAATAACATGATTACAAGTGGGCTTAAAAACTTCATATGTAATATGATTCCAGATCCTCCAGCTCGTGCCTACGAGGGGTTCTGCAGACAGCATGACTGGCTGACCTCACTCTGCTCCCCTTTCTTCAAACATTGTCAAACAGCTCTTTAATAAGGAAGTATTATTAGCTTGTGAGATAGGAGGGAACTTCAAAACCCCGTGGAAAAATAGAATTAAAAGATAAAATGATAAACTTTATTTCTCAACATAAGCTTATGTTCAAGACACTTTTGTAAGTGATCCTTTCATAAGCATTTAGCCCATCTGTAAAGAACTGAGCCTCCTAAAATTCTAACCATGTCAATTCACTGTTTTTTACACTATTAGCTGATGAAAATATCCTTTAAGGATATTTTAAGATTTAAAAACAAAAAGAAGTCATAAGGAAACAAATCACTACCATTGCCACGTATCATGTGTAGACTTAGTTTTATCTTGCAAAGAAATATTTAAGTTATTTTGATTTAACGTGATATCATACAAAAATTTACATTGCTGATTCTATTCTTCACAAAATTTAACTATCTATTCTCACAGAAATAAAATTTTGACTGCAATAGTCAACAAGCTTTAGAATGATACTGCAAGTCCACATCAATACCTCGGTGTTCAAATTCAGCATGTTACAAAACTGATGCTGCTGTGTTGTATTTGCATGGAAAAGTTAACAATATTTACAACTTGTTGCAAAGTGTCACTTAAACCAGTATCTTTAGTACAGGTAGTTTGCCAATGCAAGATCAACGAAAACAAACGAGAGTCCCTGGGTCTGTTAATATTTTACTGTCTGTGCAATAAACACTTTGTGTTTTCCTGTCATGGAAGGTACACCGTCTGTACATACACTCAATAAATTTACCAAATTCAGTCCCAAGTTCACTCTATTTATCTCAAAAGTTGTTGAAGATATCTATTTCCCCGTGCTCTGTTTGCAAGAGCGCCCCGAGAAAGTAACTCTTCATAGCAAAGAAAATCTTCTGTTATGACCCAAATGAAGTATAAAACTTGCACCAAGTCAGTAGTATCAGTTGACTCATTCAAAGCAATTGAATATAATATATATTTTCCTTTGGAAGTAGTGCATGAAGTTTTTCTTAAGTTCAACTGCTGATCAGTTATGGTTCTCCTTTGAAGAAGTCGTTGGTTCTTTCCTCAGAGTCAAAGCATTCTATAATAGACATACTCTTATTTGACAATGTGAATGTTACTTTCTTCGCGTTATTATTATTATTATTGCTTAATATTTCGATGAAGCAACCATCTGATCTCTTTTCTGAATGTATTTATTTTCATTCGTTCTTTATGAGGTTTTCGTTTCTAGTCCTTATCGTAAACAGTGTTATTGTTATTAAATTTTAAGCCTTTTTAATTTTGTGAAGGCAAAAAGTGGAAACCAAATAAACACATGTATATGTAAAAGAGAAAAAAAATGTGGTAGTTGTTTGTAATTGGAACATGATCAGGTTCTCAGTGTCCCACAGCTTCAACAGTGCATCCCTTCACAGTTTCTACGTCACTGAACAGCTCCGCTTTTCGCTGAGTGTATGAGCCATGTTATAATGCCTCACTGGCTTTATTTCTGGGTCTTATTGCGGCTTAAAAGAATTGTCTTTACTTTTGCTTTTCATCTTTTAATTTCTTCAGCATAACCTTTCATGTTTTGCCCTCTAGTTGAAAATATCTGTCATCCTTATGGGTGTTACAATGTTGATGAGTGCTGAATTTCTTTAATGTTGATATTATAATATCACAAAGCAAGCAAATTATCTTATCATTAGCAGAAACAAGATAATACTGCAATCCCAATCCTCATTAAAAAATCTTTCTTCCTTCAGCATTCTCTTGATCTTCTTCAACATTATGGGTCATTAAGCAGACAGAATAAAAACTACTGTTGACTTGTGCAACTATTTACAAATTCCACTTCAGATAGAAACACAGTGCATCATTCTCAAATGCTGATAACAGAATGGCTTCCCCAAACCCACCCACCCCCAAAAAAATCTCACCAATTAGCCTTGTGTGGCACTGGCGCTGGTCAGGAAAGTCACAGCGAAATCATGAACACAGCAGCCATCAACCTAGCCCTGTGGTTGACTAATGTTCTAATCAGGTCAACCTGGGAGATTACTTCCTGAGATTTATTTTATTCCTTGGTATTTTAAATACTGCTTGTTAATTTTAAAAATAAAATATAAAAGATAAACAAAATGTATTAATAATCAAAGTATTTATTCTGTAAAATTTGGATTCAGTTAAAAGGCCACAATTAAGGACCAAAAAGACCATATGTGGCCTATAGGTCCCAGATTTCCCACCCCTGATCTAGGCTCTGTGGATCATCAATAAACAAAACAACAAAAATCCTTAGTCTTTTGAAGTAGTGCATCACACATCAGTGGTGAAAAGTGCTAAGGAAAATATAATGAAACAGGGTGAGGAGGCAGACCATGACCGCGGCATTCTAGAATAGTCTGACTAGGGAAGGCAGCTCTGAAAAGGTAGAGACCTAGTTGAAGTGAGCCCTTCGGATATTTCAGTGGGAGAGGGAGGGGGAGGGTGTCAAACAATGAAACAGCCAGCGGGAGCTGGGGGTGTCTGAGGATCAGCAAGGAGACCAGAGAGAATGGAGGGGTCCAGGACGTGAGGGACAGTCAGGGAGACCACGCAAGGCCAAGTCTGATTCTAATTTTATTCCGAATGAGTTAGTAGCCTTCAGAGACTTTTTAGGAAAGTACCAACATGATCCAAT
>NW_003852538.1:848915-861537 GCF_000181295.1 Otolemur garnettii | reverse complement strand
GGGGACTCTGTCACCGGGGCCCACAGTGGAGCAGGAGGGCGGCAGCGGGGACACTGTCACCGGGGCCCACAGTGGAGCAGGAGGGTGGCAGTGGGGCCAGGTCCTCTGTCACCAAGGCCCATGCTGGAGCAGGAGCACGGCAGCGGCCAGGGGGGAGGAGTGGTCTTGTTCTCATCCTTGTTTCGGGGTGGAGCTGACTAATTTCCCAGCTGAGGACCTGAGCGAAGGAAGGAAGGCAGGAGGGAGTGCAGGTTGTTTGAGCCTGGAAGATTTAAGCTGCCGGTTTTGGAGAGGATGGAAGCGGAGGAGGAGCAGATTTAGGTGGCTGCGGGAGGGGTGGGAAGCGGTTCCGCGTGGAGGAGACCCCGGCGGTTGCCTCAGGGGAAGGTCAAGAGCACCACTCAAGTCTTGCGTCCTGAGGCAGAGTTGTGGTTGAGACTGTAGTTTAGAGGGAAGGACTGAGAATTGAGCCCTGAGCTGTCCAAGGCCTCGGTCAGGAAGAGGAGGAGGAAAGAGCAAAGGAAACTTGAAAAGAAAGAAGGGCCAGTGAGAAGCAGAAGGAAAAACCGGCGACTCTGGGAGGCCTGGTGGAAAGAGGGTCAGTCCGGGTGAGGGGGGTCGTCCGTGCGGACGTCGGCTGGTCGGTGGACCAGATGGGGGGCTGGTCGGTGGCCCAGATGCGGAGTAAGGGCTGACCAGGGGGTATGGCCATCCAGTTTGACTTGCCACCACAGGGAGGGCGGGAGGGAAGGACTGGAAGCCAGGAATACAGACAAGGCTTTGAGACCTTTTGTTTGGAAGGGGAGTAACAAAAAGACTGGTAGCTGAATGAGGTCTTTCTGATGGTTTGGGTTTTCTTTCCACCGAAGAAGGCAGATTAGAAAGATTTAAGAGCTCCTGGGGCAGGAAAGGGAGGGTTAAAACAACCATTACCTGTGGCTGACAGCCAAGTTCACTGGTCCTTTCTATTGTCTGTTTCATTTAAGGTGCTTCTGAGTTTTTACTATAATGTGGCAAAGAAAAACTTTTTTGCTTATTTATTTTTTACCCATTGATATAATTTCCTTAAGATAAATTTGTAGGTGAAAAATCACTGGATCATGAACATTTTTAAGATTCTTGGTAATGCTGTTGTTTTAAAAAATCAATTTACCATATCCCAGTAATGTATGAATGATCCAATTTTTACTGCAACCTTGCTGAAGCCAGGCCGGGGAATTACTGTCGGGTGGCTCGGCATAGGTGTTCCAGCTGCTCCCTTCCTCACAGACTGTTAGTGCCTTAAAGACAGAGATAGGTCTGACTGACTCATTTTTGTTGCTTCCTATTTATTATTTTTTATTTTTTGGAGTCAGAGTATCACTCTGTCCCCCTGGGTAGAATGCCATGGCATCACAGCTCACAGCAACCTCACACTCTTGGGCTCAAGCAGTTTTCCTGCCTCAGCCTCCCAGTAGCTGGAACTACAGGCACCCGCCACAACACCTGGCCAGTTTTTCTATTTTTAGTAGAGACGGGGGTCTTGGGGCTTTCGCTCTTGCTCAGGCTGGTCTCAAACACCTGAGCTCAAGTGATCCATTCTCCTCAGCCTCCCCAAGTGCTGAGATTACAGTCATGAGCCACCACACCCAGCTGCTTCCTATTTTTTAGACCAAATATTTCTCTCATAATAATAATTACAACATTTATTTGAAATCCTTCTGTGTCAAATCATAATGGTGTGTCTACAATGTACTGAGAAAAAAAAATCATCCATTTTGGAATCAGACCAATCTGTATTTGAATCCTGGGTTCAGTTTTTGAGCTTTGCTTGAATCACTTTAATTTTCTTGTCCATAAATAGATTAAAACAATTCCTGCTTTTTAAATCACACTGAGTGTTAACATGAAATATCTGTAAACCCCCTAGCACCAAGGGGCTATTGTAAAAATAGCTTGTGTATGTTTGATTATTATTATTATTACTGCCAGGAAGAAAAAAAATCCCTCATGCAACACTCCTTGTCCACAGCTCAAGGTTCTCATCTTACAGTTTTCCTAATTACTGTGAAAAAATATCCCCATGAATTTCAATTCTAGTAAACTGTCAAAACAGCCAGCACCTGGGTTATCTCTTGGGAAAGCACAGGCTGCTACAGCAGACCTGGGATCAGCGGCATCTCTAGAAATAGTACCGGGCAGCCCAGGTGACTAGCGGAGGCTTCACCTGGCACACAGAAGCCGCTCAGAGAGCTTCATGGTAAGTGCAGCCGGCCAGGGGGAGGAAGTCACGCGCAGAAGGGTACGGATGGCAGTCAAATCAGTCAAATTCATCACAACATCCAGGGAGTTTCCAAACAGGTAAGAGAACCTTCCATGATGGGTAAAGTCCACTTGTGTAATATGATGAAGTTAGGATGGTAAAGATTGAGATTTATGTCTGCATTTGTTTATATGCATGCATATAACTGATTCAGTGGAAAACTCTGTGAAATGTAGGAAGATTTCTGTAGCCTCAAAGTCTGAAATTCAAAGAAAAACAAGATGCAGTTTTCAACATATCTTGACAATAAAGACCCTACCACCATCCTAAGGGGTTTCTTGCAAGCTTCAAAACCATCCTAAAGAGAGTAGAATAACATGCATTTGAAGAGAACTCAGAAGTTGCATAAAAGATACTGAATGAAACGGATATTTTCTCTGTTCTGTTCAGGATAGTACTCACAGTTATGATGGAGAAACAGTGATCACTTGCATTTATAACGAGAAAGGAAAATTGAGAGAGGGTTACAGTGAGCTAATTCACTGAGTCCAGATGTTTTTATGACAACAGCATCTTGGGGACCCTGCGTTTGTGTACAGACTCCACCAAAAGGCTAGTCAGTATCTTCCATTACAATCGGACGTGAGGGACCAGTGAATGAAGGCTTATCATATAAGGCATCCCTCACCTAATTCCCAGCTGGGGAACTCAGATTTGTTGTTTTTCTTCAGTAAACAAAGAAGCTTATTATTTAACTGTGACTGCCTTCATAAAAATTATGGCTTTCATCAAAAAATTATATATGAATTAATTAGTTAATCTATACATAAAGTGCTAACCTCAGGTGAAAAACCTCACAAACTGTTTAATTCATAGTCTTTTCTTGAAAACTATGTATTTAGTTTCCACTGTGTTCTAGGCATTGTGCAAAGTTCTGGACATAAAAAGATTAAAAATAATTTAATTTGGAAGTTTAAAAATAATATCATGGTTCTAGTGTTGGCACATGCTTATAGATAATTTTTATTTTATCTGTGGTCTTTGATGATAAATAGCAATGTCAAAGAATAACACATCTGGTGTTTACATCTATCTTAACAATAAAATTAGAATAACTTCCTGTCTGATTCAATACTGCAGAAAACAGTCATCAAGATGGCCCAAACAAATCATTTGATTTAAGAAGTCAAGCTCTGTTTTCCACAAAATACAGGGCTGCCAGATATTTTTAAAATATATCTCTGGCATGAGACATGAGCAGATAATAAAGTCAAATTATGGCTTGGCAAGAATTTCAAAGCAGAATTTCGAGTTTAGCCATAAGATTTTAGACTAAAGAGCAAGGAAAGTACTTCATGGTTTTCTTTTAATATCTGGTGCATATACACTTGTTATACAGGGCCAACCAGTTTAACTCTTTGATTTAATAGAAATGAAAGTTTTAAAGAAGATGCAGCTTATTCATCTTGTACAGCAAAGTATCTTCCACTGCAGCTTCCATGGTTTTAAATTTATTTTTTTAAATTGCTATTGTGAGTTACTTAGTTGACAATCGATGCTGGATTGTGCTGTATGAAATTGGCCATTTCTATATTTAGCTGCAGCAGGAGGAACAAACTATATCTAGTCACCTTGTTTTTCCTGATCAATACATGCACTTCTATCCAACCATTTAACCAATTAGATCAGAGATAGAGCAATCCTTGTAAATATTGTGACCCCAATCACGCTGAGAGAAAAAAAAAAGAATCTTACTCTGGGAATTGGGAAGTAATAACAGGATGGAATTGGCATGGCCACGCTGTGCATTGAAGTTACACTGCAGACAGCGCCACTCAGAACATTTCTTTTCTAGAAATGAGATGGTTCTTGAGGTGCTAATCACAAAGGTAACACATTGTGGAAAGTTGCATGCTGCTTATTATTTTACCACAAGAACACTGACCAAAATTTATTCTGTACACTGTTTTTATTCATTTTTAGTTATGCAGAAAATTGTTCACTTTTATTGTGATAGAAAAATCAAAACTACCAAGAAAGAAAGTTGAAAGAACATTAAATCTCAAAAGCATCTGTCAATAAACCTTATTTCATTTTACCGTGTTTCTGGGAGAATTCTGTAGTTCGTCAGAAGGATGAAAGACAGAATTGGATCCCAATCACTGAAGTGAAACCTAAACTGCTTTATGGAGGAATCAAAGTGAAAGTCACTTTGCAGTGTTCTTCCCTGGAGCATTAGGCCCCAGAGCACCCTTGTGACCCAGGGATATTTCAGAGCTTCTGAGATCTCCCTGCCCTTTCCTTTTGCATGCGACTAGTTGAAAGTCCCAAAGGAGGATATTCCTGTTTATTGAATGTAAGCACAGAACGAGGAAAGGGAGCCACCTCCCCATTCTACCACGTCTGGAATAGAGCACCAATGACATGTAAGAATTGTTCATTTCTTTATTTTAAAAAATGGTATTCATATACGCTTGATGGCTTGGGCGATGTCACTTTATGACTAGAAAGCAAAGTAGGTTTAGGGCATTAAGAATTATTACTTTTCCTTGGACATCTACTTTTAAGCATCCCTATATGCCATTTGAAGTTAGTTTGGTCTCAATTTTCATTGAATATAATGAGAAACCTCCTCGGTCCTTTCAGAAAAGGGTCACGAAAGGGAGCAGTCACAGCTGCGATGATTAGAGTTCTGTCATTTTGATAAGACCAGATATAGAAACCTGAATTTATTTGGCCTCATTTTTTTGTTTGTTTGTTTGCCTTTTTTGGTTTGTTTTTTCAGGCAACATTTGCCTGAGATTTGAGCTTTGGTCCATACAGAGTTTTAGCCTGGCCCCAATTCCGGCCATTTTCACCTCAAGCTGTTAGGTTCTGTCTTCAGCATGAGAAATTCTGAAGGGAAGGACGGAGGAGTAAAAACTCAGGGGAGGCTGAAAAAGAACAGCAGGATGGAGACTAACAGTGGAAAATACCATTCCGTGAAAGACAGAAATCATGATAGGCGAGGTAAAGATGGAATCTTTGTTGACTCAAATGTATAATAATAAGACTCGAAAACTCTGTTAACAGCAAGGAACTTGCTATTATATTTGTTTACTGTACCCAGGATAATATCTGAAAAATCGTGATTTTTCTCCTGTCTCTAAAGAACTTTGTATTAAACCTCTGATTTTTTCTTTTTTATCTATAGATATGTCTGTGACTTTTTTTTTTTTTTGCAGTTTTTGGCAGGGGCTGGGTTTGAACCCGCCACCTCTGGCATACGGGGCTGGCGCCTTAGTCCTTTGAGCCACAGGCGCTCCCCCATCTGTAACTTTTATAAAAATATTTGTGCAAGTATAAATAGATGCAAAATCATAAAGTGTAGGAATTATAGTACCATAAAAGTATATAGAGTATTATTTTGGATTGTTAATGGAAACTATCCCCCGTAGTGAATTTGTATTTGGAAAAATCAAGACCCTTACTATTTCATGATTTTTTTTAAAAAGCTTATTATGAGGAAGGGGGCTTTCTCTAAATTATACAGAATTTAAAGTTTTCAGAACAACATACAAAAGTTCTTAATTTAAGTGCTAAATTTTAGAAGCCTTTGCAGGTGACAGTAAAGGTCTTTTCACAAGAATGTTATTAGGGGATGGGAAAGGGGACACTAATTAAGAGATAATATTAAAATAGAGGACAGAGATTAATGAAATGGAAAAAAACTAGGTTATAAAAAGCCTTTCAAATGAGTAGGATAAGAAATTCTAATCTAAAGCACTAAATGTGGCTCTGTTTCAGTATTAATCTTTAATACTTAGTGGTAGAAAAGGAGCAAAAGAGGATGAATGTGGATTGAATTAAATGTCTGTAGTCTTCTGTATAATTTAGGATTTTGGCCACATGTTCACAGCAGCCATGCTTTAAAGGGGAAGGATGGAGGGTGAACCTTTCTTAAAATGTGCTGTTTTGACCTTCAACCTCAAATATATATTCTCCCCAAAACATAGCACCTTAGCAAAACCAAATTGCTTTGATCATTACTCTTTCCTGAGGTCTAGATTTCCTGATCGACTCTGGCTGAAGCCTGCTGGCAAGTGTGACCCTCAGTGAATATCAGCCCTGAAAATCCAATCAGGCCGTTTCTCAGGGTCTTGATAGTATTACTTTTCCAGTAAATAAGTTCAAGACCTTCATTTCAGCAACAAAGTGGCTACTCCCTTTCCCCCTGTACTGAATATCCAGAGAAACAGGTCATTAAATTGTTTTCAACATCAATGTGTAGTAAACACATATCTTTGGACAAATTTACTGAGCACTTTTGGTGTGCCAAGTCTAGCTGTTTTACACCGACGGGTTCATGTGGTTCTCACACAGAGACTATGAAAGGCAGGCAATGATCACTTCCACCCGACAGGTAGAGAAACTGAGGCTCAGAGGGAGTTAACAGTTTGACAAGGCCACTCATCCCAGTTTGAATCCGAGTCTGTCCTACTAACCCATGCTGCCAACTGTAATGTGGCAAAGTTTCTTATTTGGTATTTGCTCACCCACCTGCAATTTCTGAACATACAAACATAATTATTCTGTAAAGCTGTTCTCAGTCTCCCTAGCAATTTAGAAAGCAAAATAGGCAAAAGCTTTTGAATGTGTGAGTACAAAATTCAAGTAGCTCCTGCGAACCATCCTTGTCCACAGGTCTTACCTTTCTAAAGGAAGAATTTGTATATCTTTTCTCATTCATCACCAATACATGTGTGTTATACATTTAGTTCCTTCATGAGTTGTTTGGATTAATGGGCTGATTAGTTGACCTGGCAGCCCATAATGCCAACAGAGTAAGATTATGAGAAACTCATTAAATTTGATATTGCAATTGTTTTCAAAAGGTCTCAAAATATTACTGTTATGACAACTCTAGTATTGTCATTTCAAGTGTTGAAAGGGTAGCTCTTAAGGAGAGGGGTGCAGTCACCTGTGATTCTGCTGCTGTGGTATAAAGTTTAATGATCTGGGAAAAGCTTTTCCGTCTAACATCTTATCTTTAACCTTCTCTTCTGAGAAAAACTTGGTCTTGGCCTTCTGTCTATTGCTTCATTGTGCCTCGTTCCTCCCCCCTTTAAAAGTGTCGGTACATACTAATAACATGCTAATTTTAGTCTATTAATGCCAAAATGTGCCAACTCTTAAAAATGCATACAATGACCCTTTGGCATTAAAAAAAAAAAAGAAAGAAAGCCTGAAGTTGTACATAATTCACTCATATTGCCACACGATGAATGTGAACTTTCATATGAGTTCTGTGAAAATGAACCTGGTCTTCTAAGGGACCCTGAAGAACATTTTGAGAATCACTACTTGAAGGCCTCCAGTGACTCCCTCATCAACACATCCAAAACTCTTCTCTTGCTTCACATTTTTCTTAACCTCCAGCAGTGTCAAGTTGTGTTCATAAATCTCTTTTGGAAACTCTGGACTTCTATAACATCATGTATCTTGATTTTTCTCAGACCCTCCTAACTCTGTAGATAACTGTGCAGAAATCAAGGCCAACTAACAAGCACGGTTGTAACGCCCTCATTGTTCCTATTTGTTTGTTTGTATTCGTGTTTGAGTGGGCCAAGAAATAATACCTCTTTTCTCCTTGCTGAGAAAGACAGAGGTAATAGGCCTGTGGAGATCAAAATTTCATTTGTATTGCTGATAGGGCAGCTGGAAATGTGACTTCTGAGCATGACAGTAATGTCCTTCTGTGATTGCCTCTCCTTCTTGGACAGAGTTCCTCATGACCCTGGTAAGCAGTGGTCAACACAACCACTGTGTCTGGACTGACTTTCCCGCTTACAAAGAGCAGACCAGATTGTATGGTCTTTACAGGCAGTCAGACCCCAAAAGGAAGACAGAGAGCAGAGAGTACGGATATCTCATTCCAAGTGCGCCAGTCACGCCAGTGACTTCCGCTCCATCTTCCCGAGAAGGGGAAGGATCCAGGAATATTGCTGCCTCCTCGCTGCCCTCAGGACTGGGGAATTGGCATTTCCTCCCAAAATCACCGACAGAGGAGAGCCATAGAAACATGATAGTTATAGTATCACATGAATATGGATAAATATTCATATGACATTTATGGTTTTATGTAATATATTCATTTATGCTTCTGTGTCTTATATGATATGGCATAATCTTTGTACCAGGAGAAAAGCTAACACTCAAAACACTACAACCTTATCTCAGGGTGATGGGATAAATTATTATGAATAATATTTGTTTCTTTTTCTAATTCAATGTATTTTCTAAATCTTTTATCATAAGCATTATCTAATTTTTATAATTAAAAGGATACATTTTAAAACTCTCAAGTTAACAAGAAATGTGCACTAATCCTGGGTAAGTTTAATTTACGCCAGTACAGCACACAGCTCAGGAAACTTACATCGGGTTTGCCTATAAGAAGTGGGCTTCAAAAAGTTAATATGACTAACTTCTGATTTTTTTCCCTCTTAAAAGATATCTGGTACTATCAAAGTACCAGAGACATACAGATTACAAATCAAACACCAATTATGCTAAATCAATTCTGTGTACTTCTCAAATGATTAGGTATTATAGGTAAACTACCTAACCGGAGGTAACTTCCTCAGGGCCAGCCCAGGTCTGTAACCCTTTCTCAGCCAGGCACTGCTCCAGGTCCTAGGGAGACAGCAGGGAACCAGACAGACAGAGTCCTACACCGCTAGTGCCCAGATTTTAGCAAAGACAGATTTTACAGTTAACAAAGTATATCAGGAACTGTCAGATAGTGACTCATGCTAAAAGGAAAAAAGCAGGTGATGTGATAAGGGGTGGCCAGGCTGGGAAGGGTTCTCTGAGGCCTGTAAACAGGGCGCCATCATACCACAATGATGGACAGTTCTCCAAGAACACACAGGTGAGTATCAAGCCCACAGGCAAAAAATAAGCAGTCTGGAACTGGGCTGTGCGATGAGGCTCACAGCCGCAGAGCCAAGAAAGCAGGGCCTGGTTGGCCCACACAGTGGAACTCAAATCTGCACGGAATAGATAGTCGCTGAAGGATTCTTTTCTTTTCTTTTTTTTTTTGAGACGGAGCCTCAAGCTATCCCCCCTGGGTAGAGTGCCATGGCATCACGCTCACAGCAACCTCCAACTCCTGGGCTCAAGCGAGTCTCCTGCCTCAGCCTCCCAAGTAGCTGGGACCACAGGCGCCCGCCACAACGCCTGGCCATTTTTTGGTTGCAGCCGTCATTGTTGTTTGGTGGGCCCGGGCTGGGGATTCAAACCCGCCACCTTAGGTGTATGTGGCTGGCGCCTTAGCCGCTTGAGCCACAGGCGCCGAGCCGCTGAAGGATTCTAAGAGAAAAAAAGAGAAGCTAAACTCCTAGGGGAAATAAGGGGAGACTAAAATATTGACACAAAAGACCAGGAAACTATAAGCAAAAGTTTTGTGTCACTGCCTGTCTGAAACAATTAAGGGAGTCCATATCTTGTCTTTGGCAAACATGAAGAGTAAGCTGGCAGATTTAGAAAATAAATGAGGTAATAATAAAAACAAATTAGAGAACTCAAAACCACATTAAAAGTAAAAGAAGCAGGTGGCGTGCTGTGGCTTAAAACTGTAATCCTAGTACTATAGGAGGCTAAGATGGGGGGATTGCTTGAGCTCAGGAGTTCGAGACCAGCCTAAGCAAGAGCCAGACCCTGTCTCTAAAACTAGCTGGGCATTGTGGCAGGTTCCTGTAGACCCAGCTACTCAGGAGACTGTGGCAGGAGAATTGCTTGAGCCCAGGAGTTTGAGGTTACTATTGAGCTATGATCACACCACAGCACTGTACCCAGGGGGACAGAGTAAGACTCTATCTCAAAAAAATAAGTAAATAAAAATTAAAAAACAACAAAAGAGGTAGAATAGATTCTGCTGAAAACATATAAGGATGTAGAGTGCTGACCTGAGAAAATGTAGTATGTATTTAGCTGAATAAAGAAGTACATGTGGTTAGGGAAAATAAGTGCATAAAATAATATGGTGAGGGAGAAAGACAAAGGATGTATAATTGCACAATTACACATACTGCCTTTGGGATGAGACCAAAATATTTAGAAGAAAAATTATTCAAACACTTAGTAGATGAGACTATTTCTAAAACAGAGTCTGTAGGCTTCTAGGGCAGACCACGTAACAGGAACTATCAACCCAAGGAACTATCCTGAAGTTTTTTTAACTTTGGGGAGTATTGCCCGAGCACAGGCAGAAAGAGCAAGATAGCTGTAAGACAGCCAGCCTCAGGCCAGGATATTTTTCACAGCAACTTTCAATGCCAGGAGGCACTGGAAAAGAGTAGCAAAGTTCAAAGAGAAAAATAAAGATTGAATCAGAGTTTAATATTCAGCCAAACTGTTATTTATTGTTTAAAGCACCATAAATACGTTCACCAATGTACAACGCCTCAGGAAATACAGCACTCACAGGCCTACTTGGGAGAGGCTATTTGATAACACAAAAAAAATCCAGCCAAATAACAGATACAGCAAAGTAGAGAATCCAGGAATGAGCAGTACGTCCACTCACATGTGAAACTAATGCTATAGAACTGTGCAGAGTATAGTGACGGAATATTCATTGGTGCAAATAATGCAAACACAATCCCACACTTCAATGACTCTCTACAATAAAAGCTTATTTTTTTTAATGCTTTGCATACCTATGTAGTTAGAAGGGTTTTTTTTTTTTATTGAATGGTAACTATGTACATTAATGCACTTCTGGGGTACAGTGTGGGGTTTTCACATGCAATCTGAAATACTTCCCTCAAACTGGTCAACACAGCCTTCATATCATTTTCTCAGTTATTGTTTTAAAACGTTTACATTCTACTCTTAGAAAGATTCACTTGTACCCCTATAAGATAAACCTCAGAAGTGATGCCTCCAAACCCCCTCCCTCCACTCATTACCCCTCCTTTCTCCCTCCCTCCTCCCCATATTCTTAGGCTATTTGGTTACAGCTTTCATATAAAAGGTATAATTAGTTTCATAATAGGGGTGTGTACATTGGATACTTAAAAGCTTATTTTTAATTCTCATCAGTTTAATGAGGGTGGTTGTGTGGGGACTCTACATCATGCAGTGATCTGGGGGCTCAGGTGGGCTCTTTTGTGTAGTTCCACCATGTTCAATGCAGTGTAGAGTCAATTTGAACTTGTAGACAAGGGGAAGAGAGAGAGAGAGAATGGAAAAGGCACCTTCATTCTAAACTGAGAATGAAAAAGTCACTTTACCTTCACATGTATTGATTGTTGAGAGTTGTGTTCTCTATTACACAGAATATGTCGATATCATCAAATATAACACTATGAAAATAATATAGTTGCAAAAACTACAAGGTGATCGCGAGAATTGGTGGGAAGATGTATTTGTTTTCCATTTCTTATTATTCATTTCATATTTTTTTCTTTTTTTAATTAAATGATAGATGTGTACATTAATGCAAACATGGGGTACAGTGTAGTGTTTTCATATACAATTTGGAATATTTTCATCAAACTGGTTAACATAGACTTTGTGTCATTTACTTAGTTATTGTGTTAAAACATTTATACTCTAGTTCTAGAAAAATTCACTTGTACCCTTGTTAGACAGACCATATAGGTGATCTTTCCAATCACCCTCCCTCCACCCATCCGCCCTTCTCCCCTCCCCTCCCCCACCCCTCCCCATATTCTTGGGCTAGAATTAGGTTGTAGCTTTCATTTGAGAGCCATAAATTAATTTCATAATAGGTGTGTGTACATTGGATACTTTTTATTCCATTCTTGTGATACTTTGCTAAGAAGTACATTTTCCAGTTCCATCCATGTAAACATGAAGGACGTAGAGTCTTCATCTTTCTTTATGGCTGTATAGTATTCCATGTTGTATATATACTACAGTTTATTGATCCATTCATGGATTGATGGGCACTTAGGCTTCTTCCATGACCTGGAAATTATGAATTGGGCTGCAATAAACATTCTGATACAAATATCTTTATTGTAATGTGATTTTTTATCTTCTGGGTATATACCTAATAAGGGAATTGTAGGATCAAATGGCAGGTCAATTTTTAGTTCTCTAAGTGTTCTCCAGATGTCTTTCCAAAAGAAACATATTAGTTTGTATTCCCACCAGCAGTGTATAAGTGTTCCCTTTGCTCCACATCCACGCCAGCAACTCTGGTTTTGGGATTTTGTGCTAATCTTACTGAAGTTAGGTGATATCTCAAAGTAGTTTTGATTTGCATTTCTCTAATGATTAAGGATGGTGAGCATTTTTTCATATATCTATAGGCCACACACCTATCTTCTTTGGTGAAATTCCTCTTCAAGTCCTTTGCCCACCCTG
>NW_003852538.1:844643-846927 GCF_000181295.1 Otolemur garnettii | reverse complement strand
TTGATCTGTTCTATAATCCTTTTGTTTTCTATTTCATTTAATTCTGCTCTAATTTTGGTTATTTCTTTTCTTCTGCTGGGTTTGGGATTGGACTGTTCTTTCTTTTCCAGTTGCTTGAGATGTCCTATTAAGTTGTTAACTTCCTCTCTTTCCGTTCTCTCGAGGAAGGCTTGCAGAGCTATAAATTTGCCTTTAGGACTGTCTTTGCAGTATCCCAGAGGTTCTGACAACTCATGTCTTCATTGTCATTTTATTCTAAAAATTTGGTAATTTCCTTCTCGATCTCATCTCTGACCCATCTGTCATTCAGCATAAGGTTATTTAGCTTCCATGTTTTTGTACGAGACTGCAGATTCCTATTGTTACTGAGTTCAACTTTTATTCCATGATGGTCTGAGAAGATGCATGGAATAGTTTCTATTCTTTTAAATTTACTTAGGTTAGACTTATGGCCTAAGATGTGATCAATTTTGGAGTATGTTCCATGAACTGAAGAGTAAAATGTGCATTCAGATTTGTTTGGATGAAATGTTCTGTAGATGTCTGTTAGGTCCAAAGGATGAATAGTTAAATTTAAATCTAAAATTTCCTTGCTAAGCATTTCATATAATTTTTATATAATATATGCATTACAAATATCTGGAAGGATACTTAATGGTTAGCAGTGTTACTTCTGGGGATTAGAATTGAAAGGTTAAGAAAGACAAGATATAGAAAAAGTTAGTAAATACTTTCTAAACTTTATAAATCAAGAAATAAAGGCACAAATATGTTATATATTATTTAACATGTGATATAAATACAGACATTGGGGAAAAATGTGTAACAATAGCAGGAAAAGGGGGACCATATAGTAAAAGATAGAAAATAAAGGAAGCATAAAAACAAACAAAAACACATAAAGTAATAAAACACAGCTAGGTCTGTTGAAATAACAAAGAGATAAGCTAACCTGTTAAAAATAAGAAATTATTAGATGGGAATTAAAATATGACATTTGGTAATGGTATATATTATAAATATAAACATACCAGATAGACCAAGAGATGAAAAAAACATGTTGTGAACAACACGTGTAGTTTAATCCTGTTTGTATGGAATAGTAATAGAGGCTGCAAAAAATGTATACGGATTTCAAGGAAGGAAAAAACTGTATTAGAATTGTAATGCCCAATATATACTGATAGCAAAAGATGAATATAAGGCATCCTGAGTGCCTCTTATAGTTACAGAAGTCAACAATGACTTATTACAAATTTAATATGATTTTTTCCTTTCTTAAGATGTATACACATTTTTGGCACCCTCTATAAGCTTATAATATATACATATTATTTTTATATAACATATGCATTGGAAATACCTGGAAAGATGTGTAAGAAATGGTCATCTGTGTTGTGTTACTTCTGCAGGTTGGGATAAGGGTTAGGAAAGACAAGATATTTTTACATTTTACCCTATATTTCGCCATACCTTAAATTTTTTGTAATAAGCATATCATTTTTATTGTAAAAAGTTAAACAGAAAATGCTGAAGTTCAACACATTACCATTAGATCACTGAAAGATAGAAGCAGAGGAAGGGGAAGAAAAGTCAAAGAGGGTTGGCAGAACGGTCTTTGGCCAAGTCTCCCAGGAGCAGATGCCCCTGGCAGTGACACGCACGTTCCTGGCTCAGCGTGGGAAAGACGCGCATGTTCCCCTGCACAGCCTGGGGAGGACGTACACAGTTCCCGGGCTCAGCGAGGGAAAGATGCCCAAGTTCCTTGGTTTAGCATGGGAAGGATGCGCTCGCTCTCGGCTCAGAGTGGGAAGGACCCTCACATTCACCAGTGCAGCGCATGTCTGGCCAGATGACAACCTGCATGTCAGAGAGGCGTGAGAGGTCAGGATGGAAGGACAGGACAATTTATGCGAACTGAGGAGTTAAGATCACGGATTAGAAAATTACATTTCTTCAAAGTATGTATTTTGTGCAGATTAGTGACTCAATTGGGTTAGCATTTGGCACAGATAACTGTGGTGTCCACCAAGGGAATGAACTAGAGACCATGGGAATGGGCAGCTTTTTAGGGTTCTATTCCAGTAGTCTGGATGGCCATCGTGGAGGCAGGAGTAAGACAGCAGGAATGGAGGTGAAGAGCAGATGGATTCACCTGGGGCAGGAATGGAGGTGAAGAGCAGATGGATTCACCTGGGGCAGGAATGGAGGTGAAGAGCAGATGGAGTCACCTGGGGCAGGAATGGAGGTGAAGAGCAGATGGAGTCACCTGGGGCAGGAATGG
>NW_003852538.1:840822-844541 GCF_000181295.1 Otolemur garnettii | reverse complement strand
TCACCTGGGGCAGGAATGGAGGTGAAGAGCAGATGGATTCACCTGCAGAGACATGAAGGAAATTGAAGGATAAGGAACGAAGAGCCAAGATGATCCCCAAATATGACACTTTATCCTGTTACATGAAATATAGGAAGAGAAGCAAGTTTGGTTGAGGGTGGAGAGAGGGAGAAAGGTAAGTTCAGTGTGGATAATACTAAGTTTAAAATGTAAGTGGGACATTCAGATGGAGGGAAGCGTGTGTAAGATTCTGAGAAGGGTAGGAACATGAAATACAGAAATGAAAATCACAGTCCGTAAGTAACAACAGAAGATAAAAGCACAGTAGTGTGAGGGGGATAAAAACTGATGGGTCAGGGTTTTCTACTCAATTCAAAGACATATAAACAGAAAACCTTTGGCTTTTATTCCTAAAAATTACTTACCAATCCAACTGTAGCCTAATAGATTTTGCTTAAAATAAAATTTTCATTTTGCCCAAATTGTACTCATATGTAATGTCTGGCACATACCAGGCCTTCCAATCTTTGTGGTGTATTTCAGCACCACTATTTTATGGGGAAAGTCAGAAATCCATGTATGCACTGTGGAATCAACCCAGCTTTTCACAGGCAAGCAGAGAACTGCAGAAAATTGTTCAAATGTTTTGATGCAATGAGCCAGATGATTTCACTTTCAACTAATTACTTCAACTCACTTCTTCCCCAGAATTGAGTAGTCTAAATTTCTGTTTCAAATGCACAGCTTTTACATTCTTGCAAAATTGCCTTTGGGGGTGATTTTTAAATCTCGAGTTCCCATTTCAGTTCCTATTTACCATTTCAATCTGAGACTTTAATACTGTTTCCACAGTTACAAGCCTCAAGTTAATAGTGGCTCTGGGAATTGAATTCTCAAGGGCAAGCTTAACCCCTTGACTCTTAGTTCCCAGCATAGATCATAGGCTGCAAATCCTGCCCCTAGGGGTCAGAGGCAGGGCCTGCCTGCTCACCCTGCCTGACAAACACTGGTGAGCCAGAGCCAGCAGTCTCTCAGCTGTGTTCCAGGGAACTGAGGAGCATATCTGTGGTTTTGCAAAAGGAAGTAAGCAGAGTCCCTGATATGTGCGTGGATCTCTACGGCAGAGGGGACAGCAGGCCCTTGGATGAGAGGGATTTCCATTTCTCAGTTTGCAAAGTGGATGCATAAATAGTCCTTAAAAATATAATGCTATTCTCCTCAACACTGCATTTCCAAGGCCTACTAATGCTTCAAAGTAGAGCTCAAGTCTCACTTTCTGCCTTAGGATATGTTTTGCATACTTTAGAAAAGTACAAAGAATAATACAGAAAACACTTGAATATCATTAGTTTTTTCCTTTGTTTGTTTGTTTGTTTTTTGAGACGGAGTCTCACTCTGTTGCCCTAGGCTAGAGTGCAGTAGCATCATAGCTCACAGCAAGCTCAAACTCTTGGGTTCAAGTGGTCCTTCTGCCTCAGTTTCCCAAGTGACTGGACCTACAGGTGTGTACCATGATGCCTCACTAGTTTCTCTGTTTTTAGTAGGGAAGGGGGTCTCACTTTGCTCAGGCTGGCCTTGAACTGCTGAGCTCAAGGGATTCTCCCACCTTGGCCTCCCAGCATGCTGGGATTATAGGCATGTACAAAATTTTTATCTAATAAGATTGTGTTACTCTCAGGAAGAAGGTCACACTCAATTCAGAGAATTCACTTTGTCCAGGTCCAGTAGGAATTGTTTTCTGTTATTGCTGGGAAGTGAATCTGGATCAGAAAGGTCCTTTGTGACTTGTGTCCAGATTCATCTCCCTCTTCCATTGTCTCTCCCAGACCTGACCACCACCTTCATCCAGAAGCCCCACTTACCACGCCACCTGGGGAACAGGGTGCACATCTGATAGACCGAACCAGCTTCCCAAACAGCTCTCCACCCAGGGGCCCAGTTGAAGTTTTAACTTTTATTGACTTTGAGCCTGAAAGGGAACAGAGATGAACATGCAAAATTATCAAGGATTTTGGTCAATTCTCTAGCTAGGAGTTAACAATTTCTTTCCTCAGAATTTTTACTTTCTCCTTGGTATGGGTTGAACTGTGTTCCCCCACCACTAGATTCCTAAGTTGACGTTCTAACCTCCTAGTACCTACCAAATGTGACTTCACTTGGAAGCAGGGTTGTTGCTGGTATAATTAGTTGAGATGAGGTCACAGTGAAGGAAGTTGGGCTTCTGATCCAGTGGGACTGGTGCCCTTATAGAACGGGAAAATTTGAACACAGAGTTTCACAGGGGAAGAATGATACGAAGACACAGAGAAAAGACAGCCGTGTGATGACAGGCGAAAAGACTGGAGTGACACATCTGCAGACCAAGGACGAGCAGGAATTCCTGGAAAACCTCAAAGGCTGAAAAGCACAAAGAGGACTCTCCCCAGCAGAGTTCAGAGGGAACATGGCCCCCCTGATGCTTTGATTCAGACTCTAGAAATATAAGACAATACATTTCTATTGTTTTAACTGAAAAAAAGGTGAAATAAATAAAAAAAATCGAAATGCTACTGATGGTGTCGACATAGCTTTTCCATCTACCCCCTGCATTCTTTCCCCCTCCAGAAGTAAATTGTTGCCTGTCATTGGCCCGTTAGGGAGATTCTTCAATGATTCTGCCCTTTTCTGGATCTTAAGTTTTTTGTAGGGAGCCCACTTCAGCCCCCTAATATGACCAAACCTAAGGGCCTCCAGATTGATACAATCCTTAAAAGGCTCTACGGTAGAAGTGCTGCCAAGGACCATTCCACCTCTTTTGACTTTCCCTTCTCCGTCTGATTCTTGTAGTATTTGGCATTTGTAGTTTCCAGTTGCTTATTTTGTACAATTTAAAGGACAAAATAAGGAACATACATGTATTTTTTCCTAAGAAGACTCTAAATACTCAGAGCAGTATCATTCTCCTTTGAAAGCAATCTGAGAGAAGTCACTGCTCTGTAATACATTGCACTTGTGAGCCAATTGCTATATCTGAGAAGAGTGTACCTTGACGTGTGCCTTGCATGTGGAGAAGGGGAGCCCTTGCACACTGTTGGTGGGAATGTTAATTAGTCCAACCACTGTGGAGAGCAGTGTGGGGGTTCCTCAGAAAACTACAGATAGAGCTGCCACACAACCCAGCACTCCCACTGCTGGGTGCTCACCCAAAGGAGGGGAATTCTGTTAAGGAAAGGCTATCTAAGCTCCCATGTTTAGTGAAGTGCTATTTACAATAGCCAAGATTTGGGATCAACTTAAATGTCCATCACTTCATGAATGGATAAGAAATTGCACTACATGTACAAAATGGAATATTATATAGCCACCAAAAAAGAATGAAATCCTGCCATTATCAACATGAGTGGAACTGGAGAACATTATGATAAGTGAAATAAGCCAAGAACAGAAGGACAAATCTCACCTGTCATCACTCATATATAGGAGATAAATATTAAAAACTACTGATTTTGTGGAGAGAGAGTAGAATAACAGTCCCCAGTGGTTGGGGGTATAAAGTGGAAATAAAAGGTTAATGGGTACAAAAGTGTAGTTAGAATGAGCAAAACTTGATGGTGCAGCAAAGGTAAATCAACAGTAAGTTAGGGTACACTGTAAAGCAGCTAAAAGAGTGGAATCAACAGTAAGTTAGGGTACACTGTAAAGCAGCTAAAAGAGTGGAATCAACAGTAAGTTAGGGTACA
>NW_003852538.1:837470-838966 GCF_000181295.1 Otolemur garnettii | reverse complement strand
CAACAGTAAGTTAGGGTACACTGTAAAGCAGCTAAAAGTGGAACAACTGTAAGTTAGGGTACGCTGTAAAACAGCTAAAAGAGTGGGATTGAAATGTTCCCACACAAAGAAATTTTAAGTGCCAATGACCCTGATTTGATTAATTCACATTATGTGCCAGTACCAAAACATTACACTTAACCTATAAAGATATACTACTATTATGTACCTATAATAATTAAAAGTTTTTAATAGGAAAAAGTGGGCCTTGCTTTGAAAAATAGTTGATATTACAGCTATCTAATAGTTTGTGATGGCCTAGACTAGTCAAATCAGTGAGTTAAGCATTAAGAATAAAATGAATGCACAAAGATTTGGTTTACCTTGCAAAGAGCTATCTCAAATGAATATGATGAATTTTTGAAAATATATGATAATTTGCTTTATGGTTTAAGTGTAGTAATAATACTTGCGGTTTAAATTAAGACTCCATTACAAATACTGTAATCTGATGCGTACATTTGGAAGTTTTTAGTATTTGGGAGTATTTAGCTTTTTTTCCAAAGCAAACCTGAAAGTTAAGAGTATTTTCCCCAAACAAGTGAGTTAGGATCATTTACCTTTGACCAAATCATCGGCCCATTGGCTTTGTCACCAAAAACTGAAAACGCATCATTGCTCCTCATTCTCATGCCTCGCATTGGCAGCAGATTACTATGTAAAGAAACCTCCAAGACGGGCCTTATGGAACTTACCCAGCAGCTTTTCTCTGGGCTGTGTGTGAACACAAGTTAAAGATGGATAGCTGAAATACACTTGGCCACCGATTCCATTCTGTCATCCATACCTAAACTAAAGCAAAATACATCGGCACATCTCAATGAAATTCTTAATGAATTGACCATGCATTTGTGTTTTTTATTACAACTAGATAAATTTTATTATCATATAATGCACCATCTTTTTAACTAATGCCACTTAAAATTTCACATAAGGCCAATTACAGTGGCTCATGCCCATAAGCCCAGCACTCTGAGAGGGCGTGGTAGGAGGATTGCTTGAGGGCAGGCATTCGAGACCAGCCTGAGCTACATAGCAAGATGCTGTCTCTACAAAAAGTAAAAAAATATAGCAAGGCATGGAAGCATGTGCCTGTAGTCCCTGGTCCTCAGGAGGCTGAAGCAAGAGAATTGCTGGAGTTCAGGAATTTGAAGTTACAGTGAGCCGTGTGATCTCACCACTGCTCTCCAGCCTGGGTGACAGAGTGAGACCCTGTCTTTAAAAGATAAAACATTTTAAATACTAAAATGGAATTATACATAAAATGTCTCTATAATTTATTTCTATCAAAAATATAATAATGCATGACTATAAACTCACCTGAGTTGCAGAAATTGTTGTGCTCAATCATCAGTCAAGAGCTGAATGACTCAGGCTCGGCGCCTATAGCTCAACCGGCTAAGGCGTCAGCCACGTACACCTAAGGTGGCGGGTTCGAATCCCCAGCCCGGACCCGC
>NW_003852538.1:832601-837243 GCF_000181295.1 Otolemur garnettii | reverse complement strand
AGCTGAATGACTCAACTAAATCAAATACTCTAACTTGGATTTTTTTTTGTCTTTATTTTCCAGACACTGCAAATGGATGTCAACAAGCTGAACATCACCTTGCTTCGGATATTCCGCCAAGGAGTGGCAGCAGCATTAGGACTCCTGCCCCAGCAAGTCCACATCAACCGCCTCATTGTAAGATGCCTGCATTCCTAGTCCCCTAGTCCAAGCTGGTCTTGTGACTCTGAAGGGCTCATGCTATAGTTCTATGCCTTGTGAGCCAAATCTGGTGGACCACCTGTTTTGGTAAATGAACTTAATTTATGGACCAAGCCACATCCACTCATTCACATATTGCCCATGGCTGCTTTAATGCCACAGAGGCAGAGTTGAGTAGCCCCAACTAGTTTGGCCCATAAAGCTGAACCAGTTACTCCCTGGCCCCTTCTAGGAAAAGCATGTAAACTCAGGCATAGTGCCAGGCTAGCTACTCTGACAGGGAGTAGGGGCCCCAAACCTTGCCTTGCCTACTTGATACTGCTCTGAAAACATTCCCTGATAGAGTGAAACCTTCTGTATTAGGAAGGTGCTCTTTCCAGACAGGAAATAGCAGTTGTAGCAACAACCCCTTCAAGCACATCAATACAATGATGGAAATTGGTTGCACAAGGCAGAGGATATTTTTAAATTTCAAATGAGCATAAGGGTACAAATTTTTAGGTTACATTGTTATCAATTATAAAAGAAGGTTCAAGTTGTAGTACAGCCTGTCACCCAGGAGACACGCTGAATACCCTCACATTGTGCAGAGGATTTTTATCACAGAATGAATGAAGCCAGCTCGGTGGCTCATGCCTGTAATCCCAGCACTTGGGAGGCTAAGGCGGGTGGGTTGCATAAGCTCAGGACTTTAGACCAGCCTGACCCGGAGCAAGACTCAATCTCTACTGAAAATAGAAAACCTAGCCGGGCATTGTGGGCAACAGTAGTCCCAGCTACTTGGGAAGCTGACGCAGGAGGATCACTTGAGACCAAGAGTTTGAGAGCTTGGTGTGAACTATGATGCCACAGCACTCTACCCAAGGTGACAGAGTAAGACTCGGTCTCAAAAAAAAGGAATAAAGAAGTGCCCCTTGAGGTGTGCAGCCCAGAGAGAATGCAGGAACTGGGAGTCAAGAGAAAACGTGGATGGGCGTCTGAGTCCTGACGAGGAAGCCCAGAGAACCTGCACTGGGCCCACGCTAGACCTGTCGGTCACCACACGCGCTCTTGCCCCGTATCTGCAGCATCGGGAACCTGGATGTCATCCAGACCATGTTCCCATCTGCACGTGTGAGCAAAGAAAAAACAAGTCAAATGTTTCCTTTTTCTAAAAATCTAGTCATCTAAGTTTCATTTGAAAAGGAACTTCAGAATCAGGGTGGCACCTGCGGCTCAAAGGAGTAAGGTGCCTGCCCCATATGCCGGAGGTGGCGGGTTCAAACCCAGCCCCAGCCAAAAACTGCAAAAAAAAAAAAAAAAAAGAAAAAAAGGAACTTTAGAATCACTACAGTTTTAAAATTGTTCTTAACTTGCGGAGCGTTCCCAGCTGTGGAGGGGCTGGTTTGTTTTGGTTTCAGGTTTACGTTTCTTGTCATCTTCCCTGTGTGAAGGCTGAGCTGTTCCATTCCCCATGAAAACCATTATTCTCTGAGACAATAATGTTCTGGAATTAAATTAGAGTTTACGAAGTTTTCACTCAGTACCACAAAAGAGGAAATACAGCTTCCCTACTTCCCCTAAAGAGCGAAGTAGCTTACTTATTTCCAGGGCATACCTTGCTCACATTAAGAGGATTTCAGCATCAGAAGTGTCTTGGATCTAGATGCAAATTTTTTATGTAAACTTCTTTATGCATGTTTCTGAGATACTTTTATGCACATAGATGTCATGAGTATAATGGCTGTTTGCAGAATGAATGCAGGCTCTGCCAGACCCAGGGAGGGCCATGTGTGTCCGTGGAGAACGTGAGTAGCAGTGATGAGGGCAGCTATGGTAACGGGTGGTGGTAACACCTGAGGCAGCAGTACAGTGACTAAGAGTGTGTTTGGGACACAGAACGGTTCTCCATCCCCAGAGTGGCCACATCTCAGCGGGGTGACTGTGGGCAAGCCATTGGAGTTTCACTTGTAAAATAGAAACAACTGTGATAAGTGTCTCCTGGAGGAGTTGTGGGCATAAATGAGGTAACAGAGGCAAGGCACACACGACAGGCACACAGCAAGTGCTGTGAGGTCAGAAACCGTTTAAATCACTGCAAACACGTTCCCTCTCAGTGTCAGTCCATGTCCGTTGTTCACGGCAGACATAGAAACATTTTTTCTAGCAGTATATTGATGCTCCATGGCTGGCTGAGTCTGATAAATTGCACTAAAGAAAATTCTCCCGCAGGAGGGAACTCTCTGTGCTTCAAAAGACTGACGTTAGTTTGCTCCTATAAGTGCACTGTAGACGCTGTAGGAGGAATGTTAACAGAGGCAGCGTCATTTTTACCTGGTGTTTCACGTGCGTACGTATTGAGCCTTTCAGCCTGTTTCATCAGAGGTGAGAAACCCTCTGTCTCCATTTCAGCTCACGAGGTGATACTAACAGGAAAAGTATCATGACATCACTACTCAACACACACATTTCTACTGAAGGATGGGTTTTAAAAGTGTGCCTTATTGGAGGTGAAGAACAGGATCAGGAAAGGGATTTCAAAGCTCACTGGGCACCACTGTCCTCAGCCAGCCCAGTCTTCACAGTAATACAAGTTATTAAAAAACAG
This sequence comes from Otolemur garnettii, assembly GCF_000181295.1. Taxonomy (NCBI): domain Eukaryota; kingdom Metazoa; phylum Chordata; class Mammalia; order Primates; family Galagidae; genus Otolemur; species Otolemur garnettii. The sequence goes on along the minus strand of NW_003852538.1, from coordinate 834,455 downwards.
AGTATCTGTTGGTATCTGATATGTAACCTTCTATTACAGCAAGTTTTATTTAATTCATTTGATTCTAAAATGCTTTCTTAAACCTAGTTACTCAGGGAATATAAACAATATATATTTCAAAAAATTATAACATCAGATAGAAAACAATGCACCATCCAATGAGATATAAAATTATAACTCTTAGAGTGCTGCCTAATTGAAAGAAGATTATTGAAAATTTTAGATGTTGAATCGAAAATATTAAGTCTACCAGAGAATAACTAATAAATGTAATCTCCAGGATGCCCTTTAGGATTCTAGGATTATCATTCTCTTTGATGTTTCTACGGGAGGTTATTCATAAGGTCTATAATGCGTCCAAATAATCTGCTTTTATAGGGGAAGAAGAACAGTGTTGAACTATTTGTGTCTCCCATAAACCGAAAAACAGGAATTTCGGATGCTCTGCCCTCTGAAGAAGTCCTGCGCTCACTTAATACCAATGTTTTGCATCAGAGTTTATCCCAATTTGGAATCACAGAAGTCTCCCCTGAGGTACGTTGCTCCTGAGATAGCTTATTTAAAGATTTGCACCTTTAGCATGAGACAGTGATCTGACCCTCAGAGGCCTTCAGAGAAAAGCCATTTACTACACACCACGCGATAATGAAAATCTAAAGGTCAGAACTCTTTGGTCTTCACATTAAATATTTTCTCACAAAAATTCATTTTCACATTAATTCACATTTTGGCACTTTCTTCTCCAAATCTTTCTGGTCTTGTAACTTATTTTGACTTTCCAGTAAATTTTCTAGAAGAAAGACCATTTAGATGGATTTATCAATTAATTACCTGAAACTGAAAAGTCAAAAAAGAAAAATGAAACAAATCCACCTTCAAATCTCTCCTCCTCAGCAGGGGCACCTCCCCCCCCCCCCGCCTCTCTGCTGAAATGGTCACTACACACCCACCTCTCCCTACAGCTCTGGGATTAAGTTGGAATGTTGTGATTTTTCTTTTGCTGCAGAAACAAGCCTTAACAACAATGGACATTTTCTTCACACGATTTTCCAATTTGGGCACTTTTTTTTGTCGTTGCAGTTTTTGGCTGCGGCCGGGTTTGAACTCACCACTTCCCGTATATGGGGCCAGCGCCCTACTTGTTGAGCCACAGGCGCCGCCCCCCAATTTGGGCACTTTTCAAAAATTTCCTCTACCACCTCCCGCCCCTCACTTGTGAGTGAATTTAGTTCCCTTTCCCCGTGTCCTACTCCGTCCCACTCTACCAGATTGGCTGGAAGGAGAATCACCCTGGGTGTATGTGTTCATAATTCAGTTCACAGAGTCATGGAATTAGACCTTGAGGCAACATATTCGAATATTCTATGGATATGGAAAGTCAGACCCATGGAAATTAAGGGACATTCTCAAGGTGATAAAACAAGAGGTAGACAGCAACACTGGACACCTGGACGTCTGATCCCTCACCTATCCAGTAAAGCTGTCTGTCTCTCCCTGCAGCAGATAACGCAGGTGTGGCACAGATGGCTTTGCTCTAAGACTGAGTTTGAATCCCAGAGCCAACACGTAGGATGTGTGTGACACTGGCAGCCCGATTCATCTTGGGGAGACCGTCTGCCTTTGTATGGTGTCAGCATTTCTGCTGCCTCACTTTCTGCTGCCTCACTTTCTTCATATCCAAAATGAGTATAGTCCTCATCTTATAGACTTGAAATATGATTTAAATTTTTAAAATATATATGGAAATCCTCACATAGAGCAGGTGCCAAACAAATATAATTTAAATGCAGGATGCTCCGGCAGGACGTGCATGTGTTTAAATGCAGGATGCTCCGGCAGGACGTCCATGTGTTT
>NW_003852538.1:812489-832200 GCF_000181295.1 Otolemur garnettii | reverse complement strand
CATGTGTTTCAATGCAGGATGCTCCGGCAGGACGTGCATGTGTTTCAATGCAGGATGCTCCAGCAGGACGTGCATGTATTTTTGTCCTTGAACCTGTGACTGTTGCAAGTGTGTCTGCTCCTTCCCCCGCTCCCCACTACCCTCCCCAAACACAGTGTATTTTATTTCTTGCCACCAGAGTAATCTTTCTCAACATGAATCTGGTCATGCCTTCCTAACTTCATGATTCTTTGGCTGTCAAAATGCTATACAGAATGAGAGCTAGATCTCTTAGTATGGTACATGGACATTTGTATGCTGGACTTTAGTTTTTTGTTTGTTTGTTTTTTGAGACAGAATTTCACTTTGTCACCCTTGGTAGAGTGTCATGGTACAGCTCACAGAAACCTCAAACTCTTAGGCTCAAGTGAATCTTTTGCTTCAGCTTCCCAAGTGGGTGGGACTACAGGCAACCGCCTATGCTCGGGTATTTTTAGAGATAGGGTCTCCCTCTGGCCTAGACAGTCTCCCACCTCAGCCTCCCAAAGTGCTGGGATTACTGGCATGAGCCACCTTTGTGACTGTTGGACAGCACTTTCCTAATCTATGTTTCAGCAGATTTCAAACTTAATAGGTGCCCTGACACCCCTCCACGCTCTCTTCCCTCTCCTGTGTCCACACTCACTGTCCCACATCTTTGGTTTTTCAAGGTCCCGGCCCCGTGCGCAGAGCCTTCCCTGCTGCTCGGTGTCCCCCCTGAGCTTGGAGCAAAACTCCTTTAACCCCTGCTGGTCTTCAAGTTTGTCTCTACGCTGTGGGTTCCTTGAACGCATGTGACACGTCATTTTATCTGTGTCTTTTTTGCCTTTTTGTAGGGCTTGGCATAGAATGGGCATACAATTAAAAATAAAAACAATTGAGATAACAAATGCCAAGCACTGAACTAGATGGTATCCAAAGCCAGAAAAAAATAAGCAGCCAAACAAGAAACAAAGAAATAAATAAGATAATTCTTGCTCTCAATGAATCTGTGCTCTAATAGAGCAAATAAGATACAAATAACAAGGCTACAGGACTATGATAAAATGCCAGATCGCCCAGGGGGCCTTAAAGAAGAGACCCTTTGTGCTTCGGAGAGGCCACGGGACAGGCTCAGGGAGACCTTAACCAATCATCCACCCGAACCCTGCCTGCGTCTGACTCTGCAGTGGCTCCATCTGTATACCAAACCAACCCCCCCCCCCCCACTGTCTGGGCCCTTCACAGATTGACTAGCACACATGTCGCCTAAGACAATTCCTCTTTAAATTTTAAACAAATCACTAAATTAATGTATTCTGCTTGCCATAAACTTTTAGAGAACAATATAAGCATTCTCCCCCATTGCTTTATTCTAAGTTGAAAGGCCATTCTGAGCACTATAACAATGGGACAAACCGAGAGAAACTCACTACAGGAAAAAGAACTACTTAAAATGAAGCACTTGGGGGACCTCCAACACACCCCAGCCAGGGGCAGGTGAGGCACTTCCCTGAACTGCCTCTCACAGCGTGTAGCCCACAGTAAACCACGTGGTCGGCATGCACTTGAATAATGGAAGCTTAGGCTGGGGAGGTGGCTCACGCCTATAATCCCACCACTCTGGGAGGCCGAGGCAGGAGGATTGCTTGAGCTCAGGAGTTTGAGACCAACCTGAGCAGGAGTGAGACCCCATCTCTAAAAATAGCCCTGCCTTGTGATGGGTGCCTGTAGTTGCAGCTATTCAGGAGGCTGAGGCAAGAGAATCACTTGAACTCAAGGGTCTGAGGTTGCTGTGAGCTGTGATCCCACGGCACTCTGCCAAGGGCGTCAAAGGGAGACTCTTATCTCTAAAGAAAAAAAAAAAAGAAAAGAAAACATATTTGCCAGTCAGAATGTGGTATTTTCTCATGAAATTGCTGGAATCTAGAAATCTAGAATTTAGAAAATATACTTCACAGAAGAGTAGGAAGTATCTGAATAGAATACAAGGAGCGTTTCATGGAGGACAGATGGATTCTTCCCACCTTTTTATCAGGCACTCCCAGAAGGGGCCAAACAGCACATGTACCCTTTGATTTTGGACTGGAAGCTCTAAAGGCAGAAGCAGGGAAAAGCTGTGTGTAGGAGCAGGCAGCCCCTGAGAGCGACATGACAGACACATGCACAGCTGGAGGGACACGGCAGACACACTTCCTGACAAAGGAAACCCTACCATATAAATACAGGGTATCCATAAAGTCCGTGCACAGTTTAAAATAGTTTTATCTTGTAGTTGTGCCTGACGCTGGTCAGCAGCTTTCTGGGAGTGTACCCACTCTTTGTTCCTCTTTTTTTCTGGCAAATATTTTATAACAACTTATATCTCAACCCATTCTTTCACATTTTAATCTTAGAACTGTACGGTGCATTAACAGAAAAAGGGGATATTGGTATTTGGGCTCTTCAGCCTCCATGGGTCACAGAGCATCTGTTCCTGAACTTAGGTTAGTTACTTCCATGGAAGGGTGTGTCTTTATTGTTAGTGTTTCTTTATACGCTTGGTTGTTATTTTTTAATTGAAAATAACTTTGGGAAACAAAAATAATAAATTAGAAAATGACTTTTATTTAGCCATCTATTTTTGTTTCTAATCTAAGTTTCTTGAGAGAAAAACCATTATTTCTTTCATATCTCTTTGAATGGTCCCTAGAGCAGGTAGATATTTGGGTATTGTGTAAGATGTTTATAAAGATAAAACTAGATCACCTCTTGCCTAATAAGTAAACTCCCAGGCAAATAAAATTAAATCCATTATTTTAATTTCTATTTATAAATGTTTTTACCAAATGCATTAAATACCTATTGAAACCATAAGTTTTGCATTTGTATTGGAGAGAATAATTTGGGAATTTTTTTATCATTGTTCACTTACAAATCACTCCAGTCTCATGTGTCTTATATTTCAAAGAAGGAAGTGACCTTTTATAAATAGCAGACCTGTGTGCTGACTAATATACTCACAGATATTTACAAAGAAAAACCGCAACGTATAAATACAGGGTGTCCCTAAAGTCCGCGCACGATTTAAAACAGTCTTACATGGTAAATTGCACATGAACTTTCTGGATTCTCTGTATGTACCAGACTGATGAGTTTGGGGCTTGTTCCTTCACAGTGGGAGCACAGGCCAGCAGTCTAGTCCAGAGACTCCCAGCCCTGGCCGTGCCACACAGCACCAAGGAGATAAACAATCCAGTGACATTAGATCACTTGGGCCAGTTGTTTACCTGGTGCATAGTACAGTGGAAGTTTGGCATTTGTCCGACAAAGCCATATTATTGTAGGAGACATCTTACTTATTTGTGAACCAAATTAATCACGTAATTTATAACATTTCCACCTCTTCCTTGCTAAGTGAGCTTCCTGTCTTCTATCTGCAGAACCCTCTGGGTCTGCATTTAGGGTCTCCCAGCATTGGGGATCAGAACTGGTTTAAAAGGAAAGAAGGAAGGAATGGAGGGAGAGAGAAAAAAAAGAGAGAGGTGAAATAGAGGAAGGAAGGAGAGAGAGAAAGGAAAGAGGAGGGAAAGAGAGAAGAATGAACTATAAAGCATCAAATTCTTAAACGAGATACAGAGAAGCTATTGCTATCTATATAGGAAACTGCCCATATTTTAAATAAACAAAATGAAGCTCATCAGTTTTACTGCAACTAAGTGAAAGGGCAAAGCAATATAGCTATGAAATAAGACACAAAGATAATACAGTGCTGTGACATTAACTTGACCCCGCACAGAGCCTCTGAATTATTGAACACTCAGCCCCCTGACAAAATATAAAAAGCACTGGGTTGACCCTATGCAAAGGTTAGATTGACAATTCTTATGAATTATAGTCTTTTGATTTGTGGGATCTTAACCACAAACTTTTCCATTTACTACCCTGCCCTTATCAAGTTCTTTAGATCTCTGTACAAATATAGTAGTGCTCAGCGGGAGCGGCATGACTCAGAAAGAAATCTATTTACCAAGAAAGTGCAGTGACTAAGTTCTAGGAGTTCAAAACATGTGTCTTTCTAACTGGCGGTGGGGGCTGGGAGGGTAGGAAGTTAATCCTTTCATCATGACTGCTTCAGTTAAAAAGGAAAACAAAACAGGTTTGTCTTGAGCAAAAGGAACATGTTGATATTAAGGAGTGGTGGAACTACAGCAAGAAAAAAATGAACCAAATCAGGTTAGGAACACAAAATTTCTTTCCACCCACCTAACCACCCCTTTTTATCCAAATTTCACATGAGCTCAAGCTCAGATCCTTATACTTGAATTTGACAAATTGATGCTGCCTACTGAAGGCTTAACTAGTTTGCTTTTATAGCAAACAATGGATGCCATTTAGTTGAGTTGGCTGTAAAAAAAATTCATTTCCATCTTTATATCTGATTTCTACAAGAGTTTTCTATTAGTTTCCAGTTATGTTTATGGAGATATTGCAATTTAAAAAATGATCTGGCTGAGGTCAAAGAGATAAAAGAACATTTTTCACTTCAACCCCAAATTTCCTTTCCAGCAGGATACTTGGCTTATAAACATTTCGTCAATCAAGTATTTTCATTTCTCCATCAGTTTACTAACTGCATAGTTTAAAAGCAGGTTTCTGAATCATTTCTTATATCTAGGCATCTGTCACTGTCTTAGAAAGTAAGCCAAACATTCCAGGTGGCACATCCATGTTTTATAAGGAAAGGAAATAGAAACTTGACCGCTTCAAAAAATTAGCAATAGTCTTTCTCCAGATAACATCTGTAATCACAGTTAAACTCACTCTTTCTCTGTCTTGCCTGGCGTATCTCCCCACGAAACTGACTTGAGTTCTAGGAAAAAGTTTTCAGAAAATATTCTTCAAGGAAAATATTTCATTTTGTCTGATGTATAAACATTGAATGTGTTTTATTTTTCTCTGAGACTTAAAAAATAAGTTAGCAAAGTTAGCAATAAGTTAGCAGATTCAGACATCTACAAGACATGTTTCACTGGAGGATTTCTTAACTATTGGAGGTGAAATCAAGGACAGATGTGTGTCCTCACTGAGGGGAATCAAAGGGCAGCCTTCCACAAGGCATTTGACTGGACTTAGCCTTTATGGTTTTCCTAATCATGGATCATTTGGTTTCCAGTTAAAGTTTCATTAAGTATAAATCTATATTGTCACTAGATTGTAAACTTAATTTTATTCTAAGACTTGATTTTTAATCAATGTGTTGTTTTAAAAAGAATAGATGAAATAAAACTAAGATTCTCATCCACATTTTAGTCGTGTTCCTGCTTTACTCTTTTGCCCTCAAAGTAGTGAACAAAAGCAACAAAAAGTCTATTCATTTTACCTTTCATTAACAAGTAATTCTGAACTTCAGGTGTTTTTTTGTGCTTTAAAATCTTAACCATAAACATTCTAACAATCTTTATGGTTAAGATGGTACTTTTGTCAGATTTTGACAAAGCTGATTCCATTTTTAAAATGTAATAAATGGGGAGGGAGAGAAGGCAACGATTCCGGCATTGCTGCTGTTTATTAAAGCATCACCAGCTCTGTTTGCACCTGTTTCACTTTTGTTTAAAAGTGAAGAGCAGCATTACAACACGTAATCCAGGGTGTGATGTGGTGGGAGGGACTTACCACACTGAGGAAAGCTTCAGAAACAGTTTCCTCTGCACGGAAAAGCACAGAACCCTCTCACCTGTGCACCAGGTGGTTTCCCAGAGAAACAGGGAGGGACCCTTAGGAAGCCTGGGACCTTGCTCCTGTCCAGACACTGAACAACCTCCCGCGTCTCAGGATGGCAGCCTGTTGTCTCACAGCAGTTTGAGAAGCAGTTCTGGCAGCGGGGGGTGGAGGTGTGCTCCTCTCCGCTGAATGGAATAAAGCTAAAAACACGTTTAGTGTCTGATAAGAGCGCCAGTTTCCTCAAGCTCTCGTTTAACATCGGACTTTCTGTTTTCCTTTTAAAGAAAAATGTTTTACAGGGGCAACATGAAGCGGACAAAATCTGGAGCAAGGAAGGATTCTATGCTGTTGTCATTTTCCTCAGCATCTTTGTTATTATAGTAACGTGTTTGATGGTAAGTTGCTTCTTTGTACATTTTGATCCTTTGCTGAAGTCACTGCTTAATAAATATAACTGGATGCTGTGCCATTCAGATGAATGCTAAAAAGACGGAGCAGAAGCAAGACTGTGACCTGTTAGGCTGGGCGTCTGTCTGCCAGCAGAGTGACTGCTGAAGGGAGCCCTGTGGACTCGGGGCTGCTGAGCTGCAGGATGAAACTATAATTGCAATGAAGGTTTCAGTAACTTGATCAACCCTGAGAAGGAAGCTTTAGAAAGTGATTTACTGAGGTCACAGAAGCCCTCAAAGGCATTGCAGTCTCATGGGCACACTGGGGGCTTACTTCATTTCTTCTTTTATATCATCTTTATGGACCTCAGGAGAAATTTTTAAAAGGAAGTGTGTCTTTGGGACAAGCTCACTCTCTAAGGAATGGTTGATTTCCTTATTTTTAAAAGCCTTTGAAAACATTTATGAAAAGAAGGTGATTATAACCTCAAAGGCTAAATTAGATAACCAACTAATTTTTTAGGTGAAGAGCATGAAAGTGTAAATAGATTATACGCCGCTGTAGCTCTCCAAGTGACATCATGCAGCCCTTTTGAAAGTGTATCTCCAGTTGAAAAAAAAAAATAGAACCCAAATAAACCTATCCTCCTAAATTAGGCAGGGCTATTTGGTATTTAATGAATTAACAGTTATCTTTCAATAGAATGATAAGATTTTTCTATGCTTTTGAAAATTTTATGATGTAACATAATATCGGAAATTCAGAAATAGATTTTAATGTCTCTTTGTTCCTGTATATATATTCTTTTTGATTTTGTACATTTTTTAAAATACTTCTTTCTCAGTGTTTAAATGCCCCTGAAAGGACATCACACTGCTTATTCTGTCCTTAGTCAACACCGTTGCTCAGAGCTTTGCTGGATTTGGTTTATTTGTGCTCCCCCTGCTGGGAAGGGGTTTCTGGTAGAAAGATGAGGGCTTAGGCTGGACAGAGGCTGCATGGGTCTAAACTTAGAGGATGTAAAACAAAAGAAAGGCAATGCATCTTAGAGTCCAAAATGTAGGAAGCAGCACGAACATCCCAGAGCTTCCCTCATAATGAATTCAGAGGTATCTCCTTTGGGTCAGGTTTAAGAAAGAAAATTTCTAAAAACTGTGACTCAATAAACAAAAGAATCATTTCAGTACTGAGTAAGAAAATTAATGTTTATATTTTCGGTGGTAGAGATTAAGGAAAAATAATTTTAATGAGAAAAGGTTGGCAGTATTATGGAAATTGAGACAAACTTCTGGGCATTTCTTACTGCCTTGGAGAGTGTGGTTCCTTGTTGTGGTTAATTGCACTTTAAAATATGTGGCTCTTCTTCACTTTCATAGGGAAATCCCAAGTGCCATTCTCTCTCTTGTCATTCACAATTAGGACGTTTTTCTGCATCATAGATGAGGAAGGTTAGAAGGAGAGGGAGAGGAGAAAGGGGTGGAGAGTGATGAGAATGGAGATTGAAGAGGGGAGAAATGTCTGGGATCCAGAAGGGCAAAGGCAAAGATGAAAGCAGGGAGTGAGCAAGCAGCCTCAGGTGCAAGCTTTGAGTGCGAAAGGGCGGCAGAAACCGGAGAGCGGAGCTGGCTGTGAACACGTAATTCTGTACCTCTGGCCCGGGGCGTGCTGTGTACCCCCCGTCACTAGATTAAACGCTACATTGGTGTCACGTGGTCTCATATGTCAAAAGGACCCGGAGTAGCCACATCCTCAACCACTTGGGGAATGGGGATGACGCCTCCTTCCTCAAAGTTTGCAAAACACCAACATAAAAGTCAGAAACCTAGGTAATTCCGCTCCAGCGTCATTAGAACAAATCAAGACAGGAGATTTTCAAAGTGTGAGTAAGCTGTCTGTTGGGTTGGTCTGGAGAGTGGCTCGATCAGTACATCGCCGCAGAATATCCACTGGGGCGCTGTGGGAAGGGATATAAAGCCCTTGCTCTCTTGAACTCTGCTCTAGGCAGAGGCACAGATGATAATTAATTTTTTAAAACTCAAATCGTGACTAAGCTGTGTGATGCCAACTACATGACATTCTGTAAAAAGCAAAACTATGGAGATGGGGAAAAGATCAGCGGTTGCCAGAGGTCAGGGAGGGAGGGCCCGGGGGAGGGCAGCGGACCTCAGGGCAGTGGGACTATTCTGTGAGGCCCTGACTTTACAGATTGACCACCAGAAAGAGCGAGCCCTGGCCTGGCTGAGTTAACAGTACAGTGAGCCCTGGCCGGGCTCAGTGAACAGTACAGCGAGCCCCGGCGGGCTCAGTGAACAGTAGAGCGAGCCCCGGCCGGGCTGAGTGAACAGTACAGGGAGCCCCGGCCGGGCTCAGTGAACAGTGGAGTGAGCCCCGGTCGGGCTCAGTGAACAGTAGAGTGAGCCCCGGCCGGGCTGAGTGAACAGTACAGCGAGCCCCGGCCAGGCTGAGTTAACAGTGGAGCGAGCCCTGGCCGGGCTCAGTGAACAGTACAGCGAGCCCCGGCCAGGCTGAGTTAACACTGCACATCAGCACTGGGCCCCACACTAATGCACGGAATAGGGAAAGGGAGAGGTGGGGAGAGTGTGTGGGAACTCTATTTTCTGCTCAGTTTTTCTGTAACCCTAAAACTTCTCTAACAAATAATAATGTATTTTTAAATCAAATCGTGATAAGTGCCATGAAGAAGATAACAAATAGTGAGTGAGTGGAGCTGAGCGACCAGAACCTTTGGGTCCCATGAATGAAAATATGTAGGAAAAGGGCTCCAGGCCGGGGCGTGAGGGGTGGAACAGGCACAAGTGCCTGCTCAGGTTCAAGGGGGAGGCTGGAAACGAGTGTTTTAGGCAGAACCTTGGCGGGACCTGATGCAGGGAATAGAGAACAGTGAACCGTGGGAGAAGCAGGCCCTCGCTAGAGGCCTCTGCAGTAGCCTGGTGAGGAAGGTCCAGGGCGGGTGGGGATGGAAGGGGTGCAGGGTTGGGATCTACCTGAAGGTAGGACCGGCAGGCCAGGCTGAGTCCCTGATTCTCAAGGACAGGAGCAAAACCTTCAGAGGACTCTGAAGTTACCTGGCTGGACTCCCTGGGTGGCAGGCTCTCATTTTCCAGGAGAGGAAGGTGTTGGGTGTTGGGGCGGAGACTCGTGTATTCAGGTAGTTCCTGAACAAATGAAAGAAAAAAACGGAATGAGAGATTTTAAACACAACCTAACTTCTTTTTTGGGGGGGGGGACAGAGTCTCACTTTGTCCCCCTGAACACTATTTTGAATTTTATTAGGAAAGGATCTGTTTAAAAAGTAGCAGAGGGAACCAGCATCAGGTAGAAGAAATTGATTCTCATTGGAAAACAAATACCACCTGACAGGCAGGGTGGAGATGGGCTAAGTTTATCTGACGAAACTTACCTGGAGGACTCCGTAGTTCACAGTTAGAGACATGTCAAACGTGGTTCTCTAAAATAAGCCCATCTTTGTTACGTGTTCAAATGTTTCTGATAATTACCTTCATTTAAAACAAGTTTTTTATTTGGATTTCTCCATGAGAGTTATCACTTTTGTAACTCTCAATATAGTCTACTTCTGTTTCCTATAGTTTTGCTTTTCCATGACCAAAAAAAAAACCAGGGATCGGTAACTCAGAATTTCTCCTCTGGCACTAATGAGAGACCGAGTGCTGCTGTTCGCACCTGTCCTTCCTATACGCCACAGGAATGAAAAGTATGTGGTTTTATTATGAAATTACATAGGTAAGTTGCTGTAATGGAAGGTTGTGTTCTACATAACAATAACTTAAGACTTGGCAACATTTTTGAAATGTGGCATGTTGTTTACTTTCCTTAAAATACAAAAAAAAAAATATATGTGTTACCAGGCATAAAATTAGACAGGCATGACATTTTCAAATATGTGACTTATTTAGCACTTCACAAATGTGAATGTAGAGTGGGCGGAGCGACAAATACAATTTTCCAAGAAAAAATGTGTGGGCAACTTCCAACCCATTCAGTCTGTTTTAGATGGAGGAAACTTATTACTAAGAAGAAATAGTTCTCAAACTTGAACAAATAATAGAAAGAACACCATTTATCATCTAAATTAGACCTTCAAGTGAAGGTTTATTAACAAGTGCAAAGATATTTATGAAATGTAGGTAGAGATGTCTATAGGCCAGATTGCTTCTGGAAAGGAGTTTAGGAGTCGCATAAAATCACATAAAAACAGCTGTATGGGTCAGTGAAAGTGCTGGTGTGTGTTTAGACCCTCGGAAGAGTCATCCATACATTATGCTAAGAGTCTCCCTACTCGTGGTCGGGTAGCTGAGTCAGGTAACCCTATATCCAAACACCTGCTGTAGGTTAAGCATGAAACAATACTTACATATCAAAGGCAGACAAAAATAGCCACAATTTTTTTACCCTGGTAAATATTATATGATCTCTAAGGGCTTAAGATAAATGGGACTAGAGCCTTAGCTGGAAAGTTGTTACAGAACCATTTCTTTCTCTCTCTCTCTCTCTCTCTCTCTCTCTCTCTTTCTCTCTTAGAGACAGGGTCTTGCTCTATTGCCCAGGCTGGAGTGCAGAGGCACAATCAGCTTATGTAGCCTCAGTCTCCTGGGCTCAAGGGATTTTCCTGCCTCAGCCTCCCAACTAGCTGGAGCTACAGCAATATGCCACCACACCTAGCTAGTATTTTTATATTTTTATAAAAAATGGGGATCTTGCTATGTTGCCCAAGCTAAACTTGAACTCCTGGCCACAAGTGATGCTCCTGCCTCAGCCTCCCTAAGTGCTGGGATTACAGATGTGAGTCACCATACCTGGCCAAGAACCATTTCTAAAGTCAGTGTATATCTCCAACTAATATTCAATGTTTTTCATACAAAACTTCTTAAGTAGCAACAATAGTAATAATTAGTTTCTTCCATTTATTGCACACTTTGTGGTAGTAAACTGATACTAAATCTACTGCTGATAGTTAACAATTAATAGATCTTAGTTTCTTGATTTTACTGATAAGTAAGCCAAGATCCCAAAAAGATAAATGGCTTGACAATGCTGGTGCAAAGGTGATGGGAAGGGTAGGGATTCAAACTCAAATTTGTCTGAATTGAAAGTCTGGGCTCTTTACATGGTCCCACTCGATTCCATAAAGGAGCCAAGCTGTGGTGTCCTTTGGCGCTATCACTCTATCTTATGAACATCTATATCTGGCCACAGATGGGTCCAGTAACTGATGAGCAGGGCTGTGTCATCAGAGCTGTACCGTCCACAGAGACTGACAGATGGGTGCCACACCATGCTGTGTGCTGTGACCACACCTTTACGTTTGCACTTTGTACTGGGTGTAATTTTTTACACATCCATTCTATAAGTATGTGAATTTCTAGAGGACAGAGGAGAGGACAACTCTATCTTTGCATCCACAATGTCCTTTTATTCTTTTTCTTAGAGATGGGTCTTGCACCGTCCCCCAATTTGGGACACAGCAGCTCAACCATCACTCACCGTATAGTTTCCAGCTCCTGGGCTCAGGGACCCTCCTACTGCTCCCTCCTGAGCAGCTGGGACTATGGGGTGTGCCAGCAGGACCAGCTAATTTTTTTTTTTTTTTGTAGAGATGGGGTCTTGCTTTGCTGCCCAGGGTGGTCTCAAATTCCTGATCCTAATGCCTCAGCCTTCCAAAGTGGTAGGATTACAGGTGTGAACCACCACATCCAGCCACACAATGTCTTATTTAGAGAATTCAGTCAGGATTAATTCATGTTTATCATTTTAAAAGAAAATGAAAGAAAAAAAAGTACAGACTGTTGATTGGTGGCACCATTTGAAATTTGAACATATTGTAATCCAAATACAACATTATGGGCCACTTATGAGACTTTTAAAACAAAAATTACAAGCTACAAAAAAGCTTCAAAGGATTTTTTTTAGCTTTCTCTCATTTCTGTTCTTCTGGTCCTCTTATTCCCACCCTTATTTTCCTCTCTGGCTATCTTTTGACTTTGACAGCTCCTCTCATTCAATAATCCTTTCTCTTTTCCTTTTTCAAATGGTTGGATGGCTTCATGGCATTCTAAGATTTAAACAATCTCTTAAAGGAAAAGTTGTTGGCTTGTCATTGCTGTGATAAGCTTTTAGGTTGAGTTTTAAAACAAAGTGAATTCACGTAGAGAAATATGTACACGCTGTATTCCAAGCCTCAATCTGTACAGAGAAAAATCTCTGACACACTTTTCCAGAGGGTTTGGGAAAGAGGTTTTAAAGAAGGAATGTGGGAATTTGGAAGGAACAGTAAAGTTAAATAATCCTGCGTCTGGAAGTTGGCAAACCTGGATTCTAGATTATGTGTATGTCCAACATTCCATAAACCATTTCACTGCTCTGGGCTTAAACATGAAATAAGGAGATTCTAACAAAAGATTCTTAAAATCCCGTACACCAGGTTTCTTGAAAGCAGCACTGATGACACATGGGACTATATATCATGGGGGGGGGGTCCTTCCTGTGCCCTGCAGGGCAGCATCCCTCGCCTCTGCCCACGGGATGCCAACAGCACCCCTCCCTCTCTTCCTAAGCCACCTCTAACTATGACAACCAAAAACATCTCCAGGAATGGCCAAATGTCCCCTGAAGGGCAGAATCCCTGCCACTTAGGCCCCAGCATTTCAGCTTAGTTCCATGACCACTGCCCCACTGCCAAGGATCAATCTCTTCCATTCTCCTTCATTTTTTCAGACAGTCCAATCTCTTGAGCATTTTTAAACAGAGTCTTACACATATTATACATCTGCAGGTTCTGCTTTCCCCTAAGTAAAGATGTAGAAATCTGTACACGTACTACCCAGGGTTGGGCGGTAACGTTGACCTCTGACCGAGATGAAGTAAACAGATGACAGAGCATAAAATATATTACAAAGGTTCCTCATCAGAAACACAGGTTCCACCTATGAATAGTAAGGAAGGACTCACTAGACCTGGTTTTATGCTAATATAATCATAAAGAGGACCTGGCAAAAACAATTGAGAAGGCAAATTTTCCTGGATTTTCATGTTTTAAAATGTTTCTCTAAAATCCAAACATAAACAGGTAGGCAAATATTCTTCTATGCATATTATATTTAGATGTGAAGAACTCAGAAAGTACAATATATTATCCTCCACATATATATTTTTGTAAAGGGGCAGATATATTTGTTCACTTCTTCATTCGGGAAAATAACTTCCTATGATTAAAAAAAAAATCACATCATCTGGAGTGGCTCATGCCTGTAAACCCAGCACTCCTGGAGGCCGAGGCCAGAGGATCCCTTGGACTCAGGAGTTCAAGACCAGACCCCTGACTCTACTAAAAATAGACAGATTAGCTGGGTGTTGGGGCAGTTGTCTGTAGTCCTAGCTACTCTGGAGGCTAAGGCAGGAGGACTGTTCAAATCCAGGAGTTTGAGGTTGCTGTGAGCTAGGCTGAGGCCATGGTACTCTAGTCAGGGTGACAGAGTGAGACTCTGTCTCAAAAACAAAAACAAACAAACAAACAAAACAACTTAAATTCTATTGCTTGCCATATAGTAATTATGTGTTTAGCTTAACACAAGTGTAAGACATATATGTACCATCTGACAGGTACGGTTCTAGTATGGGTTAGGTTTTTACAGAGTGGTGGTGACACAGTTCACCATGAGGCTGATGAGACATGAGAATAAGCACAGAGGTGAAAGCACAGGTCCTGGGTGCGGGACGGAGGTGTCCGGCTCCGCCACTTTCTATCCGTATTTTCCCACAAACAGGACTTGCTGTTTCTCACTATTAAGTCTAAATTTTAAATAGATTCTTGGGCTGATGGTTTATATCCATCAGCTCCTTCAGTTTGGCCCCTCTCATCCACCGTGGCCTCTCCAGAACTGCTGCCTTCCTTCACCGCGAAGCTCTGAGTGTTCCCGATTCAAATTTGGGTCTTTCAGTATCTGTGCCTTCCTGATGGAGACACCGTGGAGAGGGTAAATAGGTCGGCAAGGCTGTTCTGTCTTCTCCTGTGTGGTCCAGATCAGCTTACTGACCACTTCTTTCAAGTCATTCCTCTGCACTGGATCAGATGGTCGCATTTGCTGAACTATATTCTGAGAATATATTTTCCGTATATTCTATAATCTCCACATCTAAAGATTGTTCCATGTTTTAGTAAAACCAGCACAGAACCAATGAGGCAAATAACTATTGGTAATCTTGACATCAACGCAAGCTTCAGTCATGGACTGGCCATCTTCTGGGCATGAAATAAACAAAACACACCCTGTCAGGGGCAAGGTCCAAGCCATGGAGACCGGTTGGGCAGTTTTTGCCCTGAATATCCTCAGTTAATACAAATTCACCATCCTGCAGTCCAGCAAGGCTCACTTTACACACAGAATCCTTGAGGGCGTTAGATGCAAGTTTGGGTCCTTAGTCCCAGTGAAAAGTACTTCTTAATTCAGCCAGGTAGGTACTTTCACATCATAGCAGTATTTCTTAGAAGGATCAGCGCTTTCTTCTTGGCTCCCTCTTGGCCTTTTGTGAGGTGTTTGTTCTTGCAACTGCTATGGTGCTGCTCCAAGAGCTGAAAGGCCAGGAGATTCTATTGTAGAGCTTAAGGAAAACGCAATATACTTCGTTTGAAAGTAGCTGTATTAAAGGCAGGAAGACTTGCCATTTTGTATTAGACATCTCTTTCTTATCCAGTAATAGTTTTCAAGGGAATGATATGACTCCATTATTTTTCAAAATGTAAAATTCAGTTTTACCCTACAAGAGTCAGTGGATACCACCAGCATAGAAGTTTCCAGGTTATGAGAAAGTGAATTTACATAAAAGACAGTTCGAATTCTCTTTCATCTCCCAAAGTTCAATGTATTATATGCATTTCTAGTTTTACCTCATAGATGCATAGTCTTTTCCTTAAGGAGATCTCCTTTCAGTTTGCAAACACCATGTTTCGAGTTGGTGGGTTTGTGTAGAGTGAGGGAGAGGGTAGAAAGTGTGGAGCCTGCAAGCCAGGGCTGGGCTTTGCTAATTGGGCACTTCTGACAAGCAGGTTCCTTGCCCAGACCTCAGTTTCCTTAATTTGTAATGAGGTTGGAAAGACCTAACTGATTCCCTCAGTATCTCTAATTAAAAAGTAGTTTAGAACAGGCACAGTGGCTCACCCCAGTAATCCTAACACTATGGGAGGCTAAGGGAGGAGGATTGCTTGAGCTCAGGAGTTTGAGAACAGCCTAAGCAAGAGTGAGACCCTGTCTCTACTAAAAACATAATGAGCCAAGTTTTGTCGTGGGCACCCATAGTCACAGCTACTCGGAAGGCTGAGGCAGGAGGATCATTTGAACCCAGGAGTTTGAACTTGCTGTGAGGTAGGCCAATGCCATAGCACTCGGCCTGTGCAACAGAGTGAGACTCTGTCTCAAATAAATAAATAAAATTTTAAAAAATAGTAAAAGGTGCTTAGCACATGTTCACCCCTATTTTTCTACCTCTCTGCCCTTCCCTAACCTTCTTTTATGTTATTGTAATTTGGGATGTTGGACCTGAGACATAATTAAACTTGGTTTTCACTCTCTATTTCAATGAAAAACAAAAGCTGCTTTTTATATCCCAATTTCTAGTTCTTGAGCTTTTAATTTCGAGTCATCTTTTCATGTCTGGGAGTATTCAGGTAAATACTTTTTAGGAAGAGACATGGGTAGTATATTTTCTGAGACCCTGTGCATTTGAGTTCTTTCTGTTGGCTTCATACACATAAATGTCAGTTTATCTGGGTATAAAATTCATGCATCTTTTGCAATAGACTTTTTTTCTCAAAGCTATGAACAAATTGTTACATTTACCATTTTCTTCTCACATTTACTCTACTTATTTCAATGGTCATACACTGTTGGGACTTTTTTTTTTTTAACTTAAGAATGTCTCTCATTCCATACCCCTAAATTCCATAAAAACAGGAGGCAGTCTGTTCTGTTCATAGTGAAACACCTCAAAAACAGGAGGCAGTCTGTTCTGTTCAGTGAAACACCCCGTGCCTTTTGCGACACAGGACACAAAGTTAGCACTGAGAAATCATTCAGAATGATTGCTTACCTTCCATTCATCCCAGTTTATCATTTAGCAGCTCTTCTCTGACATCCTATATTTTCTCTTGTTTTTATAGTCTTCTTTTTATTATTTTGTTCCACATTCCAAGTAGTCTCAAGTTTACCTTATAGACCACTGATTATATTTTCTTCATTGACAATTCTGTTCTTTATTGCTTGCAAAAAGATTTACATCTTGCTACTGAGTTTTCAGTTCTTTAGATTTTTTTACATCTGTCTGATAGCTTTTTATCTTAGAGTGTTGTGCTTTTATTTTATTCTGGCTCTTTTTTATAATCTTACTTGGATAGACTTTTTTCCAAATATTATTTTGAGAATACTGGACAAATATTTTCTAAAATTGGCCTAAAAAAATGTCAAAAGTCTTTATTTCCTCTACAATTTCAGACAGATTCTTCTCTAATTTTCTTTTCTGTTTATCATACTTTAACAAGAGAAAAATGTATATTTGGGCTTTGTATCTCTTCAGGAGATTTAAAATATAGAGATTACTAGGATTTGAAGGAAGTTTGACAGAGAAGGAAAGACAAAATTGACCTCCGAACTCAGTGGTTCTCGACCCACAGGAACTGTATTAAAGGGTCGCAGCATAGGAAGGTTCAGAACCACTGTCTTAACTAAACTAAACATTATTGCAAAGCACCCCGTCCTCCTAAAATAACATTAACAGAGGAGTTCAATTGGCTTAAAACTTTTTAAGATACAAATGTCATCAGGGCTGTATACCAGAAGATAATGGCAGGTAATGGATTCAGTCACCTGTTCGTGTGAATTAACTTACCAAGTCACTTCCTGAGACCAGACCTGAAGAAACACCAGGACATCTAGCATCTTGTAGGAGTTGGAGGAGAGAAGTTAACACCAAAATAAGGATGAAAAGGACTACAGAAAGGAACCCAAAATACCTTGTTGACCTCATAATTTGGTCTGTGAAGTGTGCCAGCAAAGTCATCCCACTTCTTTTAAAAGTTTAAAAGAGATGGTCCTATCATTTATCAGTTAAGTTAGTCATAGAAAAAACTCTGAGAATGAAAGACAATGATACTTTTCCTTTTTCTACACTCGTTAAAATTTAAGGGGAGAAAGGAATAAGAAAGAAATTTCTGATTGCCCAAATTACTTTTTGATAGATGCTCTAAATTTAATTTTGTGAAGTATTTACCAGATAATTCAGGTTGATATATGACTAATGCAGATATTTGCCAACATAAGAAATCATGGTTTATGGCATAACTATACTTTCACTGATGTTTGCAAGACTTCTTTCTTTTATGCCGTATTGGATGCATATCTTCATTTCCATGGATGTCACAGGCCCTTGTTCCATGGCCGTTCCTTCTACGAGCCCACCATTCCAGTCATTTTAAGTGCAAGTCCCCATGCGACCAAACTGACATCTGGCATTTTCACAAAATTGGCTAAGTTTGCTTTTGAATATATCTTCAGGGAACAGATTCGTGTACACACATATCTGTGTGTATATGCAGCATTATTACCAAGAGTTTACCAAGTATAACTCTTCTTAGTAAAGTATCATAAGAATGGAAAAAAGTATGCAGTGTACTTAATACTAAAATGAAACCAGTCTGAAACTACTACACGTCCACAGGAAAGAAAAACATAACTATATTCTAGTGAGGGGGAGGGGAGGAGGGAGAGAGAAGGGGAGGGTGATGGGCAGGTGCTCACCTGATGCACACAGTGTGGGGGTGTTCAGCAGCCCCCTGGGTAAGGACTCGGCTACAACTTGGACTTTACCTTGGAAATGAAAACAGTGTAACTTGAACGTCTATACCCTCATATCAATCTGAAATTCAAAAAAAAAATGCAGAGTGCAATGGATGCTGTAGTAGAGTTATAAGCCCCCAAAATGAATAAATATAAAATGAAAATAAAAATAAATAAATGCCAAGTATATCATCTTGAGAAAAATCTCAATACCACAAAGCCTAGAAGCTTTGGCTTCCTTTACCACTAAACCTTTACTTTGCTTTGTCTTCTAGATTGGGGTGGAGAAGAGCAGACCCCGCTGTTGAGTGTGAGGAAACGTGACAGCAGTCTTTTATCTCCTTCTGTAGATTCTTTATAGATTAAAAGAAAGGTTTCAGCTTTCCTTGAGACAAGATAAAGAGAAAAACCAGGAAATCCACCTGTCGCCCATCACATTACAGCCAGCACAGTCTGAGGCAAAGACAGGCCACAGCATGGTCCAGCCTGAGCAGGCTCCCAGGGTGCTGAACGTTGTCGTGGACCCCCAAGGCCGGTGCACCCCCGAGATCAAAGCTACCACCTCTACCTCGGTCTGCCCTTCTCCTTTCAAAATGAAGCCCGTAGGCCTTCAGGAGAGGTAAGAATTTGTCTACATGTGGCTTTTTGTAAAGTGTATTTATCAAGTAAAAAAGAAAGAAGTACAAGTGATTCGCAGAATTAGGTGGAATCGTTCACCTCCAAATGGACACCAGGATGAAATAATGGTTTTGTCTCCCAAAAGAATCCAGCTAGATAGAATCTTTATGTACACCTGATTCTGTTAAGCTAAGTCCATATTCAACTACAAGACAGTTGCTATCACTATCTATTAAGTTTTTATTGAGATTTACTAACCTCACATGGTGGGGCCTTATTTAACTGTAGTAAAATTCTAGAGGACAAGATGCTGGGCTTGAAGTTGCTGCAAAATCTCCCACTGTTTGGAGTCAGGTAGGAGTCCATGATACCACCAAGTAAGTTTTTAAAGTTTCACGTCTGCTTTCTTTAATCATGACAATATGTGCTGTCAAGAGCCTTGACACTGTCTTTGCTGTCTGTCTGTCCTGCCTTTGGGGTGTGTTTATGCCTGTGATGTACTTTATGTGGATACATTTCAATTTAAGGCAAATACAATGGGCGGAAACTAGGAGCAAAAGACATCAATGAGCGGCTCATTCCTTGCTTCCCCAAAAATACTCAGTAAAGCTATCCCATGGCTCTTCTTAAAATAAGACGTCTCATTTTTGTATTTTAGATACGATTTGTATTGTATCCAACAATGAACACCAGGGCAGTGGGAGGTGAGAAGTTCTCAGGGTGTAGTGGCAGGTCCATTCTCCTCTGGTTTTATGTCTCCTTTTTCTATCACCGTCCTTTCTGTTGTCTTAGGTTTCTAGATCACAGATATAAGTATTAAATATATTTTCCATGATGAATCATAATGCCCTGTGCAAATAGTCATGATTTATACACATACATACACACCCTTCAGAAAATGTAGTTTGGGCTTAAAAGCTACAGAAGTCAAAATTGGTCATTCAGTATTCTTTGAAAGCATCAACAAAGAACAAATGACCTGAAAAGAAGGGGGTTCATTGATTCCTAAAGGCCCGTGAAGGAAGAGCACTTGGAGGAGGAGGAAGAGCCGCAGGAGGAGGAGAACAGAATGATCCAGCGGGTCTTTCTTCCTCCTCCTCAAACACTGCTGAGTTCCTGATGGAGCCACAGGGGTCTGC
>NW_003852538.1:806771-811875 GCF_000181295.1 Otolemur garnettii | reverse complement strand
TACTTGGACACCAGTAAATTGCCCTTTGGGATTCAGAATGGAAAGGCAGCCAAGATGGAGCATTCTCTCTGAGGCTAAGGGTCAGGAGAGCTGCATCCCAGACCAGCTCTGCTGCTCCTGGCCTGGGGGGCCGTCCCTGAGTCATTTAATTGAAGTGAGTGAGGAGGGAGAGTACAGGGATGGTTTGGGGCATCTTAGCAGAGCAAGTACAAAATCAGTGTTGAATAGATTCCCTGTCCCAGATGTACAAAGGTCCCTTCATTGCTGCCCTTCTCCTCCTCCTCCTTCCCCCTCAGAGCAGGGAGCACTATTGTCCCCATATGGCTCCAGGCCATCTCCCCCACACCTCCCACCAGTAACTTCATCAATTTTCCTCCTTTATTTTCAATTGTACCTTTCTTGTTACTGCTACTTCCTCAGCATGGAAATAGGTTCTCTTTTGTGTCAAAGAAACTCTCTCAACCCAGTGCTTCTTCTGGTTCTTGTATTTTCTTCCCTTCTCAGTAAGTGTCGTAAGAGGACAGAGAGTGACTGGGGCTTCCCTGGGTGTCTGAGGCCCTCCAGTCACTCTCTTTCCTTCACATACTTGATGACCACGTTGATTGCCACACTTCATTTCTTTCCCCATCTAGCACTTATGATGACTTCATTTTTAAACTTCTCTCCTCCTTTGGACTCAAAAACATCATTTTTCTTGCTCTCGAGTGGTTATCTTTAGCCTCCTATGTGGACTCCATCCTTCTTTGAACTTTAACCATGGCCACTTCTTCCGTCACTATTTTTAGTGGTTATAATTCGTAAGAAAAGTTACCTGCAGCTCAAATCTACCTTTTTTGTTCAGATCCAGACCTATATTCCAGCACTGAACTGGACATCCCTGATCTTACCTAATCACTGCAAATTTAAAACATTCAGAAATAGAACTCGAGGTTTTCCTTGTCAGATTATTTCTCTTCTTATTTTACTCAGAATCCCAGAGTGTGGTAATACCCTGAGCTCCACCTCTTTGCCTCTCTCCCTCCGTGATGGCCAATGTTAGGAAGACCTCACACCTTTCTCCAGCGTTCCCTTCTTTGGCCAACTCCAGCACTTCTTGGATGGCTTTTAAATTTTGGTTTACTAACCTGTCTTAGCCAATAGACCCTGAGATTCTTAAGGCCACTTGTATGATTTAATTTTCCCTTTTTCTCTAACAGACAGAACGTAATTCCTGGAGATCAGGAAGTACGTGCCTGAATGGATGAATGGCTAATCGGCCACTCTCCGTGGTTAGAGGGAAACTCTGTGCTCCACTCTCCTTCCTCTTCCACTCTCACTCCTGGTTTCCTGCCATAATTCCCTGTCAAGGTGGCATAGTGGAAAGTTTTTAAGAGTGATAAAATATGAAGAATGTATAGTGTTCCATGCCATCAGAAAACTTCTTCTTTGGCAGTTTTAAGCCTCAAAGCTTAATTTATAGCTTATGTGTTCTAATGGTGCTTCTAAAATAACCTCATACTTTATAGCCCTTCAACCCTTGATCCTACAGTGAAGTAATAATCTTCTGTTTATTGGAGAAGAGTCTGGCTACATTAAAATCACCATGAGACCATAGAGGCTGCATTTATGAGTCATTTGTCTCAAAAGTCTTTTGAATCATACTGTAAATATACTGTAAATCTCTCATCCCTGATGGAGGGGGAGTCTATTACTTTGACATTATTAATAATAAAATATAATTTTAAATTAAAATATAAATAAAAGAAAATATAGAGACTAACTGCATATCCTTAACTGAGCACAAAGGATAGACTCTGGAAGCTATGAAGATTAAAGAATCTTGTACAGGGAGGGATACAGCAGCTGGCTCCTCTCTGCTCCCTGGTTTCAAATGCTCACTCAGTCGTATTGATTCTTACTCCTGCAACTAGCTCATTATTGATTCTCTCTTTCTGTCATCGTCACCCTGGAGCCAGCTCTCATTACTTCATGATTAAATTATTGTGCCCTAGGATTATGGATGCTATATATGTAATACAGATATTTTTTTCATCTTACCCAGTGGCATCTCCTTCTCTCTCCTCTGTCACCACTTTTCACATTGTTGTGACTCCATGGATAATGGTACTTGTGTTATCTTCCTTCACTGTGTAAAATTCCTCCTTAGCGCCCCCTTACCTATGGGACAAGGCCCACAGACCGTCTTGTTGGGCCTTAAAGGTCCTGTGCTATCTGGCCTCGATCATTTGCTCCGACTCTGTTTCCCATCCCACCCCAACACGAGCCTTTACTCAGCCGCTTGCCCCCCGTTTGCCTTGCCCCTCTCCTTCTCTCTCCACCTCTCTCTAGTCTCCAGAGTCTGTCACGGGCCGTGTGACCTGTTCATGCCCCCAGTGGTTTATAACACCTGTGAACTCTCATATATACCTAACTAAAGAGTCATTCAGAAAGGGTCTGAAACTGGTTTTAATGTGATTTTGTCCTATTCCTTAACCAGACTGCAGGAATCTCAAGAGCAGGTGCTGTGGCCAAAGGTAACTCTTTTGCCCTCCATGGTCCGTGTGATCCCAGCACATGGCAAATCCTCACAAGCAATATGGAGTTATTTAATTTTCCTTTGCATCTAGAGATCTCACGTATTTTTAAAGAAACTTCCACAAGAACAAATACCCTAATGATAAACTGCAGAGCTGAGTCTCTGTGCTAATATTATTCCTGACATTTATTAAATAAGTCACTCAACAGATTAAGTGCTCTAGGGTATAGTTTTCCCAATATTATTTGAACAAAATAATATGTTCCACCTTGCTTCAAAGAATATTACAAAATTAATAATCAGTATAAAATGGCATGGTGTTTTTAAAAGGAAATCCAGTATTCTTTTTGTTTATCTTTTCTGATTCCATTTCATAAGTCTGTACTAGCAAGTTGCATTTTTAAATTTTTTAAGTTGCATTTTCTAAATCAGAAAAGTTGAAACTTTTTTCTACTGAATTGATATAGTTGAACCTGCCATATGACATGTTTTTGACAGTAGATTGACATGCAGTTTTGTGCATTCTGTTTAGAAATATATATTTATATATATAATTTGTAATTATGTACTTATAGATTGACCTTTAAATGTTATCTAACAAATAACAGCACCAAATTCATCTATTCTAGACTAAAAAATGAATTCATTTCCCACTGTGAGTCCAGGGATTAAAGACATAACCTCAAATGCCTACTCCATAACTACGAGTATGAGTCTGACCCTGTTTGTTCCCGTGTAATGAGGAGAGTAACGTATGCCTTGCTAGCTCTTCAGACGGTGGGTAGATGACAAAGGTCACAGGGCTGGAACCACGACATGAGGCCCTGGTCAGCTCCTGTTCCCTCTTTTGTCCCATTTTGTCCTCTCCAAATCTTCCACTGGTCACTCTCAAGGAAACGTAGGTGGGTTGAGTTCCAAATACCCAGGAAAGGAGGATTCATACTCTAACTCAGGATGGTGCCTTTCCTTCAGTGGGAAAGCAGAGAACTTACAAATCTGAACGTTTCTGCAGATTTACCGTGTAGGCTGCTGTGTGAGTAACGGCCAGTTTGATAGAAAGGAAGTCAGCAGGCAAATTAGGGACGTTCACATTATTCCTTCATTTTTCATACTTGATTTTCTATCAGAGCTACAACTGAATAAGGCCAGAGAGCCGTCCAGGAAGGCAGGGTGGACTCACTGTACCCGCCTGACTTAATCCCTCGGTGAGCCGCCCGGGCGGCAGATCGTGGTGTTACTGAGGCTTTTCCTCCACCACGCCCGCCGCCTCTGTGGACCCCACGGGCTGTTGGTACCTGGTGAATCACTTTTCTTAAGCTGCACCATGAAATGCTTTATTTTGGTAAGAAATACTGTACAAATGATAAAATGCCCAAGTACGTAAGTTCAAAGGTTTTCTTAGAGGTTCAAACCCGGCTGAGCCAGGGAGATTTCCAACAGAACTGGAAGTCTGTCTGCACGGTGGAAGCCCCGGAGAGACAGGCCTTGCCAGGCGGACACTGTGTGTGCTCCCGCGTTCCACAGCCAAACTCAACGCCCGTGTTCCCACAGTTTCCTCCCAGCAAGGTGGAAAGCTGCCCAGCTCCCCCAGCGGAGGCTCGTTGTGGTGTTTCACCTGAAACCCCCTTCATTGTCCCTCCACTGGCCTCCCTTTGGGAGGATTGAGTATGGGGAGGGTGGAGAATGGATAGGACTTACAATGCATGTGAAACGAACACTGGGTGAATACAAATCAGGATTCATTCCATAGATCCGTCGATAGAAATAGATCCAACTCCCTCATTTTCTGTCAGATGAAACTGAGGCCCAGAATCTTCTCTCAGGTGAGGCTGTGTAAGAGCAGAGCCCAAGATAAGGATTCTTGTCCACGTGACTTACGGAGAAGATGCTCTCAGGAGACGCCTGTTAGAAAAGCCGGTTCGGCAGAGCAGTGCAGAGGGCAAGCGCGGGGTGGTCTCAGCCTTAGGGACAGGGCGCTCTGAGCCTGAGTGCCCCTCGTGGACAGTGGTCTCACCTGAGCAAAGGCCGGGCCTCTGCCCTCTTCTGTTAGCCAGCCACTCACTCCAGGCCACCAGGCATGGTGGAGGCAGAACTCCCGGGCACATCTGGACTTGACACCACCCATCAGCTGGGGGTGGGGCTCTGGAGAAGGGGAAGCTGGGTGCTGTTAACAGCCAACACTCCCAGCAGTGGGGGAGGAGAGGATGGGGTGCCCGCCTGGCACAGGTGATCAGGGTGGGGCACTGCTGCGTCGCTCTGCTTGCCGAAGTTTGCAGCACCAGGGACAGCAGCACTGAGTTTACACCCAGGTTTCCTTGATCTTTCCAGGCCACTGGGCACAGACCCCACTGTGCCTTCCACTTGGCACCTGTGACTCCGCACCATGAGCATGGTGGCGCCTCCGTGACTCAGTGGCTCAGCCTGTCACCATGGGCATAATAAACATAAGGCATGACGAACGTGAATTAAACTCCAAGTAACATCAATAGAGGGTGGCACCTGTGGCTCAGTGGGCAGGGCGCCGGCCCCATATACTGAGGGTGGTGGGTCCAAACCCAGCCCTGGCCGAACTGCAAAAAAAAAAAAAAA
>NW_003852538.1:791996-806620 GCF_000181295.1 Otolemur garnettii | reverse complement strand
AAAAAAAAAAAAAAAAAAAAAAAAGCCAGTAGAAATAACAACCCAATAAACGCATTGACCTTCATGTGCTCTGTCTCATTTCACCCTCACAGAGGCTGTTCTCCCTTCCTGACAGTGAGGAAACTCAGAGTTTAAGTTATTGTCCAAATAACGTAGTAAGTTACTGGGAGCGTGAGGGTGACAAATAGAATTTGAACCCAAGCAGGGTGGCTCCACAGGCTGTACTGCTCCCAAACACTTGACTGCCACTTGTGGAGGCAGAGAGGAGGACATTGAGGAGACATATATCTCAGGGACAACACACTTCAAAATAAATTACAAATGGATACATTTAGCAAGTAGGTGTGTTATCAAAGAACTTGCATGCTCGGCTTTCAGGATATGTTTCAGATTTTCGATCAAGAAAATGCAATTTCAAGAGGGAGATTTAAAATCCTCGGGACGGACGACCTTCCCGTTGCCCCGCGCAGGCGCTCTTGGTCTTGGTCTGGGTCTGGGTCTGTCTCAGCTTGTCAGTTTTCCCTTCTCTCTGGTTGCTCCCATTCTAGAGGCCCAGTGCTAAGAGGCATAAGGGACGCAAGTGATTCTACCAATGTAGGAAATAAGCTGAAGTGAGGGACACAGGGAGCAAAAGCATAGAAAACTCAAGTGAGAAACTATTCTCAAAAGATGGGAGGTGGTCTCCATATCAAGCTATATGGATAATGACTCACCCATTTCAAATGTGCGTGGTGCATCGTGGCGGTGGCAGGGACAGCAGAGAAGCACATGGTCACGCCCCTCCACCATGCTGCTGCCGGGGGCTGTCGGAGCAGAAGGACGAGCGGTGGTGGCTGATCCACTGGACCCCAGCCCACGGTGTGCCCACCACTGCACTTACGCACACGCGTTAACTCAGACGACCTTCGCAGTGTCCTCTGAGGCAGACACGGTTTCAGTGCCTCCTCATGTGTAAACTAACAGAGACCTGGAGAACCTGAGTAGCACCCTCAGTGTCACAAAGAAGGAAAAATGGAGTTGGAGATTCAAATCTAGAATTCTGTCTGGGTGCAAAACGTGCATGAAATCACTATGTTGTACCTCCTTCTAGACGATGCAGATGACAAAACTTTAACCTTCTGCTACTTCTACAATCGTGTTCTTATAATTACTTTTATGGGGCTACAGGGATGGGGAGGGATTGAGCCGTGCCCTTCATTCTCAGGGACCATCAGGCCATTTTCCCCATAATTTGTGGGATGGACACAACTGCATTTTCATATAGGTTGGCTGGGGTTCTGAAGGGTTAGGAAAAAATATCTTGAAAGAGTGTTTCTTGTTAAATAAATAAATAAATCTGCACAGGAAGGAAGAAAATGGAAGCAAAAGTTTTGAAATCTGCCTGAACATTAATGGCAAGTCATGAGACAAAGTTTAAATGAAAAAACGACAGTGGATAAAACCCAAGAAGAGAACAGAGCTATATTCTGTACATTTGGAAAGGATTAAAAAATAAGCAAGCTTTGCCTAAAAAGATAAAAATAGCCATTACTTGCTGGCAGGTGCCCCCCTGACAGCCCTGCAGGCAGACCCCGAAAAGTTTGAGCCTTTGTGGCCAAATAAGTCCCAAGAGCGTAGACCTAGACGTGGCTGTAATAAACGTCACTGTACTTGGTCTCTTCCTTTCCCACTTGTGGTCCCTGGCAGAGCAGCAGGGGTGAGTCCCACGGAGTCCTGTAACTCCTCTGCCTATCCCAGAACACCCTCCCACAGGCTGCTCAGCGGGGGCAGAGGGGCTTTTCAGCACTTCCACCCTTCAGCCTTCCACATCCACTAACTTGCAGCTGGCCCAGGAGGCTGAGTCCAGGTGGTTTCCATTTGCACTCACTCCTTGGGGGCCAAAATCCAATTACCTTGGGAATGCTTGCAGCCATTCTGTAGACGGCGACCTATTTTTAGAGAGAATTATGTTCACTTCCACTAGCTGCATCCTGCTCCCATTTGTATAAAGTTCTTGTTGTCCTGACCCTAAAGAAGAGGTGGGTCCTGGTATAAGATTCTGAGATTCTTCTTCCCTGATTGCTCTACGTGTGATCAAATCAGACTTTCACTTTGGAGAGTATTAAATGCAGTGCTTTTTAAAATGAGATTTCCAGGCTCTTTGTTAGGGGACCACGCTCCAGATCTTGATGTACAAGTTGACAGAATTAGGTGAAATGGCCTGTTTTATAGGAGCGTTTTAATCAGGGCAGGCACAGAAAATTCCCACCCTAAGCTTTGCTTCCTATTTTGAGAGAGACTAGTTCTGAATCCTAGATACTGTGCCAGGAGGTTTCCGCTTGCAGGCAGAGCCACAAGCCTTAGGAATTATTTGAGATGTGTCATAAGGCCGCAGTTCAGTGTCTCACTATTTGCATTTCATGGACAGCCAACCATTGTTTTCCTATGAAGTGAGGCACCGCTTCGCTCTCATTAGAATGGCCCAGATGTTACTACATGACCTTTACTGCAGAATAGTGAAAAATCACACATCACTCTTGGCAGGTGATTTGAGCAAAATTATTTTTCAACTGATGAGGGTTATTTTTCTGTAATATAAAAAATATACATTTGTATTTAATGACATAAATATAAAATTATATTTTTCTGTAAATATTATAAAAATGACTTTTAAGTGTCACTCCCATTTAGCTGTGCGCCACAATTAATCTGAGTGTAATTTAATTCGGGAGAGAGGGCTGTGGTCTCAGACATGAAGCCATCTGATGGCAGTGTGTGGAAATAGTGCCCTCTAGTGGATACCAGCACGTTGCTGCAGCTGTTGGCTAGTCCTGCCTATGGAAAAGAAAGCCAAAGCTTGTTTTTGCAAAGAAGAGAGAAAAAGAAATCCATAATAGCGTGAGTGTTCTCTCTGGCAGGTGAGGCATTATCTCTCTCGGCAGATACCTTGTAAAAAAAGTCTCAGTGTGGTGATGAAAGAGCTGTAACTTGAGAAATGACAGCTTGTTTTGAGTGCTTTTGAATATGATATGCTTTCTAACAAGGCTTGGCATCCAGTCATTTGTATTTCTCATTTAATCCACAAATAATTTAAGGGAAATGTGTCAAGTGACATTATTATTGCCTAATAATAAATGTTTAGACCATTTATTTGGGAGCTAATGTTTCCAAAATCAGAGATTGAGGTTTGGTGGCTCATGCATGTAATCTCAGCACTCTGAGAGACCAAGGAGAGTGGATCCCTGGAGCTCAGGACTTTGAGACCAACCTGAGCAAGAGAAAGACCCCATCTCTACTGAAAATAGAAAAATCAGTCAGCATTGTAGTGGGTGCCTATAGTCTCAGCTACTCGGGAGGCTGAGGCAGGAGGCTCACTTGAGCCCAAGAGTTCGAGGTTGCTGTGAGCTGTGATGATGCCATGGCACTCTACCCAGGGCAACAGTGAGACTCTATCAAAAGAATAGAATAGAATAAATTGGAATACAAACCTCCAGGAGTCTTCCCTTCTCCAAGCCCTCCACTGGCACCTGGTTTCCTTCTCGTTTCCCTCCCTTCCCCTCTTGACTCTGATTTCCCCACATGGTGGTGTGTGGAGCACAAATGCTGGACACATCTGAATGTTCCATAAATATTGGTTAAAACTCAATATGTTGTTCTTAAACAAGAGGTTAATTTTATAGAAAGAAATACCTGTTTGAAAAATAAAAATAGATGATTCCCCCATCGTCTCCCTCTTGCCTCACAGCCAGAAGTCACTGGTGTTTCAGGTTGCCCGGCCTCCTTAGCCACAGAGAGGGAGCAGCACACAGCCACATGCCCTGCATGTCCTGGGCAGGGTCACGCTGTGTCCCGGGTCCCCCAGGGGAGTTTATAAAGCCCTCGTTTCCCCTGCTCTGAATAGGCTCTCCTGAAAATACTCTTCTTATGTTTTATTGCCGTTGGATTTTGGCCTTGTAATATATTATTACTAAATCCCTCTTCAGAGGAATGTTCTTTGCCCTGATAAACACTTCAGTCTACCTAAGGATTCTAAGAAACGAGTTGGAATTATAAACCCACTTTGGTCAATGAGAGTAGAAATGATTAAGTGCTAAAGGACAGATGAGCGTGAACACATTGACAGTGTAGAGAAAGCCTCGTGTGCCTGAAGGGATGCACCTCACCCAGGGGCCCTCACAGTCCCGTCTCCAGTGACATGCACCTCAAGGACCGGCCAGTTTTTCCAGCCAGCTCTTTTTCTCATTGTCCGACAGCTTTTCCAAATCAGTATTGCTCTTCCTAAATTCCTTTGCCCCAGACCTCTAGGAATAAGCTGTCTCTACACTACCTCTCCCCTTCCCGTGTGCTCCCTCATTTCTCACAGACAGTAGGGGCTCTTTTTTTTTTGCAATTTTTGGCTGGGGCTGGGTTTGAACCCACCACCTCCAGCATATGAGGCTGGTGCCCTACTCCTTGAGCCATAGGTGCCGCCCAACAGTAGGGGCTCTTTAAACACTGCCTGAGTGATGCAGAGTTAGCCATGCTCATCAGAGTCAGCCTTCTGCATTTCAGCGCTGAACTGTCAAGTCCTTTCTAGAAGGCCCTCGGACAGGGAAAAATTATTGCCAGCTCATTCACAGGGGCTTAAATTCTTCAACCATTTTATGTGACCAGTGAGTTTCTCAGATCCTGTTTAAGTCTCATAGAATTAAAGGGACTCTAGGCTGGGTGCTGTGGTTCACACCCATAATCCCAGCACTCTGGGAGGCTAAGGTGGGTGAATTGCCTCAGCTCAGGAGTTTAAGACCAGCCTGAGCAAGAGCAAAACCCCATCTCTCCTAAAACAAAAAAAAAGGAAAAAGAAAAATTAGCTGGGCAATGTGGCAGGTGCCTGTGTCCCAGCTACTTGGGAGGCTAAGGCAAGAGGATCACTTAAGCCCAAGAGTTTGAGGTTGCTGTGAGCTGTGATGCCACAGCACTCTACCAGGGGTGGGATGGGGGGCAGAGTGAGACTCTGTCTCAAAAAAAATAAATAAATAAAGGGACTCTATCCTCAGTGTGTCATTGCAGTACAAATATACATCAATCAAGACATTTAGGCAAGAAAAAAATGATTGAATGATCATTTTTGAATCCATACTTGGTTGAATGATTCCATATTTGCAAAAGACTGATCTAGAGATGGGGACGGGGTCTCAGTGAGGAGGCTGCAGGTTTCTCTAAGCACAGCAGCACCCCCTCTCTGAGCAGCGCAGAGTCTAGCGCGGGGGGCTTCTTGTCTTTGCTTCCTGGTCTCTGCACTGTCGGATTCCAGCATTCACTTGCTTCTCTTCACGTAATCACGGAGTGTTTACGGAGGACACTTTCTTCCATCCAACTTCTTGGTTCAGCTTCCTGATCTAAATGATCTTCATAACCTTGACCATGGTAATAGTGGCTTGATTTGCCCTCACTGTTCTATGAAAGAGAGTTGCACTTTAATCTGCATTAGTGTATTATCCAACTTTGAAAGTGTACAATTCCCTATCCTATCCTCATAATTCATGGTGGGTTAAATGTTCGGGGGAACAGAAATAATTGAAAAACCAAATTAATAATAGTAGCCCCTATTCCAGCCAGAAACCGTGTAAGAACAGAGAAGGAGCAAATCCTTCGACGCTTGAGCATCAGAGTAGAGCAGATGTGCTTCCGGCGGGCCGGGCGGAACCAATAAGGCATTACGCACATACTTGGGTTGAAGGGAAGGTCTTGCATATTTTATTTGATCTAAGAGCTTCATAGATTGACATTTTGGAAGCATGTGCACAGAGATTTTACTGAAATAATTACTTCCCTGGGCGGCACTTATGGCTCAAAGGAGTCGGGCACCGGCCCCATATACTAGAGGTGGTGAGTTCAAACCCGCTCCCGGCCAAAAACTGCAAATAATAATAACAACAACTTCCCTTGTTAATTGTAAAATCCCTGATAGCAGTCAAGAATGTATTCTATAAATACTATTTAAGAAGGAATGATCCAAAGAATTTTCTATAATAATTTGTAATTGATAAATGTGTTATTCTCTATCTAAGCTGTAGGTGGCGTGCTGAAACAACAATCTGCCTTACGGGTAAAAATCTCGGCCTCTTGGGCTGATGGAAATTCTTAGGTTGGCCTTAGCTCATGTAGAGTGATACCAGCTAAGTCTCATGTGGGAGGATGTCCCAGGAAAATTTTAACATAGTATCAATAATAGTTTCTCTGAAATTATTTTTTAATTATGTCACCCACTAGTTTTATTCTCCCAAGGTGGGACAGGGTGGTGGAAAAGTCAAACATTAGAATATCAAGATTACTTATTAATCATAAGTCAAATTATTAAAGCATGACTTAAACATAATCATTTGACCACAGGCTTTTTTTTTCTAAATTATTTTATTCCTCATAGAAGACTAAGCTGTGTAATTCGGTAAACTAAATTGCAAGCTTTGGAAGTAGGGACCGTGTCTTTTTAAATTGCCACGTCATATATTTTATTGTCCATCAAGGCACCTGGTGAACATTACCCTTTAATAAATGCTTAGTTCCTTCCCTCACTCGCGCCTGCTGTAGGGCATAGTGATGGTCTGGAAGTGGGTGGCAGGATTTTAGAACCAGGGGCTTCTTGAAAAGCCAAACAACAGCACTTTTGAGTGGAGAGAAACCTTAAAGTCGGGGTTTCCAAAGCTAGTTTAGTCCCCTAGGGAAACTTTGTGAAATTTCTATTCTAGGTAGAAAATTTTTAGATAGAATTTTTTTTCTCTCTAAATAGAATTTCTAAATAAAAAATATTCTAGAGTACAACCCAGAATCCAGCCTCAGTATCTGGGCTGGGATTGTAAAAACATAAGCAGACAGAAAGATAGATATAGGCAGAGATATAGATAGATATGTACAGACAGATTATCTATATATGTAATCTATATAGAGATATCTATGTCAATATGTAGACCCTCACATTTAATATATTTAAATAGATACACTAAGTGCTTATGTTAAAATGCATTTAAATTCCATGTATGTGTAAGCATATTTAAATAGCTAAATATTTCTATATCTATATTTAAATTATTCCTACTTGGGAACTATGCTCTTGGTGACCCTGATCCAATAGTCAGGGATGTCTCTGTAACTACACAACTAATGGCAGAGCCCTCGAGGTGACAGCAATTGTCATACCCCTTATTGGATGCAAAGTTGTGGAATTGAACAACTTAGGAATTGCAAAACTGGGAACTTTTCAAATGGTTGTTTCATTTTTGGCTCCACAGCACTCCAATGGCTCTTTCCTACACAAGCACACTAGATTCCTATATCTGGATTTATTCCTAAAATTATTAGGATCACAAGTGCTAGAAGGTGCTCTCTTCAGTGCTTTATGAGAAACAGAGGCAAAGGGGTTAGCTTACATGCTTCCAAAGAGCACAAAGAATCCTGTGAGAACCACCTGTCAGTACAGGTGGAACATCCCTAATCCAAAAGTCTGAAATCCAAAATGCTCCAGAACCTGAAGCCGTTTGAGTGCTGACGTGACTCAAAGATTTCAGTGTCTCAGGTTAGGGATGCCCAGCAGGTAAGCATATAAATAATGCAAATATTTCAAAATAAAAAAACAATTCAAAATTTGAAACTTAAGATACTCCGTATTTTGGATAAGGGACATTCAACCTGTACTGAGTTATGGATTTGTAGCTGTGGATAATATCCTTTCAACTATGTCTCTGTGGGGCCTTTGGGGGGAGGTGGACTGGTGGGGCCTGCGTCCGTCTCTGATGCCACAAGAGCCCAGCTCTGCACATATGCGTCCTGTTGGTTAGCCTTACATTTAAGGTTTTCTTTTCTTTTTAGCAAAGAGCTCCCAGCTTTAAAAAAAAAAAAAAAAAAAAAAAAGTCTGAGGATCAGCAATGGAATTATTTTCTCAGGTAGCCTCCTCAGGGTGAGCGCATTCAGGTGGCATCGGAGGCGAGAGGTTGAATTTGTCACGTGATATTCTGATCCCCGCGTCTGTCTCCCTCTTTGCCTGTATTGTGTCCACTTTGGAAGCATTTTCTATGAGACCCTTTCAGTTCATTTTTTCTGTATTGATCCAGCACTGTAGCTGGACAGTATCCTGTTCTCCCTGTCATTCCCCTCAGGGTATCTGATACATCTTCAGAGTTTCCTAGGGCTGTTGGTCACTAATACAAATTTTAAGATAATTTCCAGAAATGTTGTCATACACTGTGACATACATTTTTCACTGGCCACTTAGAAAATCTCATCACAATACAAAAGTGTCCGGTAGCTTCTTTGACAAATTCTTTTATAGATTTTTCTTTGAAAATTCTTTATAAAATAACGCTTATATGTTATATGCATTTGTGCTTAGAAGTTAATTAACTCTGATTTTTTAAATCTTTATAACCCATTCCAAAGGTTGTATTTTACCTTAGCTTTGTAATTAAAGTCTTCAATCACATTTTCTGGAAAGTACTACTGTTTTTTAATCTTCCCAGAGAAAGTAACAGTTGTTTGGCAAAAACCTTTGGCAAAAGGAGGACGTTGGAAGCAGTAAGGTCTGAGCATTTCCATCGTCTGAGAGCAGAAAACTCAGGACCAGAAACCCAAACTCGCCCCCATCCAGTTAGGACCCAAACTCACCCCCATCCAGTTAGGACCTTTCCATGACAGCATGGAGCCTGGAGTTTGTGAGATGATTTCAGACCTGGTCCCGCCAGGCTGCAGTCTGACAGTGTGTGTTATAGATGATTAAAGGTCAGACATTCACATGTGACTTCTGTTTCATACCAGGGAGGAATTTCAGCATATATATTCTTTCCTCCAAATACCAAAAGCTCATTCTGCCTCCCCCGATATATATAAAAATCTATATGTGCTACATGTATAACTCATAGTACTCAAAACAGCCCTGCCGTTATTATGACGGTTTTACACAAGAGAAAACCATAGCTCCACAGGGTCACATCACTTGCTCAAGGGCACCCAAATGGCCAGGGAAGCAAGCAAAAATTATAAATTGCAGGTGGCTGAGCCAACCACTGTACATATATTTCCCCTAGAAATTAACCTTAAATTTCTACCCAAATATTTCCTTAATTTTTGCCCTAAAATCACTTGCTTACAGTACAAATACAATAGAAATTTGTTGCATTGAATTCGATCTTTTATGAAATTTTCTTGAATTAAATCGACTATGCACAAAAACAATCAAACTTTAAAAAAAAAAAAAAAAGAGCATCTTTCCTTTCAAGGCCTCAGCTTGGGCCTCCTAGACACTCTCACAGAGTGATGCTGAAAAAGGTGACTGTTGTCAAGGTCTGCCCGTGGCCCGAGTCTGCACGGTGAGAACACCGAGTGACTGTGATTTTCCTGTTTAGGTTTCTCAGGCTCTAGGAAGGTCCTTACTTAGCAAAGAGGGATAAACTCATCCAGTTTGCTTTCAACCAGCATCATACCAGACCTCTAAGGGCAAGACCGTTTATCCCAGAATCTGAGAATAGTCTAGAAGTAAAGTCATCATTGGCGTATCTGTGGCAGAGAGTCTGATATTTAACTCTCTGACATTTAAAGTTTTGAAACAGCTGATAAAGGGCAAAGATGACTCGATTAAGGATTGTCCCACCATTATTCTAAAAAAATCACCAGATTCTGAATGTTTTTTTATTCTCTTCCTGTTTTCTCTGTTCCATTAAAAACTTCAACACAAGCACAATTATTAATGTATATAAATGCACTTAAATTGATTCTTAATAATTCCCCCCACCAATATGCTGGGAGGAAGGCAGAATCTGAATTCTGGGAAATCTGAATTTTTTCCACGTTCTAAATTCTTTGGTGACAAAAGTATAAGAACTTAATATATTGAAAACACAAAAGCAAAACTTAGATTTCCTGACTAAAATTTAGCTGCTTTTCCTAGATTTAGTGGATAATTTTACTCCATTGTGCTTTATTTATTCTTAGTAGAACTTGCAGGGATTGTTTTCAGGATAATGTCACAGCAATTGTTCAAAATTGAGCTATGGGCCAACCCAAGGGCACTCTCTTGGGACTAGCTTGGCTAAAATATACAAAAGATCTCTCCTCTTATCAGAAATATTTCTTCTTAAACATAAAGATAAA
Source organism: Otolemur garnettii (assembly GCF_000181295.1). Classification (NCBI taxonomy): domain Eukaryota; kingdom Metazoa; phylum Chordata; class Mammalia; order Primates; family Galagidae; genus Otolemur; species Otolemur garnettii. The sequence goes on along the minus strand of NW_003852538.1, from coordinate 796,521 downwards.
TGAAGAAAAGTCTGACAAATAAAAATAACAACAAAATTAGTCAGTGCCTAAAATGTCTTCTATGTTCTTGATGCGTAGTTAGATGGCAAATAAATCACGCCTCCCAGCCCTGTCTCTCCGTGCTTATTTTAAATAGGATGATAAATAATATTCAGATGCCTCCTCACAGTGGGAAGGGGGACTCTGCGCTTTCCTGTCCTCAAGAAGGTGGCATTGGCCATGAGGCAGCACAAAATATCCGTAAATATGAGATGTTGATGTTTCCTCAGCCCTACTAATTTTAAAAAGTTTTAATAAAGTGTACAAACAATACATTTTTATTACAGAAATTTTGAAAGCGTACAACAGCGAAAATTAAAAAAAAAAAAGGTTATTTCACACACAGTCCCATCTGCAAGATAAGCCTCCCTGACATTTAGCCTGCCTCCCTCAGGTGCACACCCCACCCCTGGTGATTGCGGAGAACGCCCACAGCGCTGGCAGCCGCAGCAGTGCGAACAAGCACCCAGGACTTGTGATGGTAGCAGCCACTGTGCCAGCCACCCACAGGGGTCAGCAGCAGCAGCAACCAGAGAACGCGTGACCACACAGCAGCCCCAGCCCAGGGGCAGAGACAGTAGCCATAGCAATGTAGCAACAACAATAGTGATAACGGTACTTGGCAGTATAAAGTTACGTTTGTTATATAGCAAGTACTGTTCTCCGTGTTTTGTACACATTATCTCAATTAACCTCACAGCGTCTAGTGAAGTCAGTGTTCAGCTTGTTGGAGCTGCATCCCCCTGTCACAGAGGAGAGGCCTGATTTCCATGTAGAGCAGTCTGCAGCCGAACATCACTGTCTTAGAGCAGACGCCGAATTTGAACTCCGGGCAGTCTCGTTCCATAATCCACTCTTGACCACCATGCTAGTCATAGCAGCAGAAACAGAATGAATTCTAACATGCAGCATAAGGAGTATTTTGAAATATGCGAGGCTGGACCATTAAGTTCACAAACACATCCAGGAAACAGCACCCCACACTCGTTGCTGAGTGTCACTGCCATCACCTCCAAGGAGCCCCCCGGGGAAGCTGTGCGCTGATGGCCCCTCCTGGGCCTCCTTCCGAGCGAGTTTGGACTCTTTGTCTGGAGTGGCCGTTAGAGCGTCGTTGGACGCGTATATATGTATTTGTATTATGAATGAATATATTTGGGGAGTGATTCTGAGATGGAAAAATAATAGAATAAGAAGATACGAAGTAACTTTCAAAACACTCTCTCACAACTAAAATGGTAATTTTTTACAAGTCCCAACTGAAAGACAGAAGTATGTTTGGCAAACACGTTTGCTCTCCCATTTCATTACTCCTTAGCGACTGATGAGCGTCTAACTCCTGGGGTCTCTCACTGTGAACGCCTAAAAATAAAGGACGAAGTAGCCATCCTGCTTGACTCGTCCTATGTCTGTTCACAGACACGCCTCCCTGTTTAGCTGCTCAGTAAGTATTTATAAGTTTTGGGTTTTTGTTTTTTGTTGGTTTTTTTTTTTTTCTTGCAGTTTTTGGCTGGGGCTGGGCTTGAACCTGCCACCTCCAGCATATGGGGCCGGCACCCTACTCTTTTGAGCCACAGGTGCCGTCCAGTATTTATAAATTTTGAATAAAGCAATATGAAATACAATCTCAGAATGCACACTGAAGTCAGAACCATGGTGGACCAAACACACATTGCTTCAGTAAGAATGCTAATGGCAGTAGCAGCCAAGAAGATAAGAAAAGTCTTCAAAACAAACAAGCAGGTAAATGTTGATGCTTTGGTTCTACTTAGTTTTATTTTGCCGCCTATAATCCCCTAATTTGAAAAGTTAGTTTACAGCATCTATTTGTGCTATTTGATCTGTGTGTACACTTCAGACTGTCCTTATTAAAAAGATCCCTTCCATCTCTAGACAGATATAATTCAAGACAGGGCATAAACCAAGACCAAAAAAAATCACTCCAATACAGAAATAAAATTTTGCCTTTTGAAAAATGAGAAAATATTTCATCATGGGCAAAACCGTACGGCACCTCCCCAACATGAATCTGAGTTCTCACATCTTCCTGAATACATTTCTGGAAGTCTAATGCTTTCAGACTGTCAGAAATGACAAAATCAGAAGAAATAAGTCTACTTCACATACAAAATAACTTAAAAGAAAAACAAAGGCCTCTAAAGTTGTTTTATGACTTCTCTGTTAGGGTTTCCAGCTGAAGTTTTAGTGATACAACTTGATTTGATTTCCAAGTCTCTTATCTGTAGTTTATTCTTGTTACTGCGGTTGCTACTGGCTTTTAACTTGTACACAGGAAACCAGTGCCAATCAATTTTGTTCCCAAGGTGACAGGAAGCCCTGGTTGGTCAGATGTTGATTGTGCTTACCGTTCATGCTCCACCCATCATATATTCTTCCTTTTTGGCTGAACTTAAGACAAATTAATCAGTGGTTGACATCTGGCAGACAGTTTGGGTGTCTTCTCAGTGAGTTGTTGACCTGCCAGTCATAAAGTAAAAATGCAGCATGTGACACTTGTAGGCACTAAATATCAATGCTGCCAATGATCCCTTCTGAGGACACGCATGGAAGGCTCATCTTTCAGCTTTTATTGAAAATGTGCACTTTCTTGAGTAATGAAACATCTGTGGAATAAATAGTTCTCCTTCTTTATGATGGTGAGTGGCTTACCTCACTCTATTGTAAATTCCAATAATGAACTATGAGACCAGGGGCAAGGAAGGGCTCAGAGAATGTTAAGCTTTTTAACAGGTCTCTGCTGTTTGTGATTAATCTTTAGCCACCTGCATATTTTCTTCATAATGAGTCCAAGTTCACATAAACATATCCCTTATCTCTGTACACTCGGAGCTAAAATGTTGGGGCCCAGAGCATGGCACATAAGATAACTCAAACATAAAAGTGAAGTGTGAAATTAACCCAGGTGACCTCTTCATTCCTGGAAGCCGAGATTTTTTGGAGTCTCCTCTTTGAAATGCATAGTTTATGACTCTAGGAAAAGAAAAATTAACAAACTGTTCACTACCCTTGAGAACTGTTTGCAGAAATCATCTGTTTTAGAGATAATGGTACTAAAACATATTTCTAATTTTGTCAGGTCTACTGACAGTGACAGCAGGGAGCATGAGAAATGTACAAGAAATGTCATCTCTGTGTAGGGGGATGAAGGGAGGGAGCAGTGCAGGAAGGGGAGCTTAAGATCAACCTAAAGGGGGCAGGTACTCTGGACCGGATGGGCTTTTCCTGTTCCTAAAATGTCTTGTGCTCTTACACAGGAAACACATTCTTATTCACCCAAGGCATTTGCAAGTCCTGGGCACAAGACCCAAAAGTACCCTGGGTTCTGGTAGTGAGAAGGCAGGAAAGGAGTGGGTGGGGGAGGAAGAGTCCCTGGGGGTGGGAGGAGGGTGCATAACCAGGACAAACTTCCCAGAGGGTAAAAAAGCATTAAGCCATTTATTCATGTATGCTTCCCTTATTTTGAGAACAAATTCTGCTAGTTTGCTCTTTTTCCAAATATAATACTATTTGAGACAAAATTTAGATACATTTAAAATCAGGGTCAACGTAGGCCATAGAGAGTCAGCAAAGATTGATCAATGTCCATGAGCCATTAGGAAATCCACTGCCCTGGCTGGTCCTGCCAGTTCTAGTAACTATCCACCTGCCCTCACCAAGATCCCTTTCCTAGACAGATCAGCAGGGGGGATTTTGATCCCCTTTATTTACTCATTCAGTAAACTATCTTCTATAGAGAGGCTATGAAGGGGGCTAGAAAATGTTTGCAGTGTTTTAAATCCTACCATTTTGCAAAGCCATATTTCCACCTTTATCTGTAGTCAAGTAGAGGAGGAGCCTAAGACACTAAGTTCGGACTTCTAAGCAGTCAGGGAGAGTTGGCATTTCCCAAGGCCCTGTAAGAAAACTCACAGATAGCCAAACAGAGTCCTGCAGAAAACCCAAATGTATTTGGGTTGCATTTCATAATCTGCCCCTCCTCGCCTCTGTTTGTCACCTTTTGATTAGCATGGCAAGACAGTTGGATAGTGCAATCCTCCGTGGACTCTTTTCCACCTGCTGTTACATCACCATGAAAAGGAGTGGGCCCGAGGAGGTGGCTGTTACAATACTGGGGCCCTCAGGAGATGCCATGCCGGGTAGATACGCCCTCCATTCCTGGACCGCAGTGTTGGTGTCTGCAGTGTTCCCTGACGCCGTGTGACGGGCGCGTGCCGTGCTCCCTGGCGCCGTGTGACGGGCGCGTGCCGTGCTCCCTGACGCCGTGTGACGGGCGCGTGCCGTGTTCCCTGACGCCGTGTGACGGGCATGTGCACAGTTCCCTGACGCTGTGTGACGGGCGTGTGCCGTGTTCCCTGACGCTGTGTGACGGGCGCGTGCACAGTTCCCTGACGCTGTGTGACAGGCGTGTGATGGGCGTGTGCCGTGTTCCTTGGCGCTGACTCTGATCAGAGCTGTTTACTCCGTCTCC
>NW_003852538.1:787052-791976 GCF_000181295.1 Otolemur garnettii | reverse complement strand
GTGCACAGTTCCCTGACGCTGTGTGACAGGCGTGTGATGGGCGTGTGCCGTGTTCCTTGGCGCTGACTCTGATCAGAGCTGTTTACTCCGTCTCCTTAGCGTCATTTCTAACAGATGAATCTGGGAACTTTAGGATGTTCAGCAGAACTATGCATAAGAGCGTTTGTAGGATGTTTAAACAATAGAGGTGGCGATGGCTAAGTACAGACATGGGACATAGAAAATATGTTTTTTTGACTGATCCAGTTATATATAACACGTGTTCTAATATAATTAAACCTCTCTTAGCGTGTTTGCACTGGGAAGCATAATTGTTACAGGGCACCTCTGGACAGGCAGACCCAGTCAGTGAAACACTTAATTTCAACTTTTTTTTTTTTTTTTTGAGACAAAATCTCAATCTGATGCCCAGCCTAGAGTGTGGTGGGGTCAGGCTAGCTCACAGCAACCTCAGACTCCTGGCTCCAGTGATCCTCCTGCCTCAGTCTCCCAAGAAGCTGAGACTATACACAACCCCCACACACAATGTCCAGCTCATTTTTCTATTTTTAGTAGAGATGGGGTCTTGCTCTTGCTCTGCTGGTCTTGAACTCCTGAACTCAAGCGACCCACCCACCTGGATCTCCCATAGTGGGCCACCGCCCCTGGCCACTAAAACCAGGGTCAACTGGTCAACTTTAACTGAAACCCAGGTTTAGGAAAAAAAAACACAAACCTTTGGGGATCAAAGATAAGAAAATGAAGGAAATAGGAAAATTTACGGGGCATACTCAAATATGTTCATATTCAAAAGCCTATTGTTAGTACTGATAAGAAAAATGTCCCACAATGACAGACAGAGAATGCCCCTGCCTGGGCAGCAGGAACTAGGACAGACGAGGATGTCCACGCGGAGCAGCTGCTCAGGGCCGTGGCAAGACGTATCACAAACACGTGATGTCCTGGCCCCTCACGTCCTTTTAGGTAGGCAGATTTTCTCATCTGGACTCGGATCTGGAGGAAAGGGAGGCGCCGGCCCAGGAGTAACTTAGTCCATGATGATGGAGCCATCACTGGAATTTGAGCCCAGGCCTGGGCGCGTCCGAGCTCTCGTTCTTTTCTTCTTCCTGCCCCTCTGATGCCCGGGACGCCCTGTCCACCTCCTCTATGTTCATAATTGGACTATATTCAATGTTTTCGGTGGAGAACTAGAAGCGCTCCGAGATAAAAATCATGTCCCCCTAACTCTCCCCAGGACGCCCCATGGAGCAGAGCGGGAGTTCCGCCCTCCCACCCCCAGAGGGCGCGCGTGCGCCGCGGCGGGCGGGGGGCGTCGGGGTCGCGGGCGAGGTGGCCTTTCGCTTTTGTTCCAAGGACATTGAGGCAGCTTGTTTCCCTGTCCTCAAAAATCCTACTTGAGACCTTTGTTGCCATCTTTAGATTTAAAGCCAAATAAAGAAATAAAGGGCTTTGCACTAATCCTAAAGCTGGCTGGGAGCAGCCGCCGCCCCCCCCCTCCCCCGACCCCCGTCCAGTCCCCACCCCCGTCCCCACCCCGGTCCAGTCCCGGCTCAGGCGGGTCGCCCAGCGGGGTTTCCAGCCGCCGCCCTTCAGAAGACGCAGGTGTGGATAAGATAATTCGAAAAATCAAGGCCAACGCCAGGTCTATATATTTAGCAACTTAAAGAAAACAAATTCCTCATAAGATATAAACTACCAAAGCTCACGGAGGAAATAAATAACCTGTATTTATAGAGGAAATTGGAATTATAGTTAGAAATCTCCCAGAAAGGGCTCGGGTAACTTCGGTGGTGAATTTTACCAAATACTTAACAGAGAAATAATGTCAGTTCTACACAATCTCTTCCAGAAAATAGAAGAGGAGGAAATACTTGCTAACTCGTTTTGTTCGACCAATATTACCCTAATAATATAAAGACATCATAAGGAAAAGCACCTTAAAACAACGTCTCCGCATGCTAATGTCTGTTGTTGGCCATTCTTTTTCCGTGAAACTGGAAATTGCTGTATTTCCTCCATTTCATTTTTCTAGTGTTTCTTTGCTAATATACCACTTGGAAAAGAAAAAAAAAGAAGATTCTTAGGGGATACCCACCAGAAGGCTTCCAGCTCTTCTTTGCTGGCAAAAATGCAGCAATGGAAGCAATCGACTTGGATGCTTAAGCCTTTGCAATTTTTATTCTAGCAAATAAAAGGGACTTTTTGCCCTCTTGCTCCCCTCCCAACAAAACATGAATCAATTTAATCAGGAAGTTTTATAAGTTCCATTAGGATTTGTATTGAGAAAGGACAACTACGATAAAGCACAATTTAACCATAGAAATGATCTTCAGGAAAGCACAGGGTGGGCAGCCTTGCACACTGCGCCTTCGTGAACCCTGAGTTCCCGTAAAGCCCACACTTATCGAGGGCAGGCCCGGGGCGCTGACAGGACATTAGAAAGCGTGATTACAGGGGAGAGCCTAAGTGGCCTTCGGTCAGCTGTTTTCCTCCACAGGATACTGGGTGATTCCTGTCCTAACCTGATACTGATTACTTAAAGCTTAGCCCAAGAGTTCTTGTCAAAAATTATTTCCGTAGCGTATTTTGACTTGCTGAGCTCTGAAGAACTCTGGGACTGTGTTCGGTGTGGACCTGAACTCCAGGAGCTGCCCTGTCTGGTCAGTGCGCACGGCCCTTGGGACAGATTGTCTAAGCTTCTCATGGTGATCACATTCGGGCGTCTCTGAATGTCCTCAGCTGACACGCAGAATTATCAGTGGAAAATGTGTGCTTTGATAATTCAGACAAATGAAAGCAAAAACTTCAAAAAACGTATCTTCAAACTGTTTTGGAAAATATTTCAAATAGATGAAAACCAGTGTACACATGTTTCATCTACGGATTTAGGCCTTCTTGTATTTCCCTTCTACATTGTTTCCTTAAGTTTTTTATTTCGTGACCCCTACAATATAAACAGACACAAAACATTTAAATTGTTGAAGACTATTTTAGAGTGAACACGTTTTATTCACATAAGATACAAAAGATTAACAATCCTCAAATCAAAGTAGCACATTTTCTAAAATTCATTTTATCCTGACTCTGATAGTGGGATCTTTCAAACACTGTGGTTGTCTGGGATTTTTTAAAAGAAGATTTTAGTTTTCTTAGCGAGGATTCCTAGTCATACCACAGAAATCAGTAAGCATTATTACAGGAAAATCACTGACCATCAGGTTTCTATAATTGTTTAATACATAATAAAAGCTAGTACTATTTTTTTTCTTTTGAAATCAGGTCAAAACATCATGGTAAACAGAAGAAGCGACTTATTTCCAGTCAGTTTTGAAAATCTCTGCACCTTCCATTCTTCTTTCCTTTCCACACCTGCAAATCCCTGCCGTGCGCGGGAGAGACGCACGGATGCATCAAAGGAATTAAAATTAGGTCAATTATTTTCCACCTTGTTAGGGCTGCCAGGCGTTCTGTGTATATGGAACATGTCCTGCATTTAATGATTTGGTCCTGTGTCCTACATCGATTTTGTCAGGATGCCCTAAATGTCCTGTACTGAGCTTTTTTTCCCCCTTTAAATTACAAAAATGTAGAAGTTCGAGCTATTTTTTAAAATCAGACTGGGCATGTTGTGTTTTTATTTGTCAAGTCTAGTGGCCCTGCCCCTTGTCATCCCTCCTTAGAGTCTGTCAGTTGTTAGACTCATTTGCTTATTTCTTTCATCCATTCTTATCAGAAATGACCATTTTCAGAATTAAGTGTCACTAGATGGTGTAGGGCTGCTTAACATGCTCAGATGGTAGAGCTGGTTGGTATTAGAAGTTATCCTAACCTTTGAAAGGTGGTAAATTTTTTAAAGATATTTTCTTTGTTCATTATTACATCTTTCACAAAAACATGTCCTGGAGATGTAATAAAAATATCATTACTCAATATCTCAGAAATTTAGAGTTGTCCAGATAAATATTAGAATTTTTGTATTAAGAGATATCTGGTGAAAAGAAATAATGAATTAACTTATAAAACAATACCTAAGGAAGAATAATTTGTTAGAGAAATAAGGAATATCCTCATAGCTATTATTTAAAAAACCTATTTTTGTATATTCATCACTGCCTGAGAGAAATGCTGTTTATTAAGTTTAGAACATTTCAATTTGTCTTTACAACATAGGAGTCACTCTGGCAAATTTTGGCAGTGAAAACTTAGTGAGTACCCTTGGCGTGTCTACAGGGCCGCCTGATTGTCTTCTGTGATGGATACAATGTTATTTTAAACAGTCTTTTCTGACCAGTGATTATAGCTGGTATGGTAGACACTCGGTTGCAGCATCCTAAGTGCAAACTACCTTGTACACCCAGAGTGGTAGAAGGAAGTTACCGGTGGTGACTAGACATACGTAAGTCTAGATAACTGAGGTAGGTCTCAAAGTAAACCATGTGCATCCCAGGAAATGTGCAGAATGATCCACTGGGGTGTAGGAAAAACATTAGAAGAAGTATTTATATTTAGTTTTTATTTCCTTTTTCTACTCCAAATGTTTTAAATATTTTATAATTTGTGTAATATATAAGTACAGTGAACATGTATGTAATTTATAAATAACAAAACTTCAATGAAGGCAATTATTTTTCCTTTTTTAACTTAGGAAGATGGGCAATAGAAAAAAAAAAAAAAAGAAAGAAAATTACTAACAATTCTACCTGAAAATGGGAGATAAATCTGGAGTGCAGACATAGTGGACTCACCCCAGGTCTCTTCTAGCATGTCTGTAATTTCAATATCCTAATGACTTCTTCCTGTTATAAACACTTAGAAGCTGATAGAGGTGGAAATATAAGAAATAAATAGGTTGTTGAGCAGTGCCTGTGGCCCAAAGGAGTAGGGTCCCAGCCCCATATACTGGAGGTGGCGGGTTTAAACCTGG
>NW_003852538.1:781492-786920 GCF_000181295.1 Otolemur garnettii | reverse complement strand
AAGAAGAAGAAGAAGAAGAAGAAAAGAAAGAAAGAAAGAAAAATAGGTTGCTTTATCTATTTTCCCATACTTGATATATAGGAGAAAATTATATTAATTATGTTCTTACAGATATATTTGCATGAATAAAAAGACACATAGCACTTTTATAAGAATATTCATTGTTGCATTGTTTGTAATAGCAAAAAAAATTGGAAATATACATCTATTAGTAGATATTTATCAATAGACATGTGTTATTATGTATTTACTTGTCAACATTATTGCTCTGTTAAGACAAGTTTTCCTGTATATAATGTAAAGTGGGAAAAAGTTGCAAGCCCACGTGAAACTTTGTGATCCAGTTTCTATTATCTCTGTAAACACACGGTGATTGAAGGAAAAATCCCAAAGAACCAGAACAGGGGTGAGCTCGGAGAAAGAACTACCAGGAAGGCTCCTTTCTTTCCACTTGCCTCCTGTGGTTTTTGAAAACTTTAAGTATGTGTTAATTTTATGATTATGTTAACATTTTAAAAATTAAAAACAAGAGATTATTTTCTTTGAATGAACAAGTACATTTATCATAGATATGTCTACTCAACGTAGAATGAAGTGAGACTGGAACAGTAACCACTTTACTTGAATAATAATCGGGACAGAGTAGTCATTAAGACCAAGGCGATACCTTTGGATCTCTTCATCTAAACAGCTGAGCAGGGCCAGAACTGCACTGTGGGCTACACGCCGGAGATACACCTGCGAGGTGAACAGCCTCCGTGTGATTCTTAATACTGCACTGACTCCTTTCTTTTTCTTTTCTTTTCTTTTCTTTTCTTTTTTGAGACAGAGCCTCACTCTGTCACCCTGGGTGGAATGCTATGGTGTCATAGCTCACAGCAACCTCAAACTCTTGGGCTCAAGTGATGCTTCTCCTTCAGCAGTGGGGATGTAAAATGGTACAGTCACTTTGAAAAAACATTTGGTAGCTTCTCAAAAAGTTAAACGTGGTGTTACCATATGACCCAGCAATTCTGTTCATATGTCACACAGCAACGTAGGCACAAATGCTGAGAGCAGAATGATTCGTAATAGCCAGAGCTGGAAACAACTCAAATGTCCATCAGCTGAAGAATGAACAGACAAATGTGGTGCATCCATGTGATGGAATAGATTAGACTATAAAATGTTAACGGGGGACCCAGCAGGGCAGCTCACACCCATGATCCCAGCACTTTAGCGCTTTCGGAAGCTGAGGTGGGAGAAAAGCTTGAGCCCAGAACTTCAAGACTAGCCTGCAATGGAGCAAGACTCCATCTCCAAAAATTCTTTTAAAAGGTAGCTGGACCTGGTGGTACTTGCCTTAGTCCCAGCTACTCCAGAGGCTGAGGCGGGAGGATCACTTGAGTCCAAGAGTTCAAGGTCACAGGGAGCTATGATTGTGCCACTGCACTGCAGCCTGGGCAACAGAACAAAACCCTGTTGTTTTGTTTTGTTTTAAGAAAAAAAAGGAGTAGATAGATGAATCTTGAAAATATGCTAAGTAAAAGAAGTCAGATATAAAAAGCCACCACATGTTACCTGATTCCATCCATGTGCTGCGTCTAAAACAGGTAAATCTACAGACACAGAGAGTCGGGTAGTGGTTCCCAGGGCCTGGGGATGTGGCCATGTGGAGTAATTCCTGTGGAGAGGCAGTTTCTCTCCAGGTGAGGAAAATGGGGGTTTTTTTGTGTGTGTTTGTGTGTGTGTGTGTGGTTTTTTTGTTTGTTTGTTTGGGGTTTTTTTTGAAACAGAGTCTGGGTAGAATGTGTCATCATCACTCACAGCAACCTCAAACTCTTGGCCTCAGGAGATCCTCTTGCCTCAGCCTCACGAGTAGCTGGGACAATAGGTGCCCACCACAATGCCTGGCTAGTTTTTTAGAGATGAGATCTTGGTCTAACTCAGGCTGGTCTTGAACTCCTGATCTCAAGCAATTCACCTGCGTCAGCTTCCCAAAATGCTAGGATTACAGGTGTGAGCCACCAGGTTCCACTGAGGAAAATGTTTTAAAATTGATTGTGGTGATGCTTACACAACTATGTGACTACACTAAAAACCATTTAATTGTACTCTTTAGAAAGATGAATTTTAATGTATAAAAATTATACCTCAATAAAAGGGGGGAAGTATGTGTAACTTTAATTTTATAGCAAAATGTTACCTGTTTCTCAAAAATTAATTCATTATTTCTTCTGGGCATTTTTCATTTCTTTTGATCTGGTTGAAATATGCTAATTTAGAATGTTTTTATTTCTGGAGAAGCAAAGATATATTTCCTGAAGCAAGCATAAAAGTGTCCTTTATATGATAAATTTCAGCTCACTCTTTAAAATGTGTATATTTTGTATTCCAGAAATATTTATTTTTTACCAGTCCATCTGCTCCTTCGATATAATATAGATAATATAAAACAGCATCAAAAGGAAGAATTCTTTATAGTGTCCCATGTACAAGATCTCTGAGATGAATAGCTGTTTGATCTTTAAGGTTATCTTGCAATTAATCCATCTGACAGTGGATGAGAAAAGACTCAGAAATAACAGTGAATTATTATAAATGGCATCAAGCCAACAAATTCCAGTTACCTGGAAGGAGAGGCTCGTTCTAATGATCGGCAGCTGTATTCAGTACTCTATCTTAAGCACCTCTCTCTGTACTTGGTGTCACTGATAACATGATGTGGATTTACCGTGGCACGAGGATGATCGTAATGATCAAACCACGAAAGCTCTCTTCTTTTATCACTAACACAACTCGCCCAGGCAATGGGCGCCTTCCTCCCTTCCACCTGAGGAATGATGATACTTTAAATGCATCTGAGGCCACAGGATAACCCAGCAAAGTCAAAAGGGAGCAATTCCCTGCTCTGAAATTCCCAGGTGAAAGGCCAGTGACTTGTAGACAGCAACAGTCACCCTGGTTTATTGACAAAGCGTCTGACTGACCAAAGCCCATGACTGCATTGCTGGGTAGCACACTTTTCTTTTCTTTTCTTTTCTTTTTTTTTTTTTTGAGACAGAGTGTCACTCTGTCACCCTGGGTAGAGTGCCATGGCGTGACAACTCACAGGATGCTAAACTGTTGGGCTTAAACAATCCTGTGATCTCAGCCTCCTGTACCTGGGACAATAGGGGCCCAATACAACACCTAGCTAATTTTTGTATTTTTAGTAGAGACTGCATCTCGCTCCTGCTCAGAATGGTCTCAAACTCCTGAGCTCAAGCAATTCACCCACTTGGCCTCCAGAATTCTAGGATTACAGGCATGAGCCACTGTGCCTGGCCCGGGTGGCACACTTTTAAATGAACACTGAACAGACACAGGAATGCATGTTTAAAATAAATCACTGTTTTTGGCTAAGCATTTGGAGAACCCTGGAGACCACAGATTTTCATTATTTTGACTGAGAGCTCATTTCCTGTGAAGATGGACCTTCATGGGCCCTGGTTAATGACTTAAGATCTCTGCCTTCTAAAGGACTTCTAGAGGCTTTCAGACAGATGACAGATAGAGATGACAGAAAGAGGCTTTCAGATAGAGGACTAGAGACTTTCAGATAGATGACAAATATAATTACTTTTTAAAATATCTAATTCTCTTCATAAATGCAAAAATGCCCTTTGTGAGAATTTAACTTTATAAATTTTTTTCTCCAATGACTAAAAATAAGTTTAAGGGTTTGGTATAAAGAGATGTGCTGTGAAAATAAACAAATAGCCTCTAAAATTCCCTAAGCATGTCCCTAATCCATAACAGACTACCAAAATTGGAATTATTTATTTAGGGTTCTCTGCTCAGTCTATAAATTCCTCAAGAACAGAGATCATGTCTTATGAACCTTGGCACCCAGCAGAGCCTCATTCTGGAATATCGTAGGTGCTAATAGGTGTTTGTAGTTGAACTAATTCAGCATATGTCTGTGGTTAAGAATAAAGTGTCGGGAATCACACTGCCTGCATTCACATCCTTCCTGAATGACTTTTGATACGTCACTTAACATCTGCAGTTTCCCCATATTTAAGTTGGAATAATCATAACATCTCTCTCAAAAATTTTTCTAACACGTGAGATCATACAAGTGAACTAGCTCTTACACACTTAGCTCTATTAATATTAACTGCCATCCCGCCATCATCAACATGTATGATTATAAGAATCCATGGAGTTCAGCTAAAGTGTGAGTTGTCAAAAATACACAGTATCAATATGTCATTTCTGATAATGTCAGTAAATGAATATATTTAATTTAGTTGAAAAGGTTTTTTGGTATTTGATAGTGTAAAGAGATAAGGAATTATTAATTTATTCGGCTACTTAGAAAATATAATGCATGTATTTATATAAATCAGCTGAAATTCAAAGACGTCTCATTTGAAAAGTGGTTTACTCATTGATATTTATTAAAGTTTCTTCAGCATCTTTTTTTCTTAATTATATGAACTAGGAAAAACTAAACTTGGGAACTAAAATTAGAGCTACCATCATTTTGTTCTTTTATTAAAAGGGTGATGTCAAAACAATACCCAATGCCAAAAAAAATTAAAAATAGGTCATTAGTATGTTAATGCTCAGCCTTCACTGATACTCAGATAAGACTCAACTTAAATCTCAACTGTACATTTACTCTACCTATGTAAGCTTGACCTCTGTGCTCAGATTTTCAAACTCCTGTCTAATGGGATGTGCTAATGCCCCTATTTTCAAAAGGGATGGAAAAGCCATCAGAGCACAGTAATTCCACACAGCATCACCCTCACCAATTTATCTGCCATTCACCCATGCACGGTGGGATTGCTGCTGCCATTCACCCATGCACAACATGAGTTCTGCTTTCCCTGTGTTCAGGATGGGTACAGAGGAGAATTAAAGGCAAAGTCATCCTCAAGGTATCCAAACTTTAGAGCAAATCATTTCTAGTGACTGCCATATGTATTGGAGACCTATTGGGAAAATTGCTCTTTACTGAGACCAGCCCCTAACCTTTGAAGGACTGGACCTGAAAGAGTTGAGGCAAGCACACTGAGGTGTGAAGAGCAGAGTTGGGGCAAGCACACTGACGTGTGAGGGGCAGAGTTGGGGCAAGCACACTGAGGTGTGAAGAGCAGAGTTGGGGCAGGCACACTGAGGTGTGAAGAGCAGAGTTGGGGCAAGCACACTGACGTGTGAGGGGCAGAGTTGGGGCAGGCACACTGAGGTGTGAGGAGCAGAGTTGGGGCAGGCACACTGACATGTGAGGGGCAGAGTTGGGGCAGGCATACTGAGGTGTGAGGGACAGAGTTGGGGCAGGCACACTGAGGTGTGAGGAGCAGAGTTGGGGCAGGCACACTGACGTGTGAGGGGCAGAGTTGGGGCAGGCACACTGAGGTGTGAGGGGCAGAGTTGGGGCAGGCACACTGAGGTGTGA
>NW_003852538.1:761932-780702 GCF_000181295.1 Otolemur garnettii | reverse complement strand
GGGCAGAGTTGGGGCAGGCACACTGAGGTGTGAGGGGCAGAGTTGGGGCAGGCACACTGAGGTGTGAGGTGCAGAGTTGGGGCAAGTACATTGAGGTGTGAAGAGCAGAGCCATCAGCTGGAATGAGGCACAGGTCTGGGCAAGAATGGGGCAGGAGGTGACGGAATAGATTAGAAAGCATTTTATGTCCAAGGGCAGCTATTGGTGTATTTTATCACGATACTTTCAGTGCTCAGACATTATTCTGGAAGATACCACATTGAATTAGGAGATTTTAGAATTAAGAAGTCTTCCTAAACAGGTACTACAAAGATCAACCCAAAGATGAAGAGGGTCTCTGCTAAATCCATGTCGGCGAGCCCCTGGGTCAGTCCATGCTCCCTCCACACCCCCTGAGTCCAGCAACTTCTCCAAATTCAGAGATTTTGAGTCATTTTTTAAAACTTCTGGACTGAAAAATGATTATGAAAACATACATTTAGGTACAAGGATGTTCACCTCAGTTTTGTTTATAAGGTGAAAAACTGAAAATAACTTCAGTGTCGAAAAACAAGGCATCGGTTAAGTGAACTGTGATACCTCCCGACAGTGCAACAGTAGTAAAAGTCGTGTTTAAATAACCTGAAAGACATGAAAAGAAATTCATGATACAGTTAGTGTTTAAAAAAGGAAAGTTATAGAAGAAAATAGTGAGTAAAAATCAAGCTTTTGTATTAAACATACAAAGACTTGAAGGATATACACACAGAATTTTTTTTTTTATTTTGATACAGCATCTCACTCTGTTACCAGGCCAGAATGCTGTGCTGTCAGCCTAATTCACAGCCACCTGGACCTCCTGAGTTCAAATGATCTTCCCAGCCTCAGTGTCCTGAGTAGCTGGGACTACAGGCACCCACCACAACACCTGGCTATTTTTCTCTCTTTTTAGTGGATACAGAGACCTGTTCTTTCTCAGCCTAGTCTGGAACTCCTGAGCTCAAGCGATCCTCCCACCTTGGCCTCCCAGAGTGCTAAGATTGCAGGCCTGAGCCACTGTGACTGGCCAAAAATGTTATTTGCAGTTTACTCTAAGTTTTGGTGTTATAGAATATTTTTCTTTCTCAGCTATATCTTTAATTTTCTCCATTAAACATGCATTATTTTTTAATCAGAACAAAAGATATGAATTTTAAGAATATTAAGTATGTTTTTCAATAAATGTATGCATCCCTGTTATATTCTAAAATTAAAAAAAAAATAAAAGTCATGTAATCACTGGGGGAAAAAGAATATTAGGTATGAATTGTAAGGACTCAAAAGTATAAAAAATGACCCAAAGTTAGATGACTACTGACTTTTCATAAGTAACACTGTTGCTAAGTCTTTGTCACTAACCAGTTTTCTGAATTGTACGTATCCTCAATACTTGTTGGTGTGCGTGTTACACTCACATAGCTCCCACATAGCCATGTATGCAGAGTGAAGTAAGAATTACCGAATGATTCTAATTAATTATTACAATCATTTATAGTCTCTTATGTGACAGATAATATGCTGGAAACACTCACATAGTTTTGCTTCTTTACTCTTTATAGTGTGAGTCAACCTTATGGATTTAGTTATTCTCATTTGCAGATTAAGGAGTTTAAGGCCCAAGGAGCTTCAGTCAAGTTCAGAGCAATGATTTAAACTCAGGTTCCAAGGTCAATAGGTAAACAACAATGTAACACATTCAATTTCTGTTTTTTAAAATAATTTTTTAATTTTCTTTACAAGTAAAATAGGGGTATTGTAAATTTTGCCTATTGTATACACATATAAAAGGAGAGCTATCATTGCATGGATTCAAAAGATTTTATGTAATTATTACAGTGGAACCAAGTTCGTGGTCTGCTGCTCCAGAGGAAGCCAGTCCACTCAGACAGCAGAGGTTACAGCAGAGAAAGTGAGCAGGCACCACGTGAGAACTCTAGAGAAATTTCTCAAATCCTCCCTGAGAAATAGGGAGAAAGGGCTTTTAAAGGTAATTTGTCAGCAAAGGTCTAGAGAATTGGGTCTGTTGATTGGCTGGGAATGAACTCATAGGGTTGGGAAGCAGAAATTATCTTGTGCTGAAGTAGTTCCCAAGTCCCAGGACCTGCTTAGTTGATTCCCTGGTATGGGCCACTAGTCTGATTGCGGCACTTAGTCCATGGAATGCAGGGTCTGAAAGCTAACTCAGCCTTGGGTTTCACAAGGTGATGTTATCTACGGAAGCAAAGAAGAAAGCTGATAATCTTCATGACCATCAGCCACGTGACCCCTGGGTAGTGAGCAACTATAGAAAGCAATTTAGAGAACAATGGCTGGTGTGTGTGTGTGTGCATGTACATATGATGTGTATATGTTTGTGTGTGTGTATATAGGTATATATACATGCATACACATACATACAGTGGGTGCCAAAAATACACATTTTAAGAAAGGAAAAAACTTAAAATTATAATACTGAATATGTAACAATGACAAAAAATGAATACAAGAGCTGTCAAGTACCTCCTATACTTACAGAAGTCAGTGTGACTTGAGTTTTACGAACTTAGTACAGTTTTCCCATTTCTTAAAATGTGTATATATCTTTAGCACCCTGTGGGTATGTGCACACGTGTGCGTGTGTGCATGTGGGTGTGTTTATGTGTGTGTACATACACATACATATGTATATTCTAACTATGCCTATACCTTTGCAGAACTCAGGTCTCCACCTCTGTTCCCACCTTATGGCCTGTTATTAATTTTATGAAGGGTAGTTTTATAATCTCTCAGGAAGGACAGCAACATTCTACCTAGTACATAGGTGTTTTCAGGTAGGAAAATGAATCATTTCCCACATCAGAATGTTCTCTCTGTTGTAATATTTCATTTTCACTTTAGAGTGAAATTCATTCATCATCTTCCTGGGTCCAGGCCTGGCATCTTGTATACTTATCACTCCTTTCCCACAAGTTTCCCTCAGGAAATTTTACCCCAGATGGTCATACTACCTATTTGTTTCTTTTAGCTTCCAGAAATTAGTAACCATGTGTTTATGGTACAATTTAACTTTTCTAGTGCTCTGTTCCATATTTTTTATTTTACCCATTCATCTGTCAAGCAATCCAGAAAGAAGTTTGATACTATGTACATGAATAATTTATTGAAGGGGCGGTGCCTGTGGCTCAAGGGAGTAGGATGCCAGCCCCATATACCAGAGGTGGCAGGTTCAAACCCAGCCCGAGCAAAAACTGAAAAAAAAGAAAAATTTGAAGGTAAAGAGATGGAAACCACATATTATTAGTTAAATGTCATTAACCGTGGCACTTAAAAGGATTTGGGGTTGCAAATGACACTGGAGTTCAGTCCACTGGAGCAAAGGAAAGGAATTCCGTCTCTCCATTTCACTCTTTCTTCCTCCTTTGTTTTTCAATTAGCAAATACTTCTTCAAATTGTTTTTCTTTTTAATTAGAATTCAAGAAAATTATATATGTGGAAAAATTGAATGAGCAAAATTAACTAAGAAAGCTTGAGTTGGGGCAGAAGGGTTTAAGCTCACCATTTATAATCGAGCCGAGATTCCCAGCTCTGGGCCATGACAGGGCACACGGCAAGTTCCGATCCAGGGGACACGACCAGTAAAGTTCTTACTCTTCTCCAGGTTACAGCATTAGATGAAGACTGCGCTGATAAATTATATCTTTTACCAAACAAAACAAAACAAGCTCTCAAAGGTCAAATCCGTTTGCTTCCCTTCTGTACTAAATCCTTCTCGTAATCTTTAAGGTGCATATTTTTCCGTTCCCATTTCAAGTGCTTCAAGATAAGCAGCTGCCACCATTTCCCACCAAAACTTAATTTCATAATCCGGTAGCTTCAGAAGGACATCTCCCCGGACCACAGGCAGAAGGACTGTTTGCTTCACTTTGTCCTTTTACCTCCTTTTCCTTTCCTTACTGGGCACTAAATGAGGTGCAGTGCATGAAGTCTCAGGCTTCCCAGGGGCTGGACTACTGTGAAAAGGCAGCATGGCTGAGCGTCTGAGCCCTGCTGACAGGATGGATGTTGTAGCCTCTGCTGTCCATACCCAGCTTCTAAAATCCGGCATCATGGCCGCTCCCAGAGGCTCACACCTGAAATCCCAGCACCCTGAGAGACGGAAGGGGGTGGATAGCTCGAGCTCAGGAGTTCAAGACCAGCCTGAGCAAGAGTGAGACCCTGTCTCTACTAAAAATAAAAAACTGTGGACGGTGCCTGTGGCTCAAAAGGGTAGGGTGCTGGTCCCATGTGCCGGAGGTGGTGGGTTCAAACCCAGTCCCAGCCAAAAACAAAAAACTGGCCGGGCATGGTGGTGCATGCCTGTAGTACCAGATATTGCTCCAGCCCAAGAGTTTGAGGTTGCTGTGAGCTACGATGCCACCACACTCTACCCAGGGTGACAGAATGAGACTCTGTCTCAAAAAACAAAATAAAATAATATCCAACATCATAGCCATTAACTACCAGGAAAATAAATGCCTGATTTCTGAGTTATTCTCACCCCTAGCTGTAGTGTTCTTGTATTTTTAGCTGTGTTTTCTTCCTAGCTCTGGGCCATTAGGAACAGTGATGCAGAACCAAACAGTTTCACCAGAGAGTTGTTTATATTCTCCTGCTGACATGAATGTGTGGCCCTGGCCCATGATATTTATACATATTTTCCTTTTCACTTAATTGTAATTAACATGCTGTTCATGGCATTCTTTTTACCTTTCCTTAGGAATTTGCTTTTTCCTTCAATTGTTCACATTGCTATCTTTTGAATTTCCTCCCTCCCATTTATTTGTTGGCATAAATAATAATTGGTGTTACAGCAGGAGCTTGATAAAGCATTTTATTATATTTCTTTTTGTGCAACAGCGATCATGAGGCATAAAGAAGTGTGTGCCCAGTTACAGCAAAGCAAAGGCACAAAGCAAAGCTTTCAACAGAGTTTGTGTTCTGACTTCTCCACATTCTGTTTTTATTCAAAGTCTATCTCCTATTAGACCTGTTGATTTTTTTTTTGTCTAAATCCTTTAGATTTTTTCCCCTGTGTCTTGATTTGAATTTTCTTTTAACTTCTTAGGTTCATCTTGTTTTTAAAATGTCCTCAGACTTGGTCCTCCCCTCTTGCCATTTTGACGTATGGCTACTAGGGAATAAATTCACATTCTCTTAGTTCAGTAAAATACTGTATGTGGTATTTTCTCCTCCGAATTATTAGTCAGTGATAGATGGTTAAAAATCTAACATTCCATTACTTACAAAACATATCCATTTTCTAGATTGCTCAGCAAATTGTGTTAGAAATATTGATAAACTATTTGAGGGGAAAAACTTAGATGATGATTTTTTACCACACCCCAAAATAAATTACAAGTACATTAAAAGATTAAATTTAAAATATTTAAACTTCCAGGAGAAGAATTTCTATGTATTAAAGAAAGTACAAAAGAAAAGATAAGTATGTTTGACTGAATATAATTTTTTTTTTTGGCAGTTTTTTTGGCCGGGGCTGGGTTTGAACCTACCACCTCCAGCATATGGGACTGGCGCCCTACCCTTTTGAGTCACAGGTGCCGTCCCTATAAATGTAATTTTAAAGAAAAATTTTTAGTGTTTTAAGGCAAACTGTATATTTGCAATAGGTTCATCTGAGGAATAGTCACTATTACTTATATATTATAGTAATCACTAATAAATATATTAATGCTGCAGGATGAAAGTTAGGAAAGAGCTTGGACAGACACTCTCAAAGGGCCTGTAAGCCAGAGTCACACGAGAACGTAGTTGCTTTCCTCTCTAACCAAAGACATGAAGATTCAGATCATCAGCCACACCATTTCTACCTGTAAAATAGCCAAGTTTTAAAGTCAGTTTAAATGCTAGTGAAAAATATGTAAGAGTGATTTTAATTTCTTCTTTAAAACTGCTAAATTTTACAAATTTTCTACAAAGAACCTGTACTTTTATAATGAAAAAAAAAAAACACTATAAAATATACATGGTAGTTTAGACTTTTCTCTCCAAGCACAAGACATCACTAAGAAGTGTGTGAATATTTTAACTTTTTTTTTCAACAGAGTCTCTCTCTGTCACCCAGGCTACCATGCATGGCTCACTGTGATATCAAACTCCTGGGCTAAGTCAGTCCTTCGGCCTCAGCCTCCCTCTCTTGAATAGCTGGGACTACAAGCACAGGCCTCCACTCTGGCTAAGTTTTTCTATTTTTAGTAGAGATGGGTCTCCCACTTGTTTAGGCTAATCTCCAACTCCTGACCTCTCTCCAAGGGGAGAGTCCCACCTGCACTGACCTCCCAGAGTGCTAGGAGTACAAGCCGTGAGCCACCACCCCAGGCCCAAATATTTTAATATTTGTAAGTTGAATCTGCTAATTAGATTTCCTATTTCCACCATATTTCAATTAGTCTAAATATTGTTTGTTCTTTGAAAATAGGGACTGAGAACAGCAGAGATTTTTCCAAGCTAATGACATCCTACCACAATATTTCACAGCGCAGTGGTTGAGTACTTAGGCCAATAAGGGCTGTCTTGGGGAAAATGCTCTCGGAAAGGTCAACAGCTTGTGCGAGTTCAACCCCACGCTGTACTTTGAGGCATTGTCTGAGGTGTTGAGGTGAAGTGGTCTGGCACTGCTTAGGATTCAGGGGAAATGAATTTGCCATAATAAAGGGAAACTTTAAGATAAACAGGTTATCAAGAAGGATGTACTTTTCTGTAGCGATGATTGTGTAGATTCTACCCATTTGATTTCAAAACTTTCAAGTTTACCTCCATATAAACAATGATGATGTTTTTGTGAAGAGCTCCTAAAATAGATTCCTTAGAGAAGCACAAGGTGACCCTCAGGTAGAACTATGCTTATTATGACTCAAATTTAGTAAAGTCAAACATTGCTTTTTACAAGCAGTGTACTTACCTTATCTGGTAACCCTCACAATAACCCTCCAGGGGCAGGTCTGTTCAGTAACTCATTTTATAAAAGAGAAGAAAGCTGAGATACGGCGACGCTACACAGCCTGCCCAGAGGTCCTCGGAGAGGACATGGAAAGGCAGGATTTGAGCCCAGGGGAGCGCGGCTGCGGAGACCGGACCTGCCCCCGGGCGCCCCCACTGCCCAGCGGGTGACTCCGGGTCCGCTGGGCGGCAGGGCCTGACCCGAGCCCGCCACCACGCCTTTCCTTTGGGTGGCAAAGCAAAAGCCGGTTGGGATTAAAATTAGAACGTGGATGGAATCTCTGCTCCACCTCTGTGTTTTCAGAGGCTTTTATCTTCACCTGTTTAGTGGGTTCAAAGTAATACCTGGGGACAGAGCCGTGAAGACGAGACACCTCAGTGAAAGCACGTAGAACAGCGCGTGGCAAATCATGGGCTCTGACAAGTACTGGTTTCCTGTCTCCTTCCCTTGCAAGACAAAGTCCTTCTTCCCTAAGTCAGTGTACGTGAAAAGGCTTCCACAGCTCTCAGCTTAACACGGAACGTGGGGAGTTAACCCTAAACCGAATGGACCTGCACCCCAGGGCGCGTGGAGCCGGGTCGCAGGCCACGCTCTGCTCTGGACCGGCAGACAGATAGCACCTGCGGTTGGGGGCCCCGCTTCCCCCCTTCATCACTTCACACAGCCCCCGAAGTCTAACAGTTCCTCTGCACACAATCTCTGGCTTTGCTCTTCAGTTTCAGATGTTTATAAATCTGTCTCCTATTTTCTAATTACTCCTTGGTCCTACACAGCTAATATTACTTGCACAAGGCCCTCACACCTTCTGTACAGAACACAAGGGGTCTCAGAAGTGAATAACTCCATCCTGCCTCCGAACAAGCCTAGAGAAATTACAAAAAGCAGATAAATTCTAATTCGCTTTAAGAGTCTGTGATTTCTATGGCCCCATCTAAGTTTAACACACACACACATAGGATGCAGAAGCTGTCTTCTAGGGATTCACTCAGAAGTTAATTTTTAAACTTTTAATTTAAAAGGCAATAACTTGAACTAAATAATGACATCATTTATTTCTCTGAGTTCCCTGTACCCAGTAAAATCCTAAGTATGGTACATTGAATATGAAAATAATAGGCAGCTGTATTATTTATATGGATTCATAGGCAGAACTCTCAGACATAAACATAAATAGAAGTAGGTTTGTGTTACATCTGAATTTTTTTTTTTTTTTTGGTTTGGGATGGTTTTATTTTATTTTATTTTTTATTAAATCATAGCTGTGTACATTAATGCAGTCATGGGGTACAGTGTGCTGGTTTTATAAACAATTTGAAATATTTTCTTCAAACTGGTTAACATAGCCTTCATGGCATCCTCTTAGTTATTGTGTTAAGACATTCACATTCGACATTTAGAAAGATTCACATGTACCCTTGTAAGATGAACCATAGGTGTGCTCCCACCAATCACCCTTCCTCCACCCATCCTCCCCCCTCCCCTCCCCTCCCCCTCCCCTTACCCCATATTCTTGGGCTATAATTGGGTTATAGCTTTGAAAGTTATAAATTAGTTTCATAGTAGGACTGAGTACTTTGGATATTTTTTCTTCCATTCTTGAGATACTTTGCTAAGAAGAATGTGTTCCAGCTCCATCCATATAAACATGAAGGAGGTAAAGTCTCCATCTTTCTTTAAGGCTGCATAATATTCCATGGTGTACATATACCACAATTTATTGATCCATTTGTGGGTCAGTGGGCACTTGGGCTTCTTCCATGACCTAGCAATTATGAATTGGGCTGCAATAAACATTCTGCTATGAATATCTTTGTTGTAGTGTGATTTTTGGTCTTCTCGATATATACCTAGTAGAGGAATTATAGAACCAAATGGCAGGTCTATTTTTAGTTCTCTAAGTGTTCTCCAAACATCTTTCCAAAAGGAACGTATTAGTTTGCATTCCCACCAGCAATTTAGAAGTGTTTCCTTTTCTCCACATCCACGCCAGCATCTCTGGTTTGGGGATTTTGTGATATGGGCTAATCTTACTGGAGTTAGATATCTCAAAGTAGTTTTGATTTGCATTTCTCTGATGATTAAGGATGGTGACATTTTTTCATATATCTGTAGGCCACGCACCTGTCTTCTTCAGAGAAGTTTCTCTTCAAATCCCTTGCCCACCCTGAGATGGGATCACTTGTTCTTTTCTTGCTAATACGTTTGAGTTCTCTATGGATTCTGGTTATTAAACCTTTGTCAGAGACATAACCTACAAATATCTTCTCCCGTTCTGAGGGCTGTCTGCTTGCTTTACTTACTGTGTTCTTGGCTGTGCAGAAGCATTTTAGTTTGATGAGGTCCCAGTAGTGTATTTTTGATGTTGCTTCAATTGCCTGAGGGGTCCTCCTCATAAAATTTTTGCCCAGGCCAATTTCTTCAAGTGTTTTCCCTACACTTTCTTCTAGTATTTTTAAAGTTCCATGATTTTTTCAATTCAAATGTGTTTACTTTGTCTAAATATTTCGCCTCATCTTTTTACCCATCCTATGATTTCTGTAACTATCCCCATTAATAAATTACAGTGTATGTTCTCAATTAGAGTTCTTTGCAACAACAAAAGTGTCACTATGAATAGTTGCTATGGCCGATCATGGTACTAAAAGAGAAGATATATTTGGTTGGTATTTCTGTAAATGTTCTCAGTGAATTGTGTGCATGCACAAAAAAAGCAAATTTCTATAGTCAAAATGATTCACATTACCCACACCCACATCATGTACCCCCCCAAATTCATGTGACATCTTAACATAATAACATTCTTCTCCCATGTAGACGAGGGTCCAACGTATCTCTCACCCTGGACATGAGTAGCTTGGGGAACGTTGAACCCTTTGTAGCTGTTCCAACCCCTCGGGAGAAGGTGGCAATGGAGTACCTGCAGTCTGCCAGCCGAATTCTCACAAGGTCACAGCTGAGGGACGTCGTGGCAAGTTCACATTTACTCCAAAGTGAATTCATGGTGAGCAGACTGTTTCTTCATGACTCTTCAGTAGGGATTTTGATATTCCTGGCACTACAGACACATGGAAATGACACTGCCCTGTGCGTAAGTAGCTTACTGACAGAAGCAGTTACAGTTGCAAAGGTAAAGTGATTTTAGACCTCCCTTCCATCTCACCTACCACTCTAAGTGCTCACACTAGCATGTGAGAGCTAAACTGAGGCAGAGCGTGGATGAGTGGGCCAAGCAAGGAAGGGGCAGAAGGCCCTGGGCAGGGAACCGACATTTCAGGTCAAAGGAACAGCCAGCATTGTTGTCACTGGTTGGGGAATGAAACTGCTGAGGGAAGTGCCAAAGGTTGAGCCTCCAAAGCAGGGGATAATTTTAATATACATTTAGGAGTTTGGACTTTATTTTGTGTTTTAGAAAGATTGTTCTATCTGCACTGAAACAGGCTCTAAAGATAACACCGTGCAGGTGGCCTAAACTAAGGAGGTAGCAGAGAAAACATACAACAATATAAGACTGTAAGAATCTGGCCAGCATGGTGACTCAAGCCAGTAATCCCAGCACTCTGGGGGGCTGATGGGGGAGGGCTCCTTAAACTCAGGAGTTCAAGACCAACCTGAGAAAAAGTGATGCCCAACTCTACTAAAAATAGAAAAATTAGAATGGCATGGTGACAAGGGCCTGTAGTACAGCTACTCAGGAGACTGAGGCAAGAGGATCACTTGAATCCAGGAGTTTGAGGTTGCTGTGAGCTGGGCTGACACCCACGGCACTCTGGCCTGGGCAACAGAGCAAGACTCTGTCTTGAGAAAAACAAATGAACAAAAGGAGCTTAATTGGATGAGGCAGCCAAAAATCATGAAAACCCATTCATGATGCCCGGTTATTATGGCTTGAGCAACAGGGAGGATATGGGTCCCTTTAGTGAAAGAGGTAACCAATGAAGAAGGCCAAGTGTGAGCTAAAGAGGAGGGTGAGCTCAGTCTAGACCTGCCTATGCTCCTGGCACAGCTGGATGAGCAACAACAGATACACACCTGCCCAGGTAACCTGGAGTCGGAATGGACCTCCTGAGGGCTAACTATCACCCAAGAGGAACATTCATTTTATAGATCACTTTATATCTCAGATCAGTCGTAGAACTTAAGCCATATTGGTTTGGCATAATAAATTGATTATCCTAGGGTCAGTTCAGATATTTGCAGCCACCATATTGGTAAAAAATTCAGTAAGGGGTTAGATCTACTATTAGCCCCATTAATTATTATTAAGTGTCCAAAGCAAAATACAAACATAGAGTTTGTAAAATCAGATTTTGTGGTGTGTCATTTTTTTATATGTGAAAAAAATGGAATGACTGTAATCCCAACACTTTGGGAGGCCAAGGCAGGAGGGTAACTTGAGGGCAGGAGTTTAAGACCAGCCTAAGCAACAATGTAAGACCCTGTCTTCACAAAAGTTTTGCTTTGTTTTGTTTAATTATCTGAATGTGGTCCCAAGTGCCTGTAGTCCCAAATACTTGGGAGATGAGGCAGAATGATCAATTGAGCCCAGGAGTTCAAGTCTTCAGTGAGCTATGACTGGGCTAATGCATTCCAAGCAATAGAAAGAGACTTCATCCTCCCCCCTCCCAAAAAAGAGAGACATAAAAGAGGAGAGGGGAAGAGAAGGGAGGGAGGGGAGTGGAGGGAAACTGCCCTGAACAGCCTACTTCCCTGGAAGAAAACAGGAGGCCAACGGGGAGTAACCAGGAGGGAAATAATGCTCGAAGATGTCAGTATGTGTCAAAAAATATATATGTATACATACACACACACACACACACACATATATATATATATCTTTATTGTAATGTGATTTTTTTATCTTCTGGGTATATACCTAATAAGGAATTGTAGGATCGAATGGCAGGTCAATTTTTATTTCTCTAAGTGTTCTCCAGAAGATAAAAAATCACATTACAATAAATATATTTGTATCAGTATGTTTATTGCAGCCCAATTCATAATTGCCAGGTCATGGAAGAAGCCCATGAATGGATCAATAAACTGTGGTATATGTACACCATGGAATACTATGCAGCCATAAAGAAAGATGGAGATTTTACGTCCTTCATGTTCACATGGATGGAACTGGAAAATGTTCTTCCTAGCAAAGTATCACAAGAATGGAAGAAAAAATACCCAATGTACACAGCTCTTTTATGAAACTAATTTATAGCTCTCAAATGAAAGATACAACTTAATTCTAGCCTCAGAATATGGGGAAAGGGAGGGGAGAAGGGCTGATGGGTGGTGAGAGGGTGACTGGAAAGATCACCTATATGGTCTAACAAGGGTACAAGTGAACTTTTCTAGAACTAGAGTACAAATGTTTTAACACAATAACTAAGTGACATAAAGTCTATGTTGACAAGCTTGATGAAAGTATTTCAAATTGTACATGAAAACACTACATTGTACCCCATGTTTGCATTAATGTACACAGCTATCATTTAATTAAAAAAAAAAAGGCAGAGAGAAGGAAAAAGAAAGGGAAGAAGGAAGATATGACCCACGTTGTGCCTTTGCCAAAAGAGTGACCTGTTTGAAATTACCAAACAGGAGCATGTGCTTTCTATTGAATAGTCACCGATTTTGCTTATTTGGGGATTAAATACCAAACACATCCAACATAGTGCAAGTTTAGGAAAAGACATTTAAAAAGTAAGATGCTCCTCTGTAGACTGAGTCTCAAATTTATAATACAACCTAGCTTTTCTCAAATTTTCAGACTGACTCAAAAACAGTGATTTAAATTAACGTATAGATGATTTCTTTCATTTCAATGAATATTAGTCTGTTGAGTTATATTTTCCCCTGGAGAAAGTTTAAGTAATAGAAATATTATTTTATGAGATTTAAGGATTTAATTGTTATTAAATAACATGAAAGTTATTTTATTTCACATTCACTTTGCTGCATTAATTCATTGTAGAATTTTAAGGTAGAGAACGTACTATGTTGTGTAATCAAATTTTTAAATACTTTGGGCCCTTTTGAAAACTTTGGCTCTGCTTCCCTTGTCCCAGGGTCCACCTTTTTAGATCTGACTCATTTGCATAGAGTCACTTTTGTTCCTACTATTCCACTAACCCTCGTGTTATACCTCTTTAATGACAGGTCAAGAGTAATGCTTTCCTGAACGCTAACCACAGTGTTACACGCCTCTTTAATGACACATCAAGAGTAATGCTTTCTAACACATTCAACTGTTAGCTTGTCAGGGTGCAGCGCCACGCTGATGAAAGGAAGGGTGTCAGTCACCAGAGGTGGTAGTGTGTTGTTTTGTAGATGACTTTGAAGGGAAGTGAGGCTTTGGATCAGAAGCCCCCTCTCTCCTACCCCTCCACCCCCACTGTGAATTTTTTCTTTGTGGCAGCATTAGATATACTGATTTGATATCGTTTATTTTTTGCAGGAAATACCCATGAATTTTGTAGATCCCAAAGAAATTGACATTCCACGTCATGGAACTAAAAATCGCTATAAGACCATCTTGCCAAGTAAGTTTCTTGATTTAATAATTTGCATTGAAAAGCACAAGAGGGGCCTTCTCTATTCCCCCCACCCACCCTTTTCAGTCCTTACAGTGCCCACATACACACCATATTCAGAATTACAAACACATATTAAGACCATTAAGCATTAAAGTGGTCTGAAGTGAATAACTTTATCTTTAGTGCTTTTCTTATGCCCAGCTCACAATTCCAATAGAACAGGTGGTTCTAAAACTTTATTGTGGCTCACATTATGGTCAACTGATTTTTGTCAAGGGTGTGGAACAGTTCACTGGGAAAAGGAGAATCTCTTCAACAAATGGTCCTGAAACAACTGAATTTCAACATGCAAAAAAGTGAAATTGGAGACCCTCCCTCACTCCATATTAAAAAATCAACTCAAATGGATCAGGGGCCTATGTGTAAGAGCTGGAACTATAAATCTCTTAGAAAAAAAAGGTGTAAATCTTCATGATCTTTAATTAGTCAATAATTTCTTAAGTGTGACAACAAATGAATAAATTGAGCTTCATTAAAATTAAAAAGTTTTGTGCTTCAACGGATACCTTCAATAAAGTGAAAAAATAACTCAGAAAGGGGGAGAACATTTGCAAATTATCTAATAAGGGACTTGTATCCACAGAACTCTTAACAACTCAATAATAAAAACAAAGACCCCAATGTAAAAATGAACAAAGATCTCAATACACATTTCTTCATGGAAAAATGTGCAAATGATCAATAGGATAGAAGATAAGTTCAGCAGCATCAGTGACAGGGAAGTCAGGGCCACAGCAGGGTGGTGGCTCCGGCCCTAATCCTAGTAACTCTGGGAAACCAAGTGGGAGGACCGCCTGAGGTCAAGAGTTCAAGGTCAGTTTGGGCAACATAGCAAAAAAAATAAATTTCAAAAATTAACCCTTGTGTGGTCCAGCTACTTGGGAAGCTAAGCAGGAAGATCCCTTGAGCCCAGGAGTTTAAGGCTGCAGTGAGCTAAGATTGTGCCGCTCCACTCCAGCCTGAATGACAGAGAGAGACCCTGTCTCCTAAAACACACACACACAAACACACAAGACACCTCTTTATATCCATTAGGATCATTATTATTAAAAAGATGGACAATTTTTAAAATATAGAGAAAAAAGAATGTAGAGAAATCGGAAACCTCATGCATCACCAGCAGAGACATGAAACGTGCAGCTATGTAAGAAAACCTACTTTGGCAGTTTCTTAAAAGGAAAAACCTAGAGTCACTCTATTACTTGAACATTTCACTTCTAGGCATAATATCCAAGGCAAATGAAACCTGTGTGCACACAACAATTCTACACAAAATATTTGTGACGGCATTATTTGTAGTATTAAGTAGTGGAAGAAACACAAATTGCCCATCAGCTGGTGAATGGACAGAGAAAATGTCCATCCTCACAACAGGCTCAATAAAGAAGAACAAGGTACCGAGGCCTCTATGACAGGGCTGGACCTGGAAAGTATTATGCCCAGTGAAAGAAGCCAGTCGCAAAACCTCTCGTGTCTTATAAGCCGTTTATCTGAAACGTCCAGATACGCAAATCTGTAGAGACAGGAAGCCCCTTAGCAATTGCTGGTGTTATTCTTCAAAGATGAAGAACATCTAAGGGGTCTGGTGTTTATTTGGGGGCTAATGAAAATGGTTTAGAATGGACTCTGGTGGTACTCTGTGATGGACACTAGACAGGTGACTTGTGTGGTCCGTGAATTCTTTCTGAATGAAACTATCACCAAACACCTTCCTGTGTATAGGGGACGCCTAGAGTCTTTGTAGAAATCCTGGGGGTTTTGTTTAAATTGATTTGCTGCTAAGCCCACAAAACTACTGGCAAGCACTGTTAATATCATCCCATTACAACAGATTTTTAACTGGGCCATAAAGTTAAATCTATTTACCTACGGTATAGCCAGTGTTGAAAGATACTCTATGACAACCGCGGGGCAGGGAGGGTGAAAGTGCCCTGGGTTGGTTCTGGTGTTGCTCTCTTTCTGATAAGACTTTCATCTAAAGTATCCCAAATTTAAATAATTGGGGCATATACATACCTCACAATTACTACGTATACCCAAACCACCATCTAATTTCAGAAAGATTTGGAAATTATCAGGACTATTTCAAAGTCCAACCTTGTCCATTTCCTGCCCAGATGTTATCAGACCCGGGCTCCAAAGCTATGCGTCAGCTTTTCCATTCCCAGAACTGGGTGGGCCACTGAACCAGGGCACCTGTGCTGACAACTAATGTTGCAAATGATGGATTTTCTGCTGAAAATGTCTGCAGCTCGAAGGCCCCACCCACTCCTAGTTGCGCACAAAAAACACTTTAGGAAATACA
Organism: Otolemur garnettii; assembly: GCF_000181295.1. NCBI lineage: Eukaryota > Metazoa > Chordata > Mammalia > Primates > Galagidae > Otolemur > Otolemur garnettii. Next base: position 764,812 of record NW_003852538.1, on the reverse strand, counting down.
GCTTGGACAGCTCAATTATTGGTTGAAAAGTGTCCAAAAAGACTGGAAGATTGGACAAAGCTTTTCTGTATGGTTTATTTTAGACTGTAATATGAGATAAACTTGAAAATTACATAAAATAATGACTAGCAAATGAGCAAGATTTTATATATTATGATCGTTTTTCTTGTTTTAAACTACACTAAATTCCTCTTAGGTTTAAAAGTGTACTGGCTTGCACACAGTATCAACATTATGTAATTTGAGGATGCTTTGCAGCAGATATATGACTAGGCAAGAATCAATTAAATTAGGGACATTTCTCTGGGGACGATGGTAGCCAGGCTCAGAATACTCTAAATGGTAGATTTAAATGTTAATGTCAAGTTCATATCAAATTATTTTGCAATATAAACAATATTATATTAGTGATAAAAATCTATATCCTAAATCACAAAGCAATGGGAAAGAAATTAATCATTCATCATATAAAATTATTAGCACATATGAAGTATAATATTGTAATAAATTTTAGATGTATATCTTCTATGCAGCCAACTTGTTTATACAAATATAAGACAATACACACAAAACTAAGGAACTCTACTTATTCAGACCATTATTTCAAAGTTAGAAATGTGATGCATAGTAATGCTTCCTACTTAAATTATGTTTTCTCTTCTAGTACATTAATTGTCTAGCACAGAGCAGTTTTTCAAACAGGTAAACCACTCATTAAAGTAGCAACTGTAGTTAAAGAAAGATATTGGAATTAGATGTGATTTCCTACTCCAGCAAAAATCTTTGGCAGACGACTTAATCTTCCTGTGACATCCTTCCTTCATCCTTACAAACACTGACCATACTGTCCTACAAGACTCCTGAGAGAATTGAAGGACAGCATGTGTACAATGCTCACCAAAGCCCCAGTTAATTATGAGCCCTTAGCCAAGGTCAGTGTGTCTTTTCCCTCCACACCTAACTGAGATGAATCTGCCATTAACCCCAGAACCACTCCCAGAAAATAGGGCAGCATCTGTTAGAGACTGGCTAACAGTTTCAAGAGCGAACTACTCAAGTGCCCTATTTTCTCTTATAATTTTCACACGGCTCTTTAAAAGTAAATATTTATATAATACCATCTTGTACTGCTGAGGTCAATTCTCTATAGAGATAGGAACATGTTTTCTATGTCTGATAGCGAGGCCAGAGCCATACGTGGCCATCGAGCACTGGGGCGGCAGCTACTCGGAACTGATCTTTAAATTAACTTGAGTTTAATTAGCTACAGTCACTAGTGGTGGACACATCCGGCACTGCAGGCCTGGGGGCTTTTCTCTCCCAGAAGGGGACTCACCATCACCTCCAAGGTAGAGGTGTGGCCTCCCTGCCCTTCCTCCTGTTTCCCTCTTACTTGAATTCACCCATGAAAACCATCCCGGCCTTCCCCTCATGCCTTTCCCGCCACTCGCAGTGATGCCACCCCCCTCCCACCTGTCTAATTAATGTCTTCTCTGGACTTCAAACCTTAAAGGCATTTCTCCCTAGAGGGGAAATCTTAAGTGCAACAACAGCCTTTCCGGTACCGATCAAAACGTCAGGATTCAGGGCCCGTTCTGTCTGTTAAAGAAAAGTCATTAGACGGCCAGAAGGTATGTAGAGAAACGAGGACACTGAGATTTCCCGTGTTCTGCACATGAAATTTATGTGTTCAATGATGTTGAAAGAGAAAGGAAGAAGGAAAGAGGGGAAAAAGAATAGAAGGGGGAGAGAAGAGAAAGAAGGAAGGAAGGGAATAAAAAAGGAATGAGGAGAAAGAGAAAGGAAGGAGAAAAATAATTCTTGGCTTTTTGTATTAGTCCAAGCTGACATATTGAAAGAACTCTGGTTAAAAACCTGAATTTTCCCCTAGTCAGAGTTATATGTTGTATTCTTGCTTAAAAAAAAAAAAAGTATTTGGAACCTGTCCCAACTACTCTGGAGGCTAAAACAGGAGGATCACTGGAGGCTAGGAGTTCAAGGCTGTTGTGTGCAATGACTGGGCCTGGGATAGGCTGCGAACTATAGGCTGGGCAATATAGTGAGACCCTCTCACAAAAAGCAGGGGAGGTACTTGAAAACAACTAAATCCTGGGAAATATTATAGAAGACTAATTTGTAACATAATTTAGCTTGACAGGGAATATGCTTCTAAGCAGTTTATAAAGTAGAGTTCCCAGTAAATCATGTGTATTACAGGCCTTACGTGGTATAGACTGGAGGAAGAAGGCCTCTTTTCAAGTCTGAGTGGTTTAGAGTATTTGTGGAAACTTCTAATAATCAATGGATATTGAAAGAAATAGAAGATTTCTTGTCCCCTTTTCTAAGAGAATAAAAAAGCCTAGAAAGTCAAAAGCAGAGTTTTAATTCTTTCTAATAGAAATTAATGCTGACATCAAACTCTTTATTACAAACGAAATAGATATCACTTAGGATATAAAGTTAATTAAGTACACTCTCACCCTCAAGGGGGTCACCACAATCCATTGAGGGTAAGCAGAAATTTAAGCACTTAAAATATAAGATACTAAAATAAAATTCAAGGAGCTCGAGTAAAGTGGTTAATTCTGCCTGGGCAGTAGAAAAACAGCATTTATTGAACTAAGCCCTGAAGGACGAGATAGTCTTTACCTTGAAGTGAAGGCAAAGGAAACAGTGAGTGAAAAGCAGAGTCTAGAAGAAGGTGCAGTGCGGGGAGGGCGGGTCCCCAGGAACGTGGCAAAGTGGGAGGATGTGTAGTGAGGGGAGGGCTGGACCTCCGGCCCATGGGAGAGTGGGAAGATGGTGCAGTGCGGGGAGGGCTGGTCCCCCTGGCACGTGGGAGAGTGGGAGGGTGTGTAGTGAGGGGAGGGCTGGTCCCCC
>NW_003852538.1:738796-741768 GCF_000181295.1 Otolemur garnettii | reverse complement strand
TCACTTTTACATGGTACAAGTGAGAACTTAGTTATGTGGCTATGGAGGTAAGGTAAAGGTGGGGATCTGAAGCTGTGCACCTAGGTCCCAGCCGGACCTAGGATTTTGTTACTAAGGGAGAGAGGGATGATGAATATTAGGAACAGTTAACTCTTAACACACACATTTGGAGGGGTGTGGTTGTGTCTGGGAGCTTTGCCTGCTGGTGTGTGCTTCAGCTGGTGACCGCAGAAATGCCGGAGAGCGCTGCACATGCGCAGTGGGCGGGTCGGGAAGGGCGCGATTTGAGGGGCTCCCAGCCGGACACCTGCCCTGCAGTCCTTGCTGGTGCATTTCAGCAAGCGCTGTTTACTTCACTGTGGCTTCTCCTTCTGTTTGTTCGTTATTTTGTATTCTGCCAAGAGTTTTGAACCATATGGTTGACGAAACATGTGTCTAGAAACAATCAAATAATTTCACTCTGAATGTTAAATCAAGTGCAGCTCCAGGCTCGGCGCCCTTAGCTCAGTGGTTAGGTCTCCAGCCGCATAAATCCAGGGTGGAGGGTTTGAACCCAGACCGGGCAGCTAAACAACAATGACAACTGCAACCAAAATAAAATAGCCAGGCTTTCTGGTGGGCACCTGTAGTCCTGGCTACTCGGGAGGCTGAGGCCAGAGAATCACCTAAGCCCAAGAGTTTGAGGTTGCTGTGAGCTGTGATGCCACCACACTCTACTGAGGGTGACGTGGTGAGACCCTGTCTCAAAATAAGTACATAAATAAATAAATAAAAATGCAGTTCCACAGAGTTTCAAGGCCCCTTGAAGTAAAAAGAGAGGTATCAAAAAGCAGTCTGTCAGAAGTCCATGGGCATTGCAGAGGCCATGGTGAATTCTTTGCAGACTGGAGATTTTGCCAACAAGGTAGATTTAGTTTTTTTGGAAGAGGGAGGGCTAATGATTATATTATTATTATTCGGAGGTGACTCGTTAACATTTTATTTTTAATTGACAAATAATAATTATATATATGTTTATGGGGTGCAATGTGAGTTTCAATACATGTATACATTGTGGAAAGCTCCAGTCATGCTAATGAACATATCACCTCAATACATAGTGTCCCATCCCCCCCACCCCCCAGCCGCGGTCACCACTGTTCTCTTCTCTCCTGTGAGTTCAGCAGGTGAGACTCCACATACAGGCAGGATCAAGCGGGGATTCTTTCTCTGTGATTCTTTCCTTCTACTGCATTTAGCAGAAGGTCCTCTAGGTCCATCCACGTTGTCGCAAATGACAGAATTTTCTGCTTTTTAGACACTGACTAGAATTCCACTGTGTCTATATGCCACATTTTCAAAACCCATTCAACTGCTGATGGACGCTTTGGTTGTTTCCATACCTTGACTAATGTGGGTGTTGCTGCGATGACTACGGGGGTGCAGACACCTCCTGACACGCTGATTCAAGTTCCTTTGGCTATACACTCAGAAGTGAGATTGCTGGATCATTTGGTGATTTCATGTTTAGTTTTTTGAGAAACCTCTATACTGTTTTCCAAAATGAATATAGTAATTTACAAAACAATCAATAGTGTTCCTATCCACACCAAGAATTGTTCTTCCTCACCTTTTTGATAATAGCTAATCTAAGAGGCATACAGTAATATTGTAGCTTTAATTTGCATTTATTTGATGATTCAGGATGTTGAGCATTTTTTCATGTATCTGTTGGCCATTTGTATGTCTTCTTTTGAAAAATGCCTATTTGGGTCTTTGTCTATTTTTAATATAGTTATTTGCTTTCTTGCTATTGAGTAGTTTGGTTTTCTTGTGTATTTTGGATATTAGCCTCTGATCCAATGTATGATTTTAAAATATTTTCTCCCAATCTGTCGGTTGTCTTTTTATTGTTTGCTTTGATGGGAAGATGCTTTTGTTTGTTCTTTTGTTTGTTTGTTTATTAGGAAAGAGTCTCACTCTGTTTCCTGGGCTAGAATGCAGTGGCCTTATCATAGCTCACTGCAACTTCAAACTCCTGAGCTCAAGTGATCCTCCTGCCTCAGCCTCTCAAGTAGGCAGGACTATAGGCGTGTGACGATTAATATAGCCTCTAAGCCATACCTGGCTAATTTTTTTTTTCTCACTGTTGCATAGGCTGGTCTTGAACTCCTGGCCTCAACTGAGTCTCTCACTTAATTCTCCGAAAGTGCTAAGATTACAGGCATGGGCCACCATGTTCAGCCCCCTGAAGAAGCTTTTTAATTTGATGAAATCTTACTTGCCTGTTTTGTTTCATTGCCTGGGTTTTCAGGGTCATATCAAAGAACGCTGTGGTCATAATAATGTCACAAAGTTCGTCCTTGGAGGGCACTCTTTAGAAAACTGCATACAACATTATGAATATAAAATCAGGTACAAAGTCCTTATTCAAAATGGCCTGTGCAAGTAAGTGTCGATGTGCCCCTGACCAACAGCAGGAAATGCAGGGACTCTTCACAGTTCTGGGAGATCTGAGGGGACATGAAATGCCTTCAGAATATTTGGGGCCAGCACCCGTGTCTACAGGGTCCACATTCTGAGGGTTCCGAATGATTAACATTGACATTGGGCACAATCCCAGGACACCATCCTCTGTTCTAAGGAGGGTAGTTTGCTTCACTTGTCCCAACATCGCTCTTCAGGAGGAATTCCTGTAACAGCTCAAGTCCCCAGACCCAGGAGTGAGTCCCGTGCTGCTGAGCCCCGTGCCATAATCCCTCGCTCACAGTCCAGGTCTGTGCTGACTCAAAGGCCTGACCAGCTCAAGTCCCCAGACCCAGGAGTGAGTCCCGTGCTCCTGAGCCCCATGCCATAATCCCTCCCTTACAGTCCAGGTCTATGCTGACTCACAGGCCTGACCAGCTCAAGTCCCCAGACCCAGGAGTGAGTCCCATGCTGCTGAGCCCTGTGCCATAATCCCTCACTCACAGTCCGGGTCAGTGCTGACTCAC
>NW_003852538.1:722146-738462 GCF_000181295.1 Otolemur garnettii | reverse complement strand
CCCTTACAGACCGGGTCTGTGCTGACTCACAGGCCTGACCAGCTCAAGTCCCCAGACCCAGGAGTGAGTCCCATGCTCCTGAGCCCCGTGCCATAATCCCTCCTGTACAGTCCAGGTCTGTGCTGACTCACAGGCCTGACTAGCTCAAGTCCCCAGACCCAGGAGTGAGTCCCGTGCTCCTGAGCCCCATGCCATAATCCCTCGCTCATAGTCCAGGTCTGTGCTGACTCACAGGCCTGACCTGCTCTACTCTGAGGATCTCTCCAGTCCTCCTACCTGTTCTAGGTCACCCATAAAGACATGACGGGAGCTTTTGCAAAGTCGTTTGGATGAAACTGAATGAAGGCTTGCCTCTGTGAATGGAATTCTTGGCTGATGCTTGGGGGTCTTCCCACCGATTTATAGATCTTATCAGTATCTCCTGGATTACCATTGCTTACATCTGGCACAACCAAGAGCTGTGTCACCTTCATGTCAACCTAATGATCTACACAGAATGAGGCTTTCTTTTGCCAAAACCAGATCCCTTACAGATTGAATCAACGTTACCCATCCCCAAGGGAAGCTCCCATTACTACTGAAATATGTATGATATCTTCATTACAAATACTGTAGGCACAAATGAACGCAATTCTACTACGTATTCTCAACATCATCTTTGATAATGGCCTTGTTAAGCTCTAAGTGGTGACAGATTCCTTCCCTCGCAGTTTGTCTGCGAATTTATTTCTCCTTTATGAAACTTACTTTTGCAGAATATAGAATTTTTGGTTGATAATCATTCCATTTAAGATACTAAAGATAAGACCCCAGACCCCTTTGGCTTGAAAGGCTTCTGCTGAGAAGTCTGCTGATCATCTGATGGGTTTTTCTTTGTAAGTTACTTGAAGATTTGTTACCTGATGCTCAGCTTGTAGGATTTTCTCCCTTATTTTGACTTTCGCCAGATTGATGGTGACTGTGTGCCTTGGTGATGTTCTATTTGCAGTCAGTCTTGCAGGAGTTCATTGATCTTCTTGTATCTAGATGACTAAATCTACAGCAAGATTTCTGCCATTGTTCCCTAAAGAGATTTTCCAGCTTTGGGATTGTCTGCTTTTTCCGCTCCCTCTGGGATATCTATGACTCCTATGTCTGGGAATTTTATAGTCTTATATTTTTTGGACACTTTCTTTGTTCCTCTTGATTCTTTTTCCTTCATTTTTGACTACCTGGGTTAATTTGAAAGTCTTGTCTTCAAGCTCTGATATTCTTTCTTCTGCTTGGTATAGACTGTTATTAAAACCGTATTTTTAAATTTCCTACATGACTATTTCATTTACAGGAGCTCTGTAATACTTTTTTAACTACCCAGCTCTTAAGTTTTTTATTCACAATCCTGAATTTTTTCGTTGTTTCTTTGTGTTGATTTTTTACTTTCCCATCAATCCCATTGAGCTTACTTATGATCCACATTTTTAATTCCAAATCTGACTTTTCAGAAGTCTCCTTTTGGCTGCAGTCCATTACTGATCCTGTGGGGGTGTTGAAGAAGCCTGTTATTTTTGTTGTTGTTCCTTTTTTTCCGTGTTTCACACATGCTGGTTTCTTATCTGGAACTCTTCCCTCACCCCAAACAGATAACTCTGCAGCCCACCTGATCTTCCTTGGTGGGCACTCTGCTTTTTGGTTTGTACTAGTAGGTACCCTCTGGTCTTGCCAGTAATTTGAGTTGATTGGAACTCAGACCCCTGGGACGGTGACCAGGTGCCAGTGGGGGACCAGGTTAGGTAATCCCCATTCCCTGAATGGCGTGCTTGAGTCCTGCACTGGCGGAGTGTTCAGGTGAAAAAGGGAGGATGCACTGCAAGCCGGCGGCACTGCTGTCCTCCTGCATCTCCTCAGCCCCTGTGGTGTCCACAGTCCAAGTACGCACTGGAGCATGTTCTTGTGGAGGAGCCAGCTGGTCTCCAGACTGCTGCCAAAAGTTTGCACAGTGGCAGAACAGTTCTCTCTCTGAGGTGACAGCAAAGGCAGTCAGCAGCGGCTGCCTTGGAAGTTGGCTCCTGGATTCTCCGGCAGCAATAGCAGCAGAGGTGTCAGAGGTGATGGGTTGGGACTCTCCAGGTGATGGCAGAGGGTACAGGCAGCCATGAGGGTTTGCTCCGGCCTTCATTCACTGGTGGCAGCAGCAGCCATTCAGTGGCACTTGTTCCCAGCACGCCCAAGAATGTTCAGCCTCCCTCTCCTTCCCTGGCCAGGCAGCAGCAGAACTGGTCCCCTGGGCGGACACAACATCCTGGGTGGGAGAATGGCACTGGCTGTAGCACAGGGCTGAGGAGCCCGTGCTCTCTCCAGATCAGTGCCACTGCCCAGTCTCTGAGTGGTTCCCTGTGTTGGTCTGGAGGCCTGGAGGTGAAGGATCCTATTGTAGCTCAGATTGGAAAGTCCCCGGGGGAAGTGTGGGGCCCATGGGGCCTCTCCCCTGCCCCGTCCCCATGTGTGGGCAGCCACTTCAGTATGACCGAGTGGGTCGCCCTCCTTCCCTCTCCTTTGTTTTCTTTTCGATTCCTCTCATTGCTTCTCTGTTGAATCTCAATGTTGCCTCTTAAGTGATCCGTCTACAGGTAAATACCTGCCCATACTTTCTATCCTCTCCAAGGGAGAAACATGTTCTGGCTGCTTCCAGTCCACTGTCCTAGCCCCTCCCTCATATTCCATTTGTTAGAAGTGAGTCATTGATTCCTGCCCATGCTCAGGAGGGTAGGATTAGTCTTCATTGTCTTCTTTTACAAGGCTTGTCAGGCTGGGTACCGTGGCTCATGCCTACAATCCTAGCTCTCTGGGAAGCTGAGGTGGGTGGATTGCTTGAGCTCAGGAGTTCAAGATCAGGCTGAGCAAGAGCGAGACCCCATCTCTATTAAAAAAAAGAAATAGAAAAACTAGCTGGGCTCAGTGCCTGTAGCTCAGCAACTAGGGTGCCAGCCACATACACTGGAGCTAACAGTTTCGAATGCAGGCCAGGCCTGCCAAACAACAATGACAACTACAACCAAAAAAATAGCTGGGCAATGTGGTGGGTGTCTATAGTTCCAGTTACTCGAGACGCTGAGGCAAGAGGATTGCTTAAGCCCAAGAGTTTGAGGTTGCTGTAAGCTATGACACCATGACACTTTACCAAGGGTGACATAGTAAGACTCTGTGAAAGAAAGAAAGACAGGAAGGAAGGAAGGAAGGAAGGGAGGGAGGGAGGGAGGGAGGGAGGGAGGGAAAGAAAGAAAATTTGGGCACTGTGGCACACACATATAGTCCCAGCTACTGGGGTTGTTGAGGCAAGAGGATTGCTGGAGCCCAAGAATTTAATGTTTCTCTGAGCTATGATGATGCCACACCACTCTACCCAAGGCAAAGTGAGCCTCTGTCTCAAACAAACAAAAAAAGAATCAGAACCCATGAAAAATGATGTGAAATATAAACTGATCATCTCAGGCCTATGGGTAAGATTTATGTCGTGAACAAGTGTCAAGATGCATCCAAATCCCCCTCAGTAAACACTGGTGGATGAAGAGATAGACACACATGCCCCAAAGACAAAAACTACACACCAATCTATCGATATGTAACAAATGCTCTGTGTACTGGCTGTTGGTATTCCAAGGAACTTTAAGAAGAATAAATCTATTCAATATGTTTTCTTGTTTGCTTCATTAGATCCCCTCAGCAGAGTGTGTTTAAGACCAAAAAATGTAACTGATTCATTGAGCACCTACATTAATGCTAATTATATTAGGGTAAGTAATACAAATTTATTTCTGGTGACTTACTATTTGGAGTTACTGGCTTTATTTTTTTTTTTCTCCAGGAGTAGATTAAGTTTTGTTTAACTTGATTACTAGCAAGGTTTTGTTTATTTTTGTCTCAGTCACAGTCAACATTGGTAGTGGGGTCGTTATAGCGAGTCTTCCTTGGCTGTGAGTCCCTGGCTAGAGCGCCCTCTATGGGCTATTGTGCTATGACGCTCTGCCGGGAACTGGGCATTACAACCCTTAATACTGGACACGGAGCTTAACTTGCTAGTAAATCAGCACGTGAGTTGTGGCGCTAGAATCAAGGAAGCTGCCATAGTCCATGGGGCTTTTACCAACACAGCTATTTTATTTTGAAGTTCTTTTACCTAAATTTCCACTGCAAGGTATGATCTTAAAAGCCACTATTTTTGTCTCTTTACTTCAACTAGGGCTACAGTGGCAAGGAGAAAGCATTCATTGCCACACAGGGCCCTATGATCAACACCGTGAATGATTTCTGGCAGATGGTTTGGCAGGAAGACAGCCCTGTGATTGTTATGATCACAAAACTCAAAGAAAAAAATGAGGTATGATTTTTTAGCCAAGTTCTAAATATTATATGTGTTCTATTGCTGTAGAAGGGATATTGTATAAATAAAATTGTCATGGGCTTATAACAGATTTGTTTATGATGGAAACTTTGAGACACTTAAATGCTTGATCACTTTATATATCCAAAAATTGGTAATTGTTATCATTTTGTGAATGCAACTTTCTTTTAGACAAGTCAATATACTTGGCATGCACATATTTAATTTGTACTCACGTATCTCAGTAAGGAAATAAAGGACCACAAATTATTACCCAATTTATAGGCAGAGAAGTAAAAAACTATTTATTCATATCCCAAGTAATTTTATGTTACAGATACTCTATTCTAGTTGTTGGGATATAATAGTGAAAAAAAAATACCAAGATCCCTGCCCTTGGTAGATTTTAACTTTCCAGTGAGGTATGACAAAGAACAATAAATGAACATAATATAGAATGTAAGAAGAGATTAAATTCTATTTTTAAAAAGTAGTGCAGGATAAGGGATTTAGGTTTGCTGGATGGTCGGGGTGGGGGGCAAAAGTGATGCCATAGGTTTCTGTATTAAATAGGGTAGGCTAGGTGAGCCTCATGGGAGGCTGAGGCAAGAGAATCACCTAAGCCCAAGAACTGGAGGTTGCTGTGAGCTGTGACACCACAGCACTCTACTGAGGGTGACAAAGTGAGACTCTGTCTCTTAAAAAAAAAAAAGAAGTTTGAAGAAAGATTTGAAAGAAGTTACAAAAACAAATCAACTTTAACAAATCAACTTTCTCAATATCTTCATAATCAGGAATCCAAAAAAGACCAAAAATTAGATTTCGTTTCAAATTAGTATTCTTTTCTAAGGATTTAGTTTGCAGAATACCCATTCTGTATGTTGCATTATAAAAATAAAATTGTGTAGTTTCTCAAGGGTAATGTTAGATACTGCTTACATTTTAGGACATCTTATTGGGATAATTTACAATCTGATTTTAGTCAGCATTTTTGTTTATTTTCTTGTTGGAAAAATCTAGGCTTCACCATGAGAATAAAAATTTAAGAAAACCAAGCTTTCCTTCATACCTTCTTGGTGAGTTATTACCCTTGAGATAGTATAATCCTACTACTGAGAGAATCCAAGCTCGCAATATAGCAATTTTTCAGTTTTTAAAAGTTTACTTTTTTTTCATGTTGATGAAACACTTTTTTTCCTGAAGTTTATTCTAGAAAAATAGTACCCTTTTAACCAGTAGATGAAGTTGTATACTTAATTTAACTATATGAATTATCAAATAAACATTTTATAAATCAGATATGAAAGCCTGTAGTATAATAAAATGCCTGTAGCATTTTATATAATAAATTATATAACATGTATAATATGCCTGTAGCATAATAAAAATAATCCCTAATCTTCTCAGCTATTTTACACACAGTAGCAATCTGTTAACATACTAAGCTCCTGACAATTCCTACACAGGTATATAGTGTACATAACATTTTATCTTTATGATAGAAAAGGTCCTTCAAATATAAAAGGTGTATTCTCTGCATATATACATTCATGTAGTCATACATATAACTTATGTTAATATGGCAGACTAGATAATTTGAAAGGCTTCCCACTACAAAACAAGTCATACTGGATAAAATATGAAATAGAATGTATAGCATAGCTTGAAGAAAAAAGTAAATGAAATTTCAAACAGTGAAGAAAGGGGGCAAAATCAGAGAATTAAAGGTTACTTGAATTTTAAAGGCAATACAAAACCTAGAGACGAAACCTGGACTTGCAGGAGCCAGGAGTTAGAACCGAGATCTTACATAAGGTGAGCACCTGCTGAGGCTATATCTTCAGTAAAAAAGTAAACCAAAAAAGTAGACCTGCCTGCCAAATGGGATTATAACAAGAAATACATCTGTTTTAAGTCCAGCCTTTTTATGGGATATGGAAAAAAAAAGTTATGTTCTCTTGAGTATTTGAAGCAAGAAAACTCAGAATTCAAAAACCAGGAAAATCAAGTGAAGTAATTAACACAAAAAAGTAATTCTAGATTAATAATACCCTGTTATACTGTACAAAAACAAAGGGAAAAACTTTTTAGATGATTATGCTCTCAGCATATACCTCACAGAATTTCCATAGGATGGAACAAGAGCAGTTTCTTGCTTGTACTCCCACAGAAAAGGACCAAAACAAAGAGTAAGCAATTACATTTAGACTGGAGTGTTTGAGGAAGATGATCAGAATACATCAGGGAAGACATGAAAATCCTGCGTAGCCAGGAGGCCTCTGGGAAGGTTGCATAAGGAAGACAGTGAAACACCCTGCCTCAGCCACACTGTCCTCCCAGGCATGATTAGCTCAGAACAAGGACGTACTTGCTTCCTGGGAGAATCAGTAAGCAAAAGGACCCCCAGAAGTCCCTGTTAATATTGTGGACATCTGCACATTTGCAGTCTTTGCTGCTGAAGAATGCCATAGTCCACACAAACCTTAAGCTCAGCGTGGGGAGCTGCCTGGCATCCACATGGCTGCACTGCCCAAGAGAAGAAGCATATGTGTGTGCACTCCCATCCCTGTGGCCAAAGTTGCAGCTGCATGGTGCCAACTTGAAACCAGAGCCATAGCTAGAGTGCATACTGCTGCAAGAGCCAGTAGCCATGGCATGTTTTTATCCCTGAGTCTATGCTATTATTATACCACCTTCACATGATAGTGCAGTATTCCCTGCTGAGCTGCTACAGCTCCCTATGCTCTAGGAATAGGCTGCCTAGGGGATGCTCTGCCTTCCACATCCTGGTAGATGCAGTGCCCAAATGCTAGGTCCAGCACACTAGCACCAGAATCTATGCAGTCCTGCCTCCAAAGGAACAGGTGATCCTGCCCAGTGGAGAAGCCAAGTCTGAACTAGCCTGGTACACAATGTGCTCACCATCCAGGAGCACCACTTCCAAGAGAGCTCCACTCCAAAATGGTAAACCTTCGCCCACACACCCCAGTGTACTCAGCAGCAGAGTCCCTCACTTTTAAAAAGGCCCCACCCCAATAGACTTGTCTACATATGCCAGAAGAATCTCACCAGCCAACTATGCCATTTCCAGCAATGTCTTCACTCCAAGGTGACTGACCAGCTCTCATGCTTACCAGCCAGAGACATGGCCCACAGAGGATCCCCTCCTTGAGCTGGTAGAAGACAGGCTCCCATGTGCTCATCAGCCAAGCCTGTCATTCCCAGTAAGTCCCCACCCAAAGCCAGTAGACCAGCCACAGTAACCTCTGAGACAAGGCACTCAAAGACATTATGAAATTGTGACTGCAGCTGAAGAAACTGCACAGATACTACACTACTGCACCTCCCTAGAACCAAAGCCAGCACATCCTACCCAACCAACACCTTAAGACACATATGCAGAAGAAAATCTTTATCTGCAAAAGCCACTTTGTAAAACTGCAAGAAGTGACCATTTCACCAGATGCACAGACATCAACACACAGACACAAGAAACATGAAAAAACAAGGAAACATGATACCACAAAATGTAACAATTCTCTAGCAAATTCCCTCCAAGAAATGGAAATGTATAAATTGCCTGAAGATGAATTCAAAATAATGATCTTAAAAAAACTCAGCGATATAAAGAGACTCAGATAGCCAATTCAACAATAGGAACCAAAAAATCAATGACCTGAATGAAAAATTCAACAAACAAATAGTTATTATTAAAAAAGTCAAATAGAAATCTTGGAACTGAAAAACTAAATGAATAAAATTGAAAATACAATGGAGAGTTTCAATAGCAGACTAGAATAAACAAAAGAATGAATTTTTGCATTTGAAGACAGATCTTTCAAAATAACACAGAGGATAAGAAAAAGAAAATAATTTTTTTAAAAAGCCTACAAAATTTGTGTAACACCAGTAAGCCAGGAAATATTTACATTATGGGATTTTCAGAGGGAGAAGAAGCAAATAAAGGGACAAAGAGCTCATTTCATAGAATAATAAATGAAAACTTTCTAAGTCTTAGAAGGGATATCATATCCAGATTTGTGAAGCTTAAAGGATCTCATGTAGATTCAACCCAAAAAGGTCTTCCTCAAGGCACATTACAATTAAACTGTCAAAAGTCAAAGAAAGAGAAAGATTTCTAAAAGCAGTAAGAGGAAAACATTAAGTTACATATAACGTCTTCCCCTTTAGACTGTCTGTAGATTTCTCAGCGGAAATCTTTCAGGCTAGGAAAAAAATGGGATGATATATTCAAAGTATTAAGGAAAAAAAAAAAAGCGACCAAGAATATGTGTACTATCTTTCAGAAATAAAGGAGAAATAAGTCTTCCCCAGGTAAGAAAAAGCCAAAGGAATTTATCACCATAATGCTGGGCTTTCAAGAAATGTTCATGGGAATGCTTCAAACATAAGTGAAAGGATGACAACTATTAACATAAAAACATATGAAAATATGGGTAGAGGTAAATTTATAATCAAATTCAGAATACTATATTACCATGATAATATTATGCAATTTTTCAAATCTCCAAAATGAGATTAAAAATAAAAACCATCAATGATAACTATATCTACAATAAGTTTTTAAGGAACTCACAATATAAAATCATCTAAATTAGGGCAAGAAAATTATAAATTGCGGTTAAGAGGAGATAAAAAGCCTAGAGAATGTGAATGTGACCAAAGTTGTTATCACCTTACAATGGTTTATTACAACGATAATATTTTCATGTAAGCCCCAGAGTAACCACAAAGATAGAAAATTACAGCAGATTCACAAAGTATAGAAATAAATTTATCAAAGCTTATCACTATAGAAAACTAACAAGCCACAAAGGAAAACAATAAGAGAGGAAACAAAAAACAAAGCATTTAAAAGTCAACCAGACAACAACAAAATGGCAGGAGTGAGTTCTTGACTTTCTATTAATAATATTGAATGTAAAAGGATATATTCTTCAGTGAAAATATAGTGACTGAATGGGTTAAAAAAAAAAAAAAAAGACCCATCTAAAGACCTGCAAGAAACTCACTTCACTTGGAAAGACACAGACTGAAAGTGTAGGGATTGAGAATAATATTCTGTGTAATAGAAATAAAGCAGGAGGAGCTACACTCACAAGATGAAAGAGACCTTGAATCAAAAACCACAAAAGAGACAAAGAAGGTCATTATCTAATGATAAAGCAGCCAATTCAGCAAGAGAACACAACAATTGTAAATATAGGTGCACCTAACCCCAGAACATCCAAATATATAAAGCAGTTATTATTAGATATAAAGGAAGAGATAACTGCAAGACAATAATAATAAGGGAGTTCACCTCTAACCCTCAAAATGGACAGCAATGTTTAGATTCCATCATCCAGACAAAAAACAAACCAAGAAACACTGAACTTAAACTATACACGGGACCAAAAGGGCCCTAACAGACGTTTGCAGAACTTTCCACTGAATAGCTGCAGAATACACCTTTTTCTTAATATCACATGGAACGTTTTTCAGGATAAACTAAATGTCAGGTCACAAAACAAGCCTTAATAAATTTAAGAAGATTAAAATCATCTCAGGTGTGTTTTATGACCACAATGTTGTAAACCGGAAATCAATAACAATAGAAAATTTGGAAAGGTTACAACATGGAAATTAAACAACATGCTCCTGAACAACCAATGAAACAATGAAGAAATTAAAAAAGTGAAATTAACAAATTGCTGAGATACATGAAAATAGGAACACAACCTACCACAGCCTTCCGGATTCAGCAAAAACAGTTCTAAGGGGAAGTTTGCCTCAGTAAATGCCTACATCAAAAAAGAAAGATCCTAAACAACCAAACTGCACATCTCAGTGAGCTAGAAAAAGCCAGAACAAGCTAGACCACAAAATGATAAGCCTTTAAGCTAGACAAAGAAAAAAAGAGAGAAGGCTCAAATAAAAATAGAGATGAAAAAGAAAACATTACTGGAAGAATTAATTGTGTGAAAATGGTCATATTTCCAAAAAAAATCTGCAAATTCAATGCAATCCTTATTGGAATACCAATGAAATTCACAGAATTTTTTTAAATCCTAAAATTTGTGTAAAGCCACAAAATACCCCATTATAGCCAAATCAATCCAGAGCCAGAAAGAGAAAAGAAATGAAGCTGGAGTCATAACGCTACCTAACTTCAAAACATAGTAACTAAAACAGCATCATAAAAACCAGACACATAGACCAACAGAACATGACAGAAACCCAAGCAATAAATATCCCTTTATTGACACCCAACTGAATTTTGAAAAACGTTCCAAGAACACACATTGAGGAAAAGACAGTCTCTGAAAAATGGTGTGCAGGGGCCCAGGTGGTAGCTTACACCTGTAATCCCAGCATTCTGGGAGGCCAAGGTGGGAGGATCCCTTGAGCTCAGGAGTTCAATAGAGACAATCCTGAGCAAGAGCGAGACCTCATCTCTACTAAAATTATAAATAATTAGCCAGGTGTCATGGCAGGCATCTATAATCCCAGGTACTCAGGAAGCTGAGGCAGAATAATAACCTGAACCCAGGAGTTTGAGCTTGTTGTGAATTAAGCTAGTGCCATGGCACTCTAGCCTAGGCAACAGAGTGAAAAAAGAAAGAAAAAAGAGAAAAGAGGAGAGGAGAGGAGAATGGTGTAGGGAAAATTGAATATGTTCATACAGAAGATTAAGGCTGGACTCCTATCTTTTGGCATATATAAAAATTAACTCTAAATGAACTAAAAACATAATTGTAAGACCTAAAACTATGAAACTCCTAGAAGAAAATAGGGAACTGCTTCATGTGTATAATGTAAATTAGGTGCAATTAATTTTTAGTCATAGAGTGTTCACTAGAGATAAGGAATGCCAGTGTCAACACCAAAAGGTACAATGCACAAATAAGACACAATTCTAAACCTGTCACTACATCGCATAGCCTCAAAATATCTGACACATGAATGAGCAGAACTAAAGAAGGCATTGATAATCACCATCAAACAGAGAAAATCCAACAAAAAGAAGACATTAAGCCAGATGCAGTGGCTCGCACCTGTAATTCTAGCACTTTGGGATGCTGAGATGGAGGATCACTTGAGGCCCAGACTTCAAGACCAGCCTGAGCAACATAGTGAGACCCCAAGTCTACCAAAAAAAAGAATAAAAGAAAAAATATTAGCCAGACATGGTGGCACACACTTGTAGTTTCAGCTACTCAGAAGGCTGAGGCAGGAGGATTGTAGAGCCCAGGAGTTGGTGGTTGCAGTGACCTATGATGATACCACTGCACTCTATCTTGGGCAGCAGAGCAAAAAGGGAGAACAAATAAAAGAAGATGTTACTATTGAGCAGATAAAAAGTATTAATAAGAGTATAGAAAAAGTTTAAATATGACATTTCTACAAATCAGCAAGCTTGATTTAATGAACCTTCCAACCAACATTCTCATACAAATTTCTCCAAAGCATGACACTTTATAATACATGATAATACTAAGCTGTTATAAAAAGCCTTGCAAATTTCAAAGAAAAACTATAAATTTATGTTTTGATTACAGTGCAACTTATTTAAAAATAAAAAACAGAAAGATAAATGAAAATTCTACCTTAATATTTTAAAAACTCACAATTCATAGATCAAATGAATTTATAACAAAAATGTAAATTAAATGGTGCTTCATAACAGTCTTAGAATAAAAACAATGTAAATTACCTACAACTCAGTGATGGTTAGATTACTACGTATCAAATCTTGCAAAATGCTCCTGAAAGTATTTATAGCAGGACATCAGTCGTCTTGATGACATTATAAAAGAATTAATAGTGTAAGCAACTGATGTCCGTTAATAAAGAACTATAGAATAAACACAAAGCAAGAAGAAAGGAAGGATTAATAAAATAATAGTTAATGAAATATAAAATGGAGATAAAGGATTGATTAAAAACAAGTCAGTTTTCTTTAAAAGTCTAACAAAATAAGCAAAACTAGCAGAGTTAAAGGAAGGTCAAACTAAAGCATAAGGAATGACTATAAAACAGAGAATTTTTTTTAAATCAGGGGACACTATGACTAACCTCAGGCAGGATTTATGCTATTTCATAGACCTGAGCATTTATTTCTGCCTACTGTAGTTTGAAATAGTATACAATTTTCTGAATAGACTGTCACAATGGGAATGTTTTTTCAAAGTGCTTACATGCCTTTACAAATTCTGTTTCTTCTTCTATTACAAATAAAAACATATGAGATCAACATAGAAAACACCATGATTTATGTAATTATTTGTAAAGATAAGTCTATAAATGCTTTGAGACAATCAATCACACTGTATTTTCCACAGAAATCATTATTTGTCGGTGTTGTGTATGTATAAGAATTAACAGTTGGCAAAGCGTGTGAGAAACAGTATCTTCCAAGGACCACACAATAGTCTAGTCACTGGGAAGATAAATTACAGTTTGTGCTGGCTTCAGCATCTGTCTTTGAGTCTTGTGATGCATTCTGATGTTTGTTTACACTTACAGGAAAAAATCAGAAATGTGCCTGTAGGGCTTTAGCTTGGTCCTGAATCGGGGTTCTGCAGCAGCTAAGACTGTTGGTTAGTCAGAAAGTATTCCTCAGAGCAGTGGTTCTCAACCTTCCTGATGCGGGGCCCTTTAATCCAGTTCCTGTGGGTCGAGACACACAGGTTGAGAACCGCTGCCTTCGAGGGTTTGTTTGTGGTGTGTGGCAGTGAGATGCTGTCACAGGTGTGACGCTGCCACAGCCCCCACACAGGCCGGGTTGTCTCCATGACCAGGCTGCACAGAGTTGGTGCACTGGTGACGCTCAAAGCTCTTCATTCTGCATCTGCAGAGAAATAGAATCCATATCGTTCCTTCTTTTTCTTCTTTTTTAAAATTTTAAACATCTGAACTTTAATACCAGGTTTAAAACTAATTTTATTTTATCAAAGAATATCAAAGTGACCTGAACGAAAAGACATTTGAGTTCTTTTCTGTTTTTCCAATAAAATATCTGATGTTAGCGCTTACTTTTTATTTTTCTTAAGCCAGTTAATTAGAGCTTTTTTTTACATATTTTGATTGTGAAATATCACAGGCACACAGACAGAAGGAAGCAGAATTTATATTTGCCTGCTTTGAAACACATATTTTTATTCAGACTATTAATCTTTCACTATCTCAGCAATTTACCTAAGTTTTAGTTATTTTTCAGTTGCCCATTTTTACATCCTATAAATTAGAAATATATATATATAGTTTTAAATACTGCTTTTAAACTCATAAATCCTACCAAGAAAGAATCAAACATAAGTATGTTAACCAGACTTGTTACTTTAAACAACATAACATCGTTATAATAATTCAAGGATGCAGACAAAGGCCCCTTTTCTCCAGAGTGAAGTTGACACATCGGCCAGGCTGTGTAACAGTGAAGTTCGGCTGCTTTTTGGTTGTAGCTTGGTTGTTGCAATTTGGTTGGGGGCTCACACTGAGAGCAGTCACACAGAAGACGCCCAGCTACAGAAACACCACGTTTCTTGAGAACAAAAATCAAAACTGTCAGCTTTCTCAGTGTGTAACCAGAATAAAGCAGGGGTCCTCGGTGAGTGATGACGATGGCAGGTGCGTGAGCGCAGAGCCTCAAGACTCCCAGGAGAAATCTAGCAGGCATTGCCCTAGGAGCTGGGGAGCACTGCCGCCCCCCGCCCCGCCTCCACCCCCGCCCCCCACCACACCCTGGGCCACCTGCCCAGGAGCGATTGCGCTTCCCAGGCAGCACTTACACAGCGCTCACCAGAGCAGCCCAGGGTGCCCTTCGTGGTCGCCAGAAGATGAAGAGAGTGGGGCCGCCTGTCCCCAGCAGCCAGAGACCCGGATAGGGCCCTCAAACTTTATTTGTCAGGAGGCCGGGACTCTGGAGGGCACTGGGAGTAGCCGCTCCATGACTGTTCTCCAGAGTGACTTCTTTTTCCAGTGGAGCGTCCCCCTCACAGCTAACCCGATGCTGTCATTCTGAGATTCACAGCACAGCGTCCACAGTCAGGGCAGCCAGAGGGATTTATCTTCTTAACAACTCTATACTAACAGGGCTGAGGTTTTGATTTTTCTCTCTGGATGCACAGTTCAAAAACTGAAGAAATGATTTACTTGTTTGTTTAGCCCCTTGTCTTTTTAAATGTCTGAGCTATTAAAGTCAAACATTTATGCTGTGCATCTTCTGTGTATGATGTGCTTTGTGGGTTTTTTTTTTCTTCCTGTAACCACCAGTCATAATCTCAAATATTGCAATAAAGATTTTGACATTTTTTATTGTTCATTACTTTTTAAAAGAAAAATTCCTTTCTATCCAGGCTATCCAAAAATGTAAATACAATACTATAAAGAAAACTTTGATGTTTTACAGATCAAAATGATACTGAGATGTCTGACTCAAAAGAAATACACAGTAGACTTCACACTACCAGGAAAGTGCTGTTTACCAAAACTGTGCCAACTTTCAATTGTGTTAAGCGTCATTGTTTGGAATAGACAAAAATCATTTCCTTCAAAAAATGTGGAGGTGGAGTTATCTTTAGAAATTCCCAGGCTTTATATTTTCATGAACCTTTCTACTTTCTAATAAGTAAATAAATTCCATCTCTTATTTAATAATCCAAATAATTTCAGTTGCTCAATTTTTATAAAATGAGAATAAAAAAATTAAAACATAGAACTGAAAAATCAGTTATCTCATGTTGTAATAAAAGAGATTTTATTGTTGGCAAATTTGAATCCCTTCATTTAGGTAAATCTCAAGAAAAAGGGAATCCCTCTTGAAACATACATTGAAAATATAGCATTTACAATATTTTAACATGAATTATCTATTAGTAGGGCACACAGTCACCCACACGCTGAAATAGGAGATGGGTCCAGAGCGGCAAGGAGAGTTTGCACCTTCAGGGAGTCAGCGTCCTCGGAAGCCCTCAGAGTTCCTCATTCACCTCTTCCCCTTCTAGGAAAGAATGAAAGTAGCTGTGACTGTTGATCATGTTACAAATATTGTGAAAGACATTTTCAGCCACCACCGTTTATTGAATATATGTGCTAAGCATGGGTCATATGTGAGTTCAGTTAATTTTCATTCTAACTCTGTAGGTTTTACTATCCCCATATGAGAAATGAGAAAATTGAGGCTCAGAGACGTTAAGTCGTTTACTTAAAATATTGAAATGAGTGAGTGATGGAACTCCAATTTTTTTTTTTTTTAGAGACAGAGTCTTACTTTATCGCCCTCAGTAGAGCCACATGGCAGCCTCACACAGCTCACAGCAACCTCCAAATCCTGGGCTTAGGTGATTCTATTGCCTCAGCCTCCTGAATAGCTGGGACTACAGGCGCCCGCCACAACGCCCGGCTATTTTTTTGTTGTACTTGTCATTGTTGCTTAGCTGGCCCAGACTGGGTTTGAACCTACCAGCCCTAGTATATGTGGTCCTAGTGTATCTGACCCACTGAGCTATGGATGCCAAGCCGTTTTATCCTGCTTTCCATAATTGCCTTTTATTTCCATTGTTTGGTTATCAATAATTACTTCCCACAATTCTCTAATAGAATCATGTTACCTCCCTTAAAATGGTTAAAATATCAGACAATCTTTCAGTTCTGTTTTTACTGCTTGCAATTGGACATGTAGGTGCTGAGCCATGCTGCTGTCATCTGGAATGGGAGCTCCCTAGGCCAACAGAGTTGCTTCCACTATGGGACAACATTTGGGGCATTGAAGTCAGCTCTCTCTTTTGCTGGGTTTCCTATTTCCTGAGTCAGATGTCTTCTTTTTTTCTCGTGTTACTCTGTTGCTTTGGGGTAGAGTATGTCCCTGAGCAGTTTCCCAGCAAAGGGTACACAGGAAATAGATTCTTGGATATTTGTCTACCTAACATGCACTTTCTCTCCCTCTGCACCAATG
>NW_003852538.1:717808-722126 GCF_000181295.1 Otolemur garnettii | reverse complement strand
CAACACCCGGCTATTTGTTGTTGTTGTTGTTGAGGTTTGGCCGGGGCTGGGTTTGAACCCACCACCGTTGGTATATGGGGCCGACACCCTACTCACTGAGCCACAGGCACTGCCCTGGAACCTTAACTTTAATCCAAGTTTGTTTGATTCCAAAGCTCGTTCTTTTAATCGTTGCACCAACATAATAGTGAGCCAAACGAGGAAGCAAGACATGACCCAGCAGAAGACCCACTGCTGACCCCAGAGAGAACCAAGATGCTGAGTTTGTCTTTCATGAAGTGAGGGTAGCTGACCCAACATAAAACTTCTCTCTAGTATTAACACAGCCACATTCTATCTGAATGTTTACACATATCTTTCATCCAACTTAAACTATGTGACTCAAATACTAGAAGCACCATTTTGCCTATTGACTTCATTCAGCACTTTGCAAACAGCTTGACCTCAAAATATGTAACAGAATATATAAGAATCATACGTTAGGTCTGACATGGTGGCTCATGCCTATAATCATAGCACTCTGGGAAGCTGAGGCGAGGGGATGGCTTGAGGTCAGGAATTCATGATCAGTTTGAGCAAGAGTGAGACCCTATCTCTATTAAAAATAGAAAAACTAGCTGAGCATTCTCACAGTTACCTGTAGTCCCAGCTACTCAGGAGGCTGAGGCAAGAGGATCGCTTGAGCCAGGAGTTAGAGGTTGCAGTGAGCCAGGCTGATGGCACTCTACCCAGAGTGACAGAGTAAGACTCTCTCTCAAAAATATATATGTTATATATATTTTGGCTTTTCCTTCTTTCCTTCCCTCCCTTGTCTGCCTGATAAAATTATAGAAAATGTTTATTTTAATTACATTTATTTGGCCAAAGAAGGATGTGAAGAAGGTTCAGGAGGTGCACGGGGAGATTTCCAGTCCAGGTGAAACCATATCGTCCAGGGCGTCCAGGAAGCGCAGCTGCCTGAGTGAGCAGTTTGTTGTGACAGGAGCACATGGGACCTGCCAGTGAGGGGTGGGAAATGAGACTGAAGTTAGACAGTGGCAAAAATTACAGGATTGTGCTGAAAAAAAACCTTTGGGCTTCATTATTCGGGCCTCAGAAAGCTCCTAAAGATGTTTTTAAAGTAGAGTGACATGATGTGATTTGTGTATCAAGAACATAATTGGTGGCAGGATAAAGTTTGGATTTGAAAAAGGCAGAGGAGGCTCGGCGCCTATAGCTCAACCGGCTAAGGTGCCAGCCACGTACACCTAAGGTGGCGGGTTCGAATCCCCAGCCCGGACATGCCAAACAACCATGACGGCTGCAACCAAAAAAAAAAAATAGCCGGGCGTTGTGGCGGGCGCCTGTGGTCCCAGCTACTTGGGAGGCGGAGGCAGGAGACTCGCTTGAGCCCAGAAGTTGGAGGTTGCTGTGAGCTGTAATGCCATGGCACTCTACCCAGGGGGACAGCTTGAGGCTCTGTCTCAAAAAAAAAAAAAAAAGAAAGAAAAAGGCAGAGGAAAGAAGAGAGATGGGTCAGGAAGTTGTAGCAACAGTCCAGGTAAAAATTAATGAGGTCCACTAAGGGAGGGACAAAGAGAAAGGGGGAGACTTAAAGGTCATCTCAAGGTAGGTGCCCCTGTTTTCAGCTTCTGGCTGAGCAGGGAGGGTGAGGGAGAGTTTGAGCAGATTCCTTGTGTAGGCTGAGTGTGTGCTTGGTGATGTCATGAGCCTACACTGGGCAGCACGGGAAGAGTTCTGAGAGAAGGAATGAGCCCCATGTTAACATGTGTAAGTTTGAGGAATCTTGCAGACCTCGGGATGATAAATTCTAGTAAGGAGTTAGAAATAAGAGTGGAGAGCTCTGGAGAAATGTACCGGTGAGATACAGAGATCAGACAGGTGGTGGCTGAAGACAGGGGAAGGTACAGAATTCATAGAAAGACAATAAAATATGGTTTTGTATTCTGTCACATATCCTGCTTTTAACATTCTATTATGGCCAATTCATTAATGACTCATCAAAACATTGTTTTAAATAACTGCTAGAATTTCACCGTGGGAATGTGCTCAAAGGTGTATAATCATTCCCTTAGGAACGTGAGGTCAAAAGATCACCGTAGCTTAGAAATAATCTCAGGAGGCAGCCACTACAGTGCACACAGATTTAATGTCAGAATTTATCAAAGTTCTGGTTTTACCTCAATTTCACCTTCTGTAAAATAGGAAAAATATGCCTTCTTACCTTCCAAAGATTTTAAAATCAGAGTTTAAAATATGTAGAGAGTTCTAGAAGGTTCATTAAGTACACCCAGAAAGTCCAGAAACTTGACTGTTTGTTCTTTCACATAACTAAGGTTTACTGAGCATTCACAGTGTACTTGGAAATTAATCCTTACTCTGAACATATTTTTAAAGCCCACCCCAAATGACATGCTGAGACCCAGGGGCTGGCTCCCTCCTCCTCCGCACCACGGCAGCACCTGTCTCCTCACATCAGCCACGTGTGAAGGGGAGGAATGGGCCACAGTACCTGAACTGACTGTGACCAGGGAGTGTGCGTGTGCTGCTTATATTCAAGGATAAAATCTCTTAAGCATTCTTTTTAGGAAAGAAAAAGGAGATGGACAAGACATTTTGATCCAATTTAAGGAAAAAAGCATGTTGATTCATTTCATTGTTGACTCAAGGCAGTGGACAAATGGACCAGTGAATTAGGACTGTGATGAGGAAGTCACCCTCAATGTCCACGTGAGGATGAGGTCAGTGTGGGGTAGACAGGAGGATTCTCCATATTCACGAATGAAAAGAAAGGAGCAAACCAAGTCCCATGACCACAGTGTCCAGGCAAGGTTAGGGAAGGTAAGGTTGGAGGCCAGCCCGGCATGCAGATGGTAGAGACCCACTGGAGGACCAGAATCAGATATTGTGGATACTGTCGCTGGTACCCGGAGTCAGGGGCATGAACTAGAGTCACCAGAGAAACTGGGCACACACTTTTATAGCTGTCTCACCTCACCTTGTACCTGACTTGACTGCAGATTTCTTTACTGGTTCACTTTTTATTCCAATGAAACACTTATTCAATTTATGCAACTATCATAAAATAACTTTCTTTTTACCCTAATTTTTTTGATTTATGTAATATTTAATGAAATTACTAGACTTTAACAATGAGTACAACCACCATAAAGGGAGTTTGGTGAGCCAACAGCTCAATAGTGGTAACCAAGGCACTAGACTTAGTGACAGCGCAGACCAAGAGCGTGCTGGGTTCCAGGCGCATCCACACATTTTGCAAAGGGAAGAAAGATCATTGGTTAATGCCGTGGGTAAGAAAGGTTAGTTAAGAGTCAGTTGGGGCAGCGCCCGTAGCTCAGTGGGTAGGACACCAACCAGGTACACTGAGGCTAGTGGATTCGAAACCAGCCAGGGCCAGCTAAAACAACAATGCCAACTACAACAAAAAAACAGTAGCCAGGTGTTGTGTCAGGCTCCTGTAGTCCCAGCCACTTGGGAGGCTGAGGCAATAGAATTGCTTGAGCCCAAGAGTTTGAGGTTACTGTGAGCTGTGATGCCACAGCACTTTACCCAGGTGGCATAGTGAGACTCTGTCTCCAAAAAAAAAAAAAATCAGCATGGAAATCAAAGATGGAAAGTTGAATTCATAAAGTGATATTTTCTTGGAGGATCCTACCCACCAAGGAAATTTTCCCAAAGCACCCAAGCTTCAGTTTCTTCAGCTGTAAAATGATTTTAAAAAATAATAACTACTCCCCTCTCTACCTGCCTCCCAGTGCTATGGAAGAGATCAAATGATACAATGTCAATGAAGGTAGTTTTAATATTAAATTGCAATGACTCTGCTAGTAACACCCACTTAGTTACTGAATATCTACAATACTAATAGTTTAGACAACCTGGCCTGTTCCACCCCTCTCTGACAGGTCAACGTGACCCAAGTGAGGCTAAGCAACTTCTTTTGCCTTATTTAGCACCACTTTTTATGTGGTGGTACAAATCTTTAGCTCGTAGAAGAATATCTCTGATTTTAAATGTATAGGATCTAAGAAAAACCCACAAAAACGTTAAAAATAGGTTTTTCTTTTCCAGGCAACTAAACTGCTAGCTAGGCCTCTTCATCTTTAAACAAATAGGTTTTACTTGGTAGGGCCAGAGGAGAGGCAGGAGGAGAGACCATAAAAACATTCACATTGGCTCGGCGCCTATAGCTCAACCGGCTGGGGCGCCAGCCACGTACACCTAGGGTGGCGGGTTCGAATCCCCAGCCCGGACCCGCCAAACAGCAATGACGGCTGCAACCAGAAAATGGCCGGGC
>NW_003852538.1:709316-717631 GCF_000181295.1 Otolemur garnettii | reverse complement strand
AAAAAAAATTCACATTGTTCTGTGCTTGGTGTTGCCTTCTGTTTTGGCTATAAACCATTGATTACAAAGAATTGGTTAATGTCCAGAGTCTTTTCAGTCAGATGTCAATAATTACTTATTTGCACAAGAGACACAGGCCTCTGAAAACCTCCTTTTTCTCCAAATTATGGATTCTTGGAATTAACAGATAATTTTACGGAAAGGATCAGTCCAGTCAGCAGAAGAATAGTGATGATTTGGGATTCTGTTCTGCTAGAAAGCATGCTGTTTTGAATTACCTACAATTAGTGTAATTTCACAGCATTATCTGGGCGACAGCCTTGTCCTTTCTGCGTTTTCTGCTTCTTTCATATCATTGTTAGTACCACAATAAAGAAACCCCAAAAAGCTGTTCAGGAACATAATGTGAACAGGAACTTGGGCTCTTCGATACAACTACATCTGCAGCTCTCCCCCACCCCATGTTCAAGAGCACCCACACTTATCTGGTCTCTTTTTCTACTTTCTTTTTAAAGGGGAGAAATGTATTCAGTGTGTAAAAATAAGCTATTGTAGCTCAGAAAGGAGATGGGATGCTAATTAAGGGTTGTTTGAATGAACAAGTCACACTGCATTGTCTACTGGGAGCAGGCTGCCAACTGCTTTTTTGGTAAAGAGTAAAGAAAAACATTCAAGAGGGCCCCAGCAAGCTTGGGTGAGAAGCTTTCCGTTTATCAAGTAGGTGCAGCAGCCCGCTCAAGTATGAAGAGTCCGTGCAGGCGGCGAGCTCCTGCTTGGCCATTTTTCCTACTGGTTTCAAGAGCCACCTTCCTAACAAGGGGCCCGCTGCCCAGGTCTCACTGTGGGCAATGGGGCATGCATGGCAGACTGTGACCACTGAATGCTTCTTTCTTTGTTCAATACCTTTTTCAAGATGCTTTGTCACTCTCCTGGGAGGCATGTGTTTTAAGATACGCATAGTTTGGGTCTTGCTAAGAAAAAAACTGATGCTCCATTGAAATAAACCAGGAAAATTGGTTAGTATGCTTACTTTTTGTTAACCAGGAAAACTTCAGACATTTGGCAACTGGTAGATTGACAGGGAAAGAAGTTAAACACTTTTAAATGTTTTCTTTTTTTGATGTCAACATTAAGTCAGCCAGAGTAAGACTTTAGTCCTTAATCCTATTACCTGAATTGGGTGGCAGGTAAATACAGATGAAATAATCTACTCACTTTGGAAAAGGATCAAAACATAAAGAATGTAAATCTATTTTTATTGCAATGGACGAATGAAACTGATTGGAGTAGGTGAAGTGATTCTGTCACTGTGCTCTGTGGCATGTGGCATAGTCGGCAGTGTTGACAGAGCCTGGGGGCATCTCTCAGCCGCCTCACATGCACCTGCCTTCTGTTCTGTCCTTCTGGGATTCTTTTGCCACTCTTTTAAAAGCATAAGCACTTAGGGTTTTTTTTTTTCCAAATTCCTCTGGCATAAATGTGAAGCAGCATGTGTCCTGGGTATTCAGAGGTCCTGACCGATAGCAGCAAGTGAAAGGAATTCAGTATAAATTCATGCTAGTGGACGGGGTGGTGGGGGAGAATGAGGAGTGCTATTTAAATGTTTCCAAAATCGGTATTGCTTCCAGTGGCACTTGAAATAAAACATCCTTATCATTAAAATATGTGATAAAATATTAATAGTTATTTTATAGTTGCTTAAAAGGCAAAATAATATGAACTTATATGTATGCTTGGATTTCATTTTGTTGTTTTCTTTTAACAATGGTGCCTGAGAGCTGGGCTTCATGGCTCACTCTGGGCAGCTGAGGTGGGAGGATCCCTTGAGCTTGGGAGTTTGAGATCAGCCTGAGCAAGATCAAGACTCCATCTCTACTAAAAATAGAAAAATTAGCCAGGTTATGCACCTGTAGTCCCAATTACCTGGAAGGTTGAGGCAAGAAGACTGGTTGAACTCAGGAGTTTGAGGTTGTTGTGAGCAAGGCTGAGGCTGTAGCTCTGTCACTCTACCCAGGGTAACAGAATGAGATTCTGTCTCAAAACAAAAAAAGAGGTGTCTGGGTATAATTACAATAAAATAATATGTGACACATGAAAACCTATGCACTTTGGAGCAAAAATTTATCACCCAGTAGTTTTAAAATAACAATAATAATACAAGTTTTAAGCATTTTCTGTAAACCTAGCTTTATCCCAAGTACTTTCCATGTATTAAATCACAAAGAAACAGAGGCTTAAGTATCTTGCTTGTGGAATCATAACTAATAAGTGGTAACCAAAATTTGGAGCCAGTTTTCTGAATCAAAGCTCATTCCTTAACTGATACTATTTACCTTGCTTGCAGTAGAACAATTACCATTCTTACTAAGCTTTTCAAAGCTTATATTGAAATATATATACATAATTTTATTGTCCATTTATTTCGATGAATTCCATAAGTGAAGAAAAATGATCCTTGAAAATAAAATACCATAGATGTATTAGTAGTCATTCCATCTGCCTGACGTGGAGGGGACCTGCCTGTGGCCTCTGACACAGCACAGATACTCTTATTAGACACACGGGTTGGATGGAGCAGGAAAATGGGACTGTCTTCAATTATCCTGAGAGAATTTTTTTTTATTTCTATTCAACACATGGTAAACTCCAATATTTGGATGTTAATTTCTTAATCCTTAATTTATCTCTTTAATTTTCTATAGAGTTTTGGGGAATTCTGCCTTTCCTCTTCCTCTTCTTCTTCTTCTTATGACTATTATTGACATGAGTTAAAGAATGAGTTTTTGATGAGCACATATAAAAATGGAGTTTTTTTATAATAGTGTATTAAAGGTGTAATTCATATACCATAAAACATACAATTCAGGAGTGCAGTGGCTCATGCCTACAACCCTAGCACTCTGGGAGGCCGAGGTCAGAGAATTGCTTGAGCTTGGGAGTTTGAGACCAGCCTGAGCAAGAAGGAGACCCCTGTCTTTACTGAAAACAGAAAAATCTGCTGGGTGTCATGATGAGCACCTAGACTCCCAACTACTCGGTAGACTGAGGTAAAAGGATTGCTCAAACCCAAGAGTTTGAGGTTGCTGTGAACTATGATGACACCATGGCACTCTACCTAGGGCAACAGAGTGAGACTCTGTCTCAAAAAAAATATAATTCAATAGTTTTAATACATTTATGGAATTATAAAAATCAACATTTGCTTTTTTTTTTTAGATAATGATATAAAGACTCATGAGACACTTAAATGAAAAGTATTCCAAAGCTAAGAAAAGCCACTAATATGTGCTGTATTTTTCTTTCCCCTCCCCCAGAAATGTGTGCTGTACTGGCCAGAAAAAAGAGGGATATATGGGAAGGTTGAAGTTCTGGTTGTCAGTATAAATGAATGTGACAACTACACCATTAGAAACCTCGTCTTAAAGGTAAGACTGTATTACAAATCAGATAATGTCAGAGGATTACGTTTCTGCTTTGCAATTGTGTATGCTAATAAGTACTACTAATTCAATTTAAGCAAATTAAAGAATGTTAAAATCTAAAAGAAACTATAGCCATTCTCTCTTGTATTTCTTTGTTGTCAGCTGTTATTAGTGTATGGAGTAATTTCGTTAACATAAGTAGATATTAAGGAAACTCATCATGTCAGATGTTGTGATCTTCTTACCCATATTAATAAAGCATCTCTGGTTTAACTTTGAAATCCTTTTAACTCAAGGCTGTGCTGGAGACTGCTTGATTTTTTTTTTACATCATTTTGGTCTGAGCAGCTTTAAGTGAGGCCTAGAAGCTGTGAAAGAGAGAATCTGCGCGTGTAGGTGGCTGTGGGAGGTGAGACGAGCTGGAGTGTTGATGAGATCTTCAGAGACTGGGAGTCATAGTAATTTATAGGACTTTCCCTGGACCAGATTATGACATAGTGAAATTATCTTATTTAACTCCTGGGCAACAGATGCTGAGGAATGTTGTCATGGTATTACTTTTGCTTTTGGGGAATAATCACCCAAAGATTGCAGTCTTTTCCGCAGGCCCTCTTCTGGGACAGAACTGCCACAAGGAGAAAGAGAACAGAGGAGGAGGTCTTAGCGGGAAGTTTGGGACAGGGAGGCCCTCACCAAAACCTGTTCTGTCAACACGTGTCCTTGAGCGCTTAGTCATGGCAGCCCCACCTGGGCAGTGATGTCACGGACCTCACTCAAGCTGCCTCCGATCTGGGGACCTGCGTCACTTCCACACTGATGTCGAATATTAGAGTCTAGGATGAGTATAGAAGCATTAGCATGACTGATCTGAAACTGATTGTTCTACCTTTGGTTAATATATTTATAAAAACCTGTCAGGAATGTTCATAGAACAGGAAACATATCCCATTCTTTCTTGCGTACATTTTTGCCTACTATTTTGCTTCTTGTAACATGTTTAGCATATGATAGATACATTGTCTATATTACAAATATATAGACAGGTCTCACTTTAACAGAGACCTACAAACCTTCAGATCAGGATAGTGATGGTGACGTCTTCTCAAGGTGAAAGGGTATTCTTCAGATCTGGGGAGCTGAGCACAGTAGCTCATACCTATAATTCCAAGTACTCAGGAGGCTGAGGCCAGGAGTTCAAGGCCAGCCCAGTTAATAGAGCAAGACTCCATTTCTAAAAGTACATTAAAAAGAAAATTATCCTGGCATGGTGGCGCAGGCCTATAGAACTATCTAGTCAGAGGCTGAAGCAGGAAGATCCTTGAGCTCGAGTTTAATAAGGCTGCAGTGAGCAATGATCATACCACTGCACTCTAGCCTGGGTGTCAGAATAAGAATAAGAAAGAAAGGAAAGAAGGGAGGGAGGAAGGGAGGGAGGATGGGAGAGAGGAAGGAAAGGTATTATTAAAAAGTATTATTAAGAAAAATCTTCTAGATTTTTTCCACCTAGAAATAAATTGCCAAGGCAATTGTGGTGCCTCATGTCTGTTAGCACTCTGGGAGGCCAAGGTGGGTTGTTTGCCTGAGCTCAGGAGTTCAAGACCAGCCTGAACAAGAGTGAGACCCCTGTCTCTAAAAATAGGTAGGCAAGCACCTGTAGTCTCAGCTACTTGGGAGGCTAAGGCAAGAGGATTGCTTGAGCCCAAGAGTGTGAGGTTGCTGTGACTATGTGACTATTGCTGTGCTATGCCACAGCACTCTACCAAGGGTGACAAAGTGAGACTCTGTCTCAAAGGGAAAAAAAGAGAAAGAAAGAAAGAAAGAAAGACATCGCCAACAAGATGGATGGGAGTGATAAAAGGCATTCAGTATTCTGGTTTAGATGACTTTTAGTTCCACAAGGGAATGAGGCATTTAGTGGCTGTTGCTATTTTCAGCAAGGAAGTCACACCCAGCATGTGAAGCATTACTGGTACACCTCATGGCCCGATCACAAGACTCCAGACAGTGCTCAGCCCCTCCTACAGCTCATGCTGGATGTAGAAGAAGACAGACTTGCTTCTGAGGGCCGAGGGCCTGTGGTTGTCCACTGCAGGTAAGAAAAAATGGTTTCCTCTGACTAAGCAACAGTCCATTCTTTGTAAAGTCACAGGGCAGGTAGAAGTAAGGTTTTGCCTCCTGAATGCGACTTCCTTGGTAAATTAAATATTTATTGGAATTGGTTAGCTTTCTAATATTTGAGTCTTAATGTCTTAATCAAGATGACACACCTGTAGTCCCAACTATTTGGGAAGCTGAGGCAGAAGGATCACTTGAACCTGGGAGTTTCAGGCTGCAGTGCTCTCTGATCAGACACTGCACTCCAGCCTGGGAGACAGAGCCAGAACCCATCTCTTAACAACAACAAAAAGATGATGCTTGTAGAAATGGAAGGCCACTTTTAGGGCATCTTTAGGAAAGAAAAATTACACAGTGTACAAAATACAAGTTCTAAATAAGTGGCTCATCAAATAGGAGACCTTATTTTAAGTTACCTTCTTGAAACTCATACTGATTGATTTAATCTCATTTGTCTCATATATGCTAGGAATTACAAATGTGCTTTTGCAATTATTGGAGGCTTTTCTGTTGTTTCTTGATGGCCCCTGAGCTCTAGTTGGATTGTATCCTATCTTGATCACATTTGTTATTATTTTAATTTGGTAAAAACCAGTCAACTATTTTAAGAATTATCTCATGAAAAACAAATTGAAACATATTTATTAACTGGGAAGTAGGCAGGTAATACTTTACCACAGGAAGATGAAGTGCTGTCACCAGAATGTGGGTGCTCGGGGCTGGGACACCAGCAGAAGGTGTCCTGGGGCACTCGTTTTCCTAAGGTCCAGCTCAAACCTCTCTCCTACAATCAATATCTCCTTCCCCTTGTTTTCCTTTTAGTGTCACCAAACTAATGCAAATATCTTTAAAGTTATTTCTGTGGATAACCATTTATTCTTCATACTTTACGAGAATAATTTTTCCTGCTTTGTTTAACTTCAAAAGTGTCTTAAGATAACCTTTTATGATAGCTTTAATATATAAGAAATAGATGATTTTAGAGTCTAATGTTAACCTCCTTCTTTTTCAAAACATTGTGGTTTATTCAAGGGTCAAATTTGCTATATGTCTATCCAAAGGTGGATAGAATTAGTCTTATCCTAAAATTAACTTGTATCCAAAGAAAAACAAACTAATTGGCTGTACTTTAGGGCTGGAAGTGGTGTCCCCTACCCAAAAATCATTAAACACTCAGGGTATCCAAATGAACTAGCCACTTACCCTATGAAACCAGCTCCTCTTCTGATTACCACTTCTTAAAATGAGGCCACCTTTTCTCTAGTCACTGAGCATCTAATGCTGACCGTTACCCTTCGGCCTTTCTTTCAACTCCAGTATCTAATCTGTCACCAGATTGGCTTTCCCTTCAAAGCGTCTCCCATAATGACCACTTCCTGTCCAGCCACCATAGGTCAGGCCCTTGCAACCTCATTCATGTATTTTTAGAAGTAGGTGGCTAATCACACACACATGCCCTGCCGCTTGCCCTCACTGCTGCTGTGGGCTCCCTTGTGTACTTCTCGTAGATGATTCTCCTAAAAATGCCCTTCATCATATGGGATCCCTTCTTCAAACTTGTCAACGGCCTGGTATTGCTACAGTGCAAGTCCTTAACCGTGAATCTATTGATAACTACAGAGATCAATGGACTCCTTGAAATTACTTGAACAAATTTAAGTGCATAAGCTTATATGAATTTTTCTGAAAATTTATAGTTCTCATCAAATTCTTAACAGCAACAGAATAGACAAGAGCAGTGGTTCTCAACCTTTCTAATGCCCCTAATGCCGTGACCCTTTAATACAGTTCTTCATGTTGTGGTGACCCCCAACCATAAAATTATTTTCATTGCTACTTCATAACTATAATTTTGCTAGTGTTATGAATTGTAATGTAAGTATCTGATATGCAGGATGTATTTTCATTGTTACAAAGGGGTCACAACCCATAGGTTGAGAACCCCTGGACTAGAGAGTGAAGCCTAAACCTCTGAGCCTTGTTTATCAGATCCCAGGGCACTTTCCCATCCTTATATCCCTGTGTCTTACAGAAATAACATTCTCTTATCTTCAAGGCAAGCTAGTGTACTTATTGTTGAAAATTATGTATTACATTCCTCAGCAATTCTTTCCTTACACCATTGTGATACCTGGAATATCCCCTCTCATTTAGGATGACCAAAACACCTGCCATTACAGTTCATATTCTATTTCTTCAATGAAACCAACTCTCTATACACATTTAAACTAACAGAGACTGATTCCTTCTCTGAATCCCTCTGCACCCACATTTAACAGGAAACAAGTACCAATTATGAGAAATTAATGATATTTGAGTGTCCAGAGGAGATTAATTAATTCCAACCATGAAGATTAAAGAAAACTACCAAAGGTTAGAATAATCTTGAACTGGATCTTAAAAAATGGTCAATGTTTATAGTTTTAAAAGGTGAGAGGGAGGGCATTTCTGACTGAGACAGTATCATTGATACAGAAAGGAAATTGGGAAAATAAGAGACAATTTTGCAATGATTCATGGAAACAAAAACAATGGAGCATAAGATATGAGGAAAATACTAAGAAGAGGCTTGGTGCCCAGAGCTCAGTAGTTATGGTGCCGGCCACATACACTGAGGCTGGTGGGTTTGAACCCAGACCAACCTGTTAAACAACAATGACAACTGCAACAAAAAAATAGCCAGGCATTGTGGTGGGCGCCTGTAGTCCCAGCTACTTGGGAGGCTGAGGCAAGAGAATTGCTTAAGCCCAAGAGTTGGAGGTTGCTGTGAGCCGTAAT
>NW_003852538.1:707830-709217 GCF_000181295.1 Otolemur garnettii | reverse complement strand
AGAAAAGGAAAGAAAAAATAGTAAGAAGACATAAAGCTTGCAAGTTAATCATATTCAGTTTTTGCAAGGTCATGAATAACACCATGGTAGGAAGGGCAGACATTATGCTGTAACTAATGGGAGCCATCTACAGGTTCTGAGTAGGGAGTGATATAATTAGATTCTCATTTCATAAAGATGAACCTAACAGCTGTGTGTATTATGAATTAGTCCAGGAAAAGACTTGAGACTGGGAAACCATAATGAGATCACTGCTAATTATGAAATAAGGAGATGTTAAAACGTGAGTACAGTCTACAGAAGGGAAAGCGCCCATCCCAAAGGCTCAGCAAGATGCAAAAGAGAAGTGCTAACAGATTGGATGTGGGAGGTGAGAGGGAGAGATGTTAAAGATGGCTTCAAGACTTCTGGGCTAGAAAACTTGTGGCTGTCTGATAATACCATTGAGGGAAAAGATAATTCTGTTTTAGACACATTGAATTTAGATACAATGCTCTGTATCAAGGCATGAAGCAGGAGGAGGAACACAGTCAACAGAGTTCAGGGGACATGAAGCACTCCACCAGGAGATGGACACAGTCTACAGAGTTCAGGGGACATGAAGTGATCAACGAGGAGAAGGGAACAGTCTACACAGTTCAGGGGATGTGAAGCATTCCAGTAGGAGATAGACATAGTCGACAGACTTCAGATGACATAAAACTATCAACCAGAAGATGGACACAGTCCACACAGTTCAGTGGACATGAAGCATTCCAGCAAGAGATGGACACAGTCTACAGAGTTCAAGACACATGAAGTGTTCCAGCAGGAGTTGAGAGACAGACTACAGAGTTCAGGGGACATGAAGCATTCAGCAGGAGGTAGGACACAGTCTACAGACTTAAGGGGAACGAAGCATTCCAGAAGGAGGTGGGACACAGTCTACAGAGTTAAGGGGACATGAAGCATTCAAGCAAGAGATGGACACAGTCTGCAGAATTAAGGGGACATAAAGCATTCCACAGGAGATGGACACAGTCTACAGAGTTCAGGGGACATGAACCATTCCAGCAGGAGATGGGCAAAGTCTGGAGTTCAGGGAACATGAAGTGTTCCATCAGGAGATGCATAGTCTAAAGAGTTCAGGGGACAGGAAGTGTTCCAGCAGGAGATGGGCACAGTCTATAAAGTTCACAGGACACAAAGCATTCCACAAAGAGATGGACACAGTATACAGAGTTCAAGGGACATGAAGCATTCTACCAGGAGATAGACACAGTCTACAGAGCTCAGGAAACATAAAGCGTTCCAGCAGGAGGTAGGACACAGTCTACAGACTTCAGGGAACATGAAGCATTGCAGCAGGAGGTCGACACAATCTATATACTTCAGGGGACATGAAGTG
>NW_003852538.1:704436-707249 GCF_000181295.1 Otolemur garnettii | reverse complement strand
ATGAAGTGCTCTTGGAGGAGGTAGGAATCAGTCTCCAGAGTTCAGGGAACATGAAGTGTTTCAGTAGGAGGTGGAACAAAGTCTACACAGTTCAGGGAACATGAATCGTTCCAGCAGGAGATGGACACAGCCTACAGAGTTCAGGGTACATGAAGCATTCCACAAAGAGATGGACACAGTATACAGAGTTCGGGGAACATGAAGCACTCCAGCAGGGGATGGACAGTCTATAGAGTTCGAGGGACATAAAGGGTTCCAGCGGAAGGTGGTAAACAATCTACAGAGTTCAGGGAACATGAAGAGTTCTAATAGGAGATGTAAAGTCCACAGAGTTCAGCGGACATTAAACGTTCTAGCAGGAGGTGGGACACAGTCTACAGAGTTCAGGGGACATAAAGCATTCCAGTAGGAGGTGGGACACAATCAACAGAGTTTGGGGGACATGAAGCACTCCAGCAGGAGGGGATACACAGTCTACAGAGGTCAGGGTACATGAAGCATTCCAGTGGGAGACGGACACAGTCTACAGAAGTCAGGGGATATGAGGTGTTCCAGCAGAACATGGACATGGTCTACAGAGTTCAGTGAACATAAACCATTCCAGTAGGAGATGGACAGTCTTCCTAAGTTCAGGAGACATGAAGAGCTCTAGGAGGAGGTGGGAAACAGTCTACAGAGTTCAGGGAACATGAAGTGTTCCAGTAGGAGGTGGAACAAAGTCTACATAGTTAGGGGAACATGAAGCATTCTAGCAGGAGATGGACAGTCTACTGAATTCAAGGAACATGAAGTTTTCCAGATGGAGATGCACACAGTCTACAGGCTTCAGGGGATATGAAGGGTTTCATCTGGAGATGGACACAGTCTCTAGACTTCAGAGGACATGAAGCATTCCAGCAGGTGATGGCCAGTCTACCGAGTTCAGGGGATATGAAGGTTTCCAACAGGAGCTTGGACACATTCTACAGGCTTCAGGGGATATCAGTTGTTCCAGCAGGAGATGGACACAGTCTATAGACTTCAGAGGACATGAAGCATTCCAGAAGGAGATGGACACAGTCTACAGAGTTCAGGAGACATGAAGCATTCCAGCAGGAGGTGGGACACAGTCTACCTTCAGGGGACATGAAGTTTCCAGCAGGAGATGGACACAGTCCATAGACTTCAGAGGACATGAAGCATTCCAGCAAGAGATGGACACAGTCTGTAGACTTCAGAGGACATGAAGCATTACAGCAGAGGATGAACACACACTACAGAGTTCAGGGGATATGAAGTGTTCCATCAGGAGGTGGGACACACTCTACAGAGTTCAGGGAACATGAAGTGTTTCAGTAGGAGTTGGAACAAAGTCTACACATTCAGGGAACATGAAGCATTCCAGCAGGAGATGGACAGTCAACAGACTTCAGAGGACATGAAGCATTCCAGCAGGTGATGGCCGGTCTACCAAGTTCAGGGGATATGAAGGTTTACAGCAGGAGATGGGATACAGTCTACAGGCTTCAGGGGATATGAAGCATTCCAGCAGGAGATAGACACAGTGTATAGACTTCAGAGGACATAAAGCGTGCCAGCAGGAGATGGAAACAGTCTACAGAGTTCAGGGGACATGAAGCGTTCCAGCACCAGGTGCGACATTGTCTATGGGCTTGAGGGGACATGAAGCATTCCAGCAGGAGATAGACACAGTCTATAGACTTCAGAGGACATGAAGAATTCCAGCAGCGATGGACACAGTCTATAGAGTTCAGGGGACATGAAACATTCCAACAGGAGATGGACAGTCTCCAGTGTTAACGGGACGTGAAGCGTTTCAACAGGAGATGGGACACTGTCTACAGAGTTCAGTGGACATGAAGCATTATTGCAGAAGATGTACAGTCCACAGAGTTCAGGGGACATTAAAGGTTCTACCAGGAGGTGGGATGCAGTCTACAGAGTTCAGGGGACAGAAAGCTTTCCAGTAGGAGGTAGAAGACAATCTACAGAGTTTGGGGGACATGAAGCATTCAAGCAGGAAGTGGGACACAGTGCACAGATTTCAGGGGACATGAAGCATTCCAGCGACAGGTAGGAAACACTCTACAGGGTTCAGGGTACATGAAGCATTCCAGCCAGAGGTGGGACACTGTCTACAGTGTACAGGGGACATTAAGCATTCTAGCAGGAGATGGACAGTCAACACAGTACAGGGAGATGGACAGTCAACACAATACAGGGGACATAAAACGTTCTAGCAGGAGGTGGGACACAATCTACAGAGTTCAGGGGACATGAAGCATTCCAGTAGGAGGTGGGACACAATCAATAGGGTTTGGGGGACATGAAGCATTCCAGCAGGAGGTGGGACACAGTCTACAGAGTTCAAGGGACATGAAGCTTTCCATCAAGAGGTAGGACACATTCTTCAGATTTTAGGGGATATAAAGTGCTCCAGTAGGAGGTCGGACACAGTCTACAGAGTTCGCGGGAACATGAAGCATTCCAGCGGGAGATGGACACAGTCTGGAGAGGTCAGGGGACGTGAGGTGTTCCAGCAGAACATGAACATGGTCTACAGAGTTCAGGGGACATGAACCGTTCCAGTAGAGATGGACAGTCTTCCAGAGTTCAGCAGACATGAAGTGCTCTTAGAGGAGGTAGGAATCAGTCTCCAGAGTTCAGGGAACATGAAGTGTTTCAGTAGGAGGTGGAACAAAGTCTACACAGTTCAGGGAACATGAAGCATTCCATCAGGAGATGCATAGTCTACAGAATTCAGGGGACAGGAAGCATTCCAGCAGGAGATGGACACAGTCTATAGAGTTCAC
>NW_003852538.1:703101-704412 GCF_000181295.1 Otolemur garnettii | reverse complement strand
GGACATGAAGTGTTCTACAAAGAGACGGACACAGTATACAGAGTTCGGGGGACATGAAGCATTCCAGCATGGGATGGACAGTCTATAGAGTTCAGGGGACACAAAGGGTTCCAGCAGAGGGTGGTAAACAATCTACAGAGTTCAGGGGACATGAAGAGTTCCAGTAGGAGGCGGGCACAATCAACAGTGTTTGGGGGACACGAAGCAATAGGAGATGTAAAGTCCACAAAGTTCAGGGGACATTAAACATTCTAGCAGGAGGTGGGACACAGTCTACAGAGTTCAGGGGACATAAAGCATTCCAGTAGGAGGTGGGACACAATCAACAGAGTTTGGGGGATATTAAGCATTCCAGCAGGTGATGGCCAGTCTACTGAGTTCAGGGGATATGAAGGTTTCCAGCAGGAACTGGGACACCTAATGGCTTCAGGGGATACAAAGCATTCCACCAGGGGATAGACACAGTCTATAGACTTCAGAGGACATGAAGCATTCCAGCAGGAGATGGACACAGTCTACAGAGTTCAGGGGACATGAAGCATTCCAGCACTAGGTGGGACACAGTCTACAGGCTCAGGGGACATGAAGAATTCCAGCAGGAGATGGACACAGTCTTTAGACTTCAGAGGACAAGAAGCATTCCAGCAGGACATTGGACACAGTCTTCAGAGTTCAGGGAACATGAAATTTTCCAGCAGGAGGTAGGACACAATCTGCAGAGTTCAAGGGATATGAAACATTCCAATAGGCAGTGGGACACAGTCTACACAATTCAGGGGACATGAACCATTCCAATAAGAGGTGAGACACAGTCCACAGAGTTCAGAGGACATGAAGGATTCC
Source organism: Otolemur garnettii (assembly GCF_000181295.1). NCBI lineage: Eukaryota > Metazoa > Chordata > Mammalia > Primates > Galagidae > Otolemur > Otolemur garnettii. Next base: position 703,569 of record NW_003852538.1, on the reverse strand, counting down.
AGCAGGAGGTGGGAAACAGTCTGCAGAGTTTAGGTGACATGAAGCATTTCAGCAGGTGATGGCCAGTCTACCTAGTTCAGGGGACATGAAGGTTTTCAGCAGGAGGTAGGACAAAGTCTACAGAATACAGGGAACATGAAGCATTCCAGCAGGAAGTGGGACACAATCTATAGACTTCAGAGGACATAAAGCATTCCAGCAGGAGATCGACACAGTCTCTATACCTCAGAGGACATGAAGAATTCCAGCAGTGATGGACACAGTCTACAACGTTCATGGGACATGAAGTGTTCCAGCAGGAGGTGGGACACAGTCTACACAGTTCAGTGGACATGAAGCATTATTAGAGATGTACAGTTCACAGAGTTCAGGGGACATTACATGTTCTAGCAGGTGGTGGGATGCAGTCTACAGAGTTCAGGGGACAGAAAGCATTCCATTAGGAGGTGGAAGACAATCTACAGAATT
>NW_003852538.1:700879-703013 GCF_000181295.1 Otolemur garnettii | reverse complement strand
GTGGGACACAGTCTACAGAGTACAGGGGACATGAAGCATTCAAGCAGGAGATGGACAGTCAACACAGTATAGGGGACATAAAACGTTCTAACAGGAGGTGGGACACAATCTACAGAGTTTGTGGGAAATGAAGCGTTCCAGCAGGAAGTTGGACACAGTTTTCAGAGTTCAAGAAACATGAAGCATTCCAGAAGGAGGAAGGACACAGTCTGCAGAGTTCAGGGGATATGAAACATTCCAATAGGCAGTGGGACACAGTCTACACAGTTTAGGGGACATGAACCATTCCAATAAGAGGTGGGACACAGTCTACAGAGTTCAGAGGACATGAAGGGTTCCAGCAGGAGGTGGGAAACAGTCTGCAGAGTTTAGGTGACATGAAGCATTCCAGCAGGTGATGGCCAGTCTACCTAGTTCAGGGGACATGAAGGTTTCCAGAGGAGGTAGTACAAAGTCTACAGAATACAGGGAACATGAAGCATTCCAGCAGGAGGTAGGACATATTCTACAGGCTTCAGGGGACATGAAGCATTCCAGCAGGAAACGGACACTGTCTAGAGTTCAGGGAACATGAAGCGTTCCATCAGTAGATGCAGTCTACAGAGTTCAGGAGGCAGGAAGAGTTCCAGCAGGAGGTGGGACACAGTCTACCTTCAGGGGACATGAAGCATTCCAGCAGGAGATAGACACAGTCTATAGACTTCAGAGGACAAGAAGCATAGCAGCAGGAGATGGACACAGTCTACAGAGTTCAGGGGACATGAAGCATTCAAGCAGGAGGTGGGACACAGTCTACAGACTTCAGGGGACATGAAGTGTTCCAGCAGGAGATTGATACAGTCTATAGACTTCAGAGGGCATGAAGAATTCCAGCAGCAATGGACACAGTCTACAGAGTTCAGGGAACATGAAGCATTCCAACAGGAGATGGACAGTCTATAGAGTTCATCGGACATGAAGCATTATTGCAGAAGATGTACAGTCCAGAGTTCAGGGGACATTAAACGTTCTAGCAGGAGGTGGGACGCAGTCTACAGAGTTCAGGGAACAGAAATCATTCCATTAGGAGGTGGAAGACAATCTACAGAATTTGGGAGACATGAAGCATTCCAGCAGGAAGTGGGACACAGTGTACAAATTTCAGAGGACATGAAGCATTACTGCCAGAAGTGGAACACAGTCTACAGATTTCAGGGGACATGAAGCATTCCAGCAACAGGTAGGACACACTCTACATAGTTCAAGGGATATAAAGCATTCCAGTAGGAGGTGGGACACAGCCTACAGAGTACAGGGGACATGAAGCATTCTAGCAGGAGATGGACAGTTAACAAAGTACAGGGGACAAGAAACCTTCTAGCAGGAGGTGGGACACAATCTACAGAGTTCGTGGGACATGAAGCTTTCCAGCAGGAGGTAGGACACAGTCTGCAGAGTTCAGGGGATATGGAACATTCCAATAGGCAGTGGGACACAGTCTACACAGTTCAGGGGACATGAACCATTCCAATATGAGGTGGGACACAGTCCACAGAGTTCAGAGGACATGAAGGGTTCCAAACGGGTGGGAAACAGTCTGCAGAGTTTAGGTGACATGAGCATTCCAGCAGGTGATGGCCAGTCTACCTAGTTCAGGGGACATGAAGGTTTCCAGCAGGAGGTAAGACAAAGTCTACAGAATACAGGGGACATGAGGCATTCCAGCAGGAGATGTGCACAGTCTGTAGAGTTCAGGGGACATGAAGCATTCCAGCAGGAGACGGACACAGTCTCTAGAGTTCAGGGGACATGAACCATTCCAGCAGGAGATGGACACAGTTTAGAGTTCATGGAACATGAAGTGTTCCATCAGGAGATGCATAGTCTACAGTGTTCAGGGATCAGGAAGCGTTCCAGCAGGAGATGGACACTCTATAAAGTTCACAGGACATTAAGTGTTCCACAGAGAGATGGACACAGTATACAGAGTTCAGGGGACATGAAGCATTCCACCTGGAGATAGACACAGTCTACAGAGTTCAGGAGACTTGAGGCATTCTAGCAGGAGGTAGGACACAGTCTACAGACTTCAGGGAACATGAAGCATTGCAGCAGGAGGTCGACACAATCTATATACTTCAGGGGACATGAAGTG
>NW_003852538.1:697668-700212 GCF_000181295.1 Otolemur garnettii | reverse complement strand
ATCAGGAGATGCATAGTCTACAGAATTCAGGGGACAGGAAGCATTCCAGCAGGAGATGGACACAGTCTATAGAGTTCACAGGACATGAAGTGTTCCACAAAGAGATGGACACAGTATACAGAGTTCGGGGGACATGAAGCATTCCAGCATGGGATGGACAGTCTATAGAGTTCAGGGGACATAAAGGGTTTCAGCAGAGGGTGGTAAACAATCTACAGAGTTCAGGGGACATGAAGAGTTCTAATAGGAGATGTAAAGTCCACAAAGTTCAAGGGGATATTAAACGTTTTAGCAGGAGGTGGGACACAGTCTACAGAGTTCAGGGGACATAAACCTTTATAGTAGGAGGTGGGACCCAATCAACAGAGTTTGGGGGACATGAAGCATTCCAGCATGTGATGGCCAGTCTACTGAGTTCAGGGGATATGAAGATTTCCAGCAGGAGACGGGACACCTAAAGGCTTCAGTGGATACGAAGTATTCCACCAAGGGATGGACACAGTCTATAGACTTCAGAGGATATGAAGCATTCCAGCAGGAGATGGACACAGTCTTCAGAGTTCAGGGAACATGAAGCTTTCCAGCAGGAGGTAGGTCACAGTCTGCAGAGTTCAAGGGATATGAAACCTTCCAATAGGCAGTGGGACACAGTCTACATAGTTCAGGGGACATGAACCATTCCAATAAGAGGTGGGACACAGTCTACAGAGTTCAGGGGACATAAAGCATTCCAGTAGGAGGTGGGACACAATCAACAGAGTTTGGGGGACATGAAGCATTCCAGCAGGAGGGGATACACAGTCTACAGAAATCAGAGTACATGAAGCATTCCAGTGGGAGATGGACACAGTCTACAGAAGTCAGGGGATACAAGGTGTTCCACCAGAACATGGACATGTTCTACAGAGTTCAGGCAGTATAAAACATTCCAGTAGGAGATGGACAGTCTTCCTGAGTTCAGGAAGTGCTCTAGGAAGAGGTGGGAAACAGTCTACAGCATTCAAGGAACATGAAGTGTTCCAGTAGGAGGTGGAACAAAGTCTACACAGTTCGTGGAACATGAAACATTCTAGCAGGAGATGGACACAGTCTACCGAGTTCAGGGAACATGAAGTTTTCCAGATGGAGATGGGCACAGTCTACAGAGTTCAGAGGATATGAAGTGTTCCAGCAGGAGATGGGACATAGTCTGCAGAGTTTAGGTAACACGAATCATTCCAGCAGGTGATGGCCAGTCTACCTAGTTCAGGGGATATGAAAGTTTCCAGCAGGAGCTGGGACACAGTTTACAGGTTTCAGGGGATGTGAAGCATTCCAGCAGGAGATGGACACAGTCTATAGACTTCAGAGGACATGAAGCATTCCCGCAGGAGATGGACACAGTCTACAAAGATCAGGGGACATGAAGCCTTTCAGCAGGAGGTGGGACACAGTCTACATTCTACCTGCAGGTGATATGAAGCATTCCAGCAGGAGATGGACACAGTCTATAGACTTCAGAGGACATGAAGCATTCCAGGAGGAGGTGGGACACAGTCTACAGGCTTCAAGGGACATGAATCATTCCAAAAGGAGATGGACAGAGTCCATAGACTTCAGAGGACATGAAGCATTCCAGCAAGTGATGGCCAGTCTACCGATTTCAGTGGATATGGAGGTTTTCAGCAGGAGCTGGGACACAGACTACAGGCTTCAGGGGATATGAAGCATTTCAACAGGAGATGGATCCAGTCTTTAGACATCAGAGGACATGAAGCATTCCAGCAAGTGATGGCCAGTCTACTGATTTCAGTGGATATGGAGGTTTTCAGCAGGAGCTGGGACACAGACTACAGGCTTCAGGGGATATGAAGCATTTCAGCAGGAGATGGATCCAGTCTTTAGACATCAGAGGACATGAAGCATTCCAGTAGATAATGGCAAGTCCACCGAGTTCAGGGGACATGAAGGTTTCCAGCAGGAGCTGGAACACAGTCTATAGGCTTCAGGGATATGATGTGTTCCAGGAGATGGACACAGTCTATAGACTTCAGAGGACATGAATCATTCCAGCGGGAGATGAACACAGTCTACCGAGTTCCGGGGACATGAAGCCTTCCAGCAGGCAGTGGGACACAGTCTACCTTCAGGGGACATGAAGTATTCCAGCAGGAGATCGACACAGTTTATAGACTTCAGAGGACATGAAGCATTCCAGCAGGAGATGGACATGGTCTACAGAGTTCAGGGTACATGAAGCATTCCACAGAGATGGACACAGTGTACAGAGTTCATGGGACATGAAGCATTCCAGCCGGGATGGACAGTCTATAGAGTTCAGGGGACATAAAGGGATCCAGCAGTAGGTGGTAAACAATCTGCAGAATTCAGGGGACATGAAGAGTTCTAATAGGAGATATAAAGTCCACAGAGTTCATGGTACATTAAACATTCTAGCAGGAGGTGGGACACAGTCTACAGAGTTCAGGGGACATAAAGCGTTCAGGTAGGAGGCGGGACACAATCAACAGAGTTTGGGAGACATGAAGCATTTCAGCAGGAGGG
>NW_003852538.1:695355-697648 GCF_000181295.1 Otolemur garnettii | reverse complement strand
GTACACAGTCTACAGAGGTCAGGGGACTTGAAGTATTCCCGTGGGAGATGGACACAGTCTACAGAGTTCACATACATGAAGTATTCCAGTAGGAGGTGGAACAAAGTCTACACAGTTCAGGGAACATGAAGCATTCTAGCAGGAGATGGTATGCAGTCTACAGAGTTTGTGACATGAAGCATTCCAGCAGGTGATGGCCAGTCTCCCGAGTTCAGGGGATATGAAGTTTTCCAGCAGGATCTGGGACACAATCTACAGGCTTCAGGGGATATGAATCATTCCTGCAGGAGATGGACACAGTCTATAGACTTCAGAAGACATGAAGCATTCCAGCAGGTGATGGCCAGTCCACCAAGTTCAGGGGATATGAAGGTTTCCAGTAGGAGCTGGGACACAGTCTACAGGCTTCAGGGGATATGAATCATTTCAACAGGAGATAGACACAGTCTATAGACTTCAGAGGACATGAAGCATTCCAGCAGGAGATGGACACAGTCTACAGGGTTCAGGGGACATAAAGCTTCAGGTAGGAGGTGGGACACAATCAACAGAGTTTGGGGGACATGAAGCATTCCAGCAGGAGGGGATACACAGTCTACAGGGGTCAGGGGACATGAAGTATTCCAGTGGGAGTTGGGCATAGTCTACAGAGTTCACGGAACATGAAGTATTCCACTAGGAGGAGGAACAAATCTACACAGTTCAGGGAACATGAAGCATTCTAGCAGTAGATAGACACAGTCTACCGAGTTCAGGGAACATGAAGTTTTCCAGGTGGAGATGGACACAGTCTACAGGCTTCAGGTGATATGAATCATTTCAGCAGGAGATGGACACAGTCTATAGACTTCAGACGACAGGAAGCATTCCAGCAGGAGATGGACATGGTCTACAGAGTTCAGGGTACATGAAGCATTCCACAGAGATGGACACAGTATACAGAGTTCATGAGACATGAAGTATTTCAGCAGGGATGGACAGTCTATAGGGTTCAGGGAACATTAAGGGATCCAGCAGAAAGTGGTAAACAATCTACAGAGTTCAGGGGACATGAAGAGTTCTAATAGGAGATGTAAAGTCCACAGAGTTCAGAGGACATTAACCATTCTAGCGGGAGGTGGGACACAGTCTACAGTGTTCAGGGGACATAAAGCGTTCCAGTAGGAAGTGGGACACAATCAACAGAGTTTGGGGGACATGAAGCATTTCAGGAGGAAGGGGTACACAGTCTACAGAGTTCACGGAACATGAAGTGTTCCAGTAAGAGGTGGAACAAAGTCTACACAGTTCAAGGAACATGAAGCATTCTAGCAGGAGATGGACACAGTCTTCAGAGTTCAGGGAACATGAAGTTTTCCAGATGGAGATGGACACAGTCTACAGATTTCAGAGGTTATGAATGGTTCCAGCAGGAGATGGACACAGTCTATAGACTTCAGAGGATATGAAGGATTCCAGCAGATGATGGCCAGTCTACCGAGTTCAGGGGATATGAAGGTTTTCAGCAGGAGCTGGGACACAGTCTACAGGTTTCAGGGGATATGAATTGTTCCAACAGGAGATGGATACAGTCTATAGACTTCAGAGGACATGAATCATTCCAGCAGGAGATGAACACAGTCTACAGAGTTCAGGGGACATGAAGCGTTCCAGCAGGAGGTGGGACACAGTCTACCTTCAGGGGATATGAAACATTCCAGCAGGAGAAGGACACAGTCTATAAACTTCAGAGGACATGATGTGTTCCATCAGGAGGTGGACACAGTCTACAGGCTGCAGGGAACTTGAAGCATTCCAGCAGGAGATCAACACAGTCTATAGACTTCAGAGGACATGAAGCATTCCAGCAGGTGATGGCCAGTCTACCGAGTTCAGGGGATATGAAGGTTTCCAGTAGGAGCTGGGACACAGTCTACAGGCTTCAGGGGATATGAGGCATTTCAGCAGGAGATGGACACAGTTTATAGACTTCAGAGGACAGGAAGCATTCCAGCAGGAGATGGACATGGTCTACAGAGTTCAGGGTACATGAAGCATTCCCCAGAGATGGATACAGTATACAGAGTTTGTGGGACATGAAACATTCCAGCTGGGATGGACAGTCTATAGGGTTCAGGGGACATAAAGGGATCCAGCAGAAGGTGGTAAACAATCTACAGAGTTCAGGGGACATGAAGAGTTCAGGTAGGAGGCGGGACACAATCAACAGAGTCTGGGAGACATGAAGCATTTCAGCAGGAGGGGGTACACAGTCTACAGTGTTCAGGGGACATAAAGCGTTCAGGTAGGAGGC
>NW_003852538.1:675873-694314 GCF_000181295.1 Otolemur garnettii | reverse complement strand
AGGTGGGACAGAGTCTACCTTCAGGGTACATGAAGTGTTCTAGCAGGAGATGGACACAGTCTATAGACTTCAGAGGACATGAAGAATTCCAGCAGCGATGGACACAGTCTACAGAGTTCAGGGGATCTGAAGGTTTTCAGAAGGAGATGGACACAGTCTACAGAGTTCAGGGGACATGAAGCATTCCATCAGGAAGTGGGAGACAGTCTACAGAGTTCAGGAGACATGAAGCATTCTAGCAGGAGATGGACAGTCAACACTGTACAGGGGACACAAAACCTTCTAGCAGGAGGTGGGACACAGTCTACAGAGTTCAAGGGGACATAAAGCATTCCCATAGTAGGTGGGACACAATCTACAGAGTTCGTGGGACATGAGTCATTCCAGCAGGACGTTGGACACAGTCTTCAGAGTTCAGGGAATGTGAAGCTTTCCAGCAGGAGGAAGAACACTCCTTCTGCAGAGTTCAGGGGATATGTAACATTCCAATAGGCAGTGGGACGCTGTCTACACAGTTCAGGGGATATGAACCATTCCAATAAGCGGTGGGACACAGTCTACAATGTTCAGGGGATAGGATGTGTTCCAGTAGGAGGTGGGGCACACTCCACAGATTTCAGGGGACAGGAACTGTTCCAGTAGGAGATGGGACACAGTCTACAGAGTTCGGGGGACATGAGTCATTCCAGCAGGAGGAGGGGCACACTCTACAGAGTTCAGGGGACATGAAGCATTCCAGCAGGAAGTAGGACACAGTGTTCGGAGTTCAGGGGACATGAAGCTTTTTACCAGGAGTTGGACAGAGTCTACAGAGTTCTGGGTCATGAAGCATTCCAGCAGGAGATGGACACAGTCTACAGCGTTCAGGAGACATGAAGCTTTCCAGCAGAAGATGGACATCTTCTACAGAGTTCAGGGGACATGAAGCATTCCAGCAGGACATGGATATCTTCTATAGAGTTCAGGGCACATGAAGCATTCCAGCAGGATTTGGGACCCAGTCTGTAGAGTTCAGTACATTTAGGGAGTTTAGATACAGCTTTGAGAGAAATTTACATAAAGGTTGTTAATGGTTGAAATTGCTTAGAAAGAGGAAAAGTGCACGTGTGTGGAAGCAAGAGCTTGCTAGGTTGATATTATGGACGTACTGTCTAAGGCAGATGGATGTTTAAACCCTCGAGGACCGTGTTTCTATTCAGTTATCACCTCTGTTGAAATGACTAGGAAATATTTGCCTCAACCACATCCTCTCTCCTAAAGTGATACTGCTCAACATGTATATTTCCAAGCCCAGTCTCCTTCTCCCTCCTGTTTCTCTCTCCTCCCATCATTCCCTCCCTCCTTCCTTTTTTTCTCTCCTTCCATCCATCCCCCCTACTTCTCTTTCTTTCTCCTTTCATCCTTCCTTCCCCCCCTCAAATCCTTCTCATTCCAAAATTGCTCTTCACCTCCCAGGTGCCCTCCACTCTTCCTGCCCTGTTCTGTCTGCCTGCCGAGCCTTCCTCTGACTGTTGGCTTTTCTCACTCCGCATTCCCTTCTCCAGATTGACATTCGTGGTGTTACCGTCTTCCTCCTTTCTCCTGCCCATGCTGCCTTGCCTTAAGTCAGACCCCAGTGATTTTTTTTGTAGAACAGTTACAGTGCCTTACTATTCTCCCCACTCACCACCTCCCTCCACCTCCTCATCCTACCACTTGTAAACAAATGAAAGAATGTATGTTAAGGACTTAACACAGGGCCAGGTTTGTAATACTCAAACTCTAAAAATTGGAATAATGAGAGTTGTTGTTAGTATTAACTGTTTTTTCTGATTTTAAAATACCCTTTTAAAAGAATGTATTTTATCTTTGTCATTTTTTCACCACCTTTTTGCCCCCCCCCCTTTTTTTTCTTTTTAGTGCGGGGATAGGAAGAACAGGCTGTTTTATTGCTACATCCATTGGCTGCCAACAGTTGAAAGAAGAAGGAGTTGTCGATGCACTGAGCATTGTCTGCCAGCTCCGTGTGGACAGGTGGGTGTCACCAGGCTCCCTCAGAGATGCATGACCTAGTCAGGGAAATTCTACAGAGATTTTTGTAAAAACAAATTGCCTGAGTTTGCACCCTGGTTCCTACTGTTTTTTGGTCTTGTGGCCCTGGAGAATTTGCTGGGCTTTTCTAGGCCTCGGTTTTCTCATTTGGAAAATGGGGTGGGAGTAGGGTATATTTCCTACTCTTGTTGTGAGGATTTAAAGATATGCCAGGCCAGGGGTGGTGGCTCACACATATAATCCCAGCACTCTGGGAGGCTGAGGTGGGAGAATCCCTTGAGTTTAGTTGTTTGGGACCAGCCTAAGCAAGAGCAAGACCTATTTACTAAAAATAGAAAAATTAACAGAATGTTGTGGCAGCTGCCTGTTCTTCCAGCTACTTCAGAGGCTGAGGCAGGAAGCTCACTTGAGCCCAGAAGTTTGAGGTTGCTGTGAGTTAGGCTGAGTCCATGGCACTCTAGCCTGGGCAACAGAGTGTGACTCTGTCACAAAAAATAAATAATAATAATAATATATAAAAATATATAACCTATGTGATGTGCCTGACATATAATAAGCATTTGATCAAGATTAGCCACAGACATTAATCAATATATGTAGCAAGTAACTTTAATGTGCATCTGTGAGCTGGAAATAACAATACACACATGTGCCTCAGGCAGGCTAACCTGGCTGCAGTCGGGGTAAGTGAGATTAATTCTGGAATACACTTAGTAGGATGCTCAGTCTACATCTCCACACCCTTCCCACATCCCACATGTACCTGCTTCCAGAAATGTTTTCTTTTAGGCCAGGAAGGAAATCAGTCCTGATTGTCCTTCCTTCTTCATTCATAACTGCTGTGTCAGTCTCCTGACCTCTCCCTGCCTTCCAACACATACAGGCCACTGTAGCTGGACTAGGGTCCAGTTCCTTCATTTCACATGTTGGTATCTCCCACCCAAAAGAGGGGCCCTCACCTGGAGGGTCAGGGACACGACCCAGCCCGCCCTCAGCTGCTCCTGCTTTGCCCTGGGTCTCTCGGGCAGGAGCACGGGATGTGCACCTGGATCGAGCTGACTCCAAACCAAGGCGCCGCCCTCCAACAACACCTTCCCTGATCTTACTTGAAACAATGTGCTGAAAAAAAACAGGCTTGGTTTGCTCTGGTTTGGGGCTCTTATTACAGTTAATTCTCACCTACTCCCCCTCCCAGCTCCTACCTCCCCAACCCACTTGTAGCCTGACCTCCTCCTCAGTCTCCACTTCCTGGTCTCATTCCCTGCTGAGCCTACCAAATTGTCCTCTAGTTTTGAATAGAATCACAAATACATTCTTTAAAAACCATATCGTGATGCCCTCTCCATTTGCTCCTTCCTTCCTACAGCAGTGGTCAGAGCCTTGAGCCAGGCCTCCCCTGGCCACCAAGGCCTTCTCTCCAGGCCTTTCCTTCCATCCCTGACAGGATCTTCAAACATAGCCAATTTCCCTTCCAATCTGAAGCCTATGGACAGGCTCCCTGCCCCTTCAAACATCGTTCTGATTTATTAATCAAAAGCCTTTCTGCATAACTTCTCTTTGAGCAGCTGCTTCTTTTGTTTATCAAACAGCTCTCTCCTTAAAACTTTTTTTGGGCTCAACATGAAGCCCCCACTTCTTGTCCCTTCCTCTGTTGTGTCACAAAGGCAAAATGGGAGCCTCTCTCCTCTTTCTCACCTCCTCTTCTCTTTCTCCTCCATCCTGCTTGCCTCTTGTTCCAGTTTTTCAGTTGTTTTCTATCATACCTCATTTTAAAAAATAATAATTTGTAGCCAGGTGCAGTGGCTCGTTCACATCTGTAATCCCAGCACTCTGGGAGGCCGAGGCGGGAGGATCCCTTGAGCTCAGGAGTTCAAGACCAGCCTAAGCAAAATTAATACCCCATCTCTACTAAAAATGGATAAACTCATTGGGCATAGTGGGGCACGCCTGTAGTGCCAGCGACAAGAGGATTGAGCCCAGGAGTTTGAGGCTTCTGTGAGCTAGGTTGAGGCCACAGCACTCTAGAAAACAAACAAACAACATTTCTTGACAAAAATGTTATCTTTTTAAAAATGCTCTGCTAATTAAAAACAAATGCAATGGCACAGGTAGGAGAGATGGTGCATGTGCCCAGTCCCAGTATCTCATGGGGCTGAGGTGAGAGGAGACTTTGAGCCCAGGAGTTTGCAATCAGCCTGGGCAGCATAGCTGTGAGACTGTTGCTTCATGTTTTCTTTCTTTTCTTTTTTAGAGACAGAGTCTCAGTTTGTCACCCATGGTAGAGTGCTGTGGCATCACAGCTCACAGCAACCTCCAGCTCTTGGGCTTAGGCGATTCTCTTGCCTCAGCCTCCTGAATACCTGGGACTACAGGCGCCCACCACAATACCCGGCTATTTTTTGTTGCAGTTTGGCTGGGGCTGGGTTCGAACCCACTAACCTAGGTATATGGGGCCAGGGCCCTACTCACTGACCCACAGGTGCCACCTGAGACCGTACCTTCAAAAGAAAACATTGATAACAACAGGGCACCATGATTTTTAAAACAATTTTAAGCATGAAGGAGAGCTGTTTTATGAATAGGTAGAGTGACATCATCAGTAATCTCCTTAGGAGGACAATTGGAGAGTCAAAAAAAATTGCCTCATCCCAAAATATCTATCTATGGAGGGTGCTAAAATGTCTAAAATACTGCCATTAGCCAGTCTATAGCTAAAAGAATTGTCCTTTTTTAAAGTTTATTGAACCTGCAGATGGGAGGTGAGGGTGACATCATGTCTTCTCTGCCTTAAACTTTCATCTATGATCAATTTTTTCAGTCTGATGCCTAAAGAGAGTATAATTCCCCACATTAGGAGTATATTCAGAACTTAGGTTTTCTCTTCTTTCTTTCTTTCTTTTTTCTTTTTTTTTTTTGTTGTTGTTGTTGAGACAGAGTCTCACTTTGGCACCTGGGGTTGAGTGCCATGGCATCATAACTCACAGCAACCTCCAACTCTTGGGCTCCAGCAATCTTCTTGTCTTAGTCTCCCCAAGAGCTGAACTACAGGCACCAAACACAATGCCTGGCTAATTTTTCTATTTTTAGTAGAGACGGGGTCTCGCTCTAGCTCAGGCTAGTCTTGAACTCCTGAGCTCAAGCAATTCTCCCTCCTTGGCCTCCCAGAGTGCTGTGATTACAGGTATGAGCCACTGACCCAGCCTCAGAGCTTAGGGTTTGATAAAGGGAATTTGATGAAGGCTCCAGATGTTTGACACTCACTCATGAGACCTGCTATCCAGGAGACTGGCCTTGCCTTGGGCAGGCAAGGGGCATTTCAAGACAACTTGAGAGCTCTAGCCAGGGGCCCCTTAGGCAGGATCAGCTACATAATTTGGGGAGCCCAGTGTGAAATAAAAATGTGGGGCCCCTTGTTCAAAAATTATTTCAAGACAGTGGCAGCAAAGCATTAACCCAGCTGCAGGGTCCTTTCAGCACAGGGCAGGGCTGTGTAGCTGCATAGGTTACAGAGCGTGGGAGCGTGTGGCCCTACCTGAGAGTGCTTTCAGGCTGGGTCCTTGAGGATGAGCCTAGGTCCTGTGTCCTGTATCCTGTGTCCTGTGGGATGGGATCTGAGGTCTGTGCTCCAGGTGGGGCTCCTGAGACATGCATGCGTTCATTCATTCAGCAGACCCCACGAAATGCCTGGGGCTGGACACTGTCAGGCACCTGGGTGTGGAAAGTGGGTTCCCTAATGAGTTTTTCCAGACTCTGCTCCACAGGGCACAATTTAATTAACAATTATTTATTGAGAGCTTTCTAACTGCCAAACTCTCTTGGATGGTGTTCTCATGAAAAATAGGTTCTCAGCTAAGTTTGAGGAAAAACGTTACGCTGTATTTCTCAGAACCAGTCCCCATATGGAGATTCTATAATAAAGGACCTGAAAAGTCTTTCAGGGCAGAAGCCACTGAACTTTGTTTCTCTCATATTTATTTGAACACAGATGACTTTCCTCAAACCATCTAAAAGGGAAGGAAAGAAAATGATAAATATGAACCGTTAGCAGGTCTAGTGGTGGGACAGTAATGTGAGCCGGAGCAGGACCATTAAAAAGAGGAAAAGGAAGGGTGGAGTGCTGACTGAAAGCTCCGGGCTAAGTGGGACAGGGATACAAAGCTCCTGTCTCAGAAGGCTGAGCTTTTGTAACCTCAGAGCACAGGCTCCTATCCTTCTCTACTCTCTAGAACAGCAGCCTTCACTCACTATCGATCCAGGGCCATACGCTGCATCTTCTTGTTATTTTTTTGTATGTGTGTGTGTGTTCTTTTTTGAGACAGGGTCTCTCTCTGTCACCTGGTCTGGTATCATCAGAGCTCACAGCAGCCTTCACTCACTATTGATCCAGGGCCATACGCTGCATCTTCTTGTTATTTTTTTGTATGTGTGTGTGTGTGTTCTTTTTTGAGACAGGGTCTCTCTCTGTCACCTGGTCTGATATCATCAGAGCTCACAGCAGCCTCAAACTCCTGGGTTCAAGCAATCCTCCTGCCTCAGCCTCTCCAGTAACTGAGACTACAGGCACCAGCCACCAGGCCCTACTAATTTTTCTATTTTTAGTAGAAAGGGGGTCAAGCTGGTCTGTCACTCCTGGCCTCAAACAATCCTGGTTCAGGGCCCCAGAATACTGAGATCACAGGCCTAAGCCAGTGCCAGCCAGTATACTACATCCTTAAAGCCATTATCATGCTCAGGTTGTCCTCAGACTTTGAGCCTCAAGCAATCCTCCTGCCTGTTAGTTACAAGTGTGAGCCACCATTGCTGGCACCTGCATCTTATTTTTATTGTCTATGACTTACCACTTGTTGCTGCGTCCTCTGAGAAGCCCAAGCAGGCCTGGCTAGTAGCAGAGAAAAAGATAAGGCAGTGATTAGTATACTGGAAACAGGGTTTGTTTCGTGACTGATAAGGCAAGAGTTCGAACACTGTGCAGGATCAAAAATCCTGATCACACCCCCAAAAAAGAAAAATTACAAGACTTCATCTCTGCTATTTCTACATGACACAAACAAGCCATTTGTAATCAAACCATAAATCTGCATTTTAGTATGGAATTTAAATGGTCTGGTTCAGAGATGAGCATGTTATGCTGAATGGATGTTTCCAGTATAACAACAATGACAAAGCCATTTGGTGGATTCCTCACTCCTTGGCAAGACATTATTTTTATTGGCTTTAGGACAAGGCTATTAATAGATGTTCAGTTCTCATTGCAAATTCATGAGTCTGTGATTTTCCTTTTACTAATACTTTTGAGCATATTTTGAACTAAAATAGGATTTCTTTTTTTCCCAAGTAGGAGTTCAAATTTGGTGCAAGACACCCACAGATACTTTATTTCAAAGAGCAGTAATGGATCATCCCCTCATTCTTGGTGCATTTGTTTTTAAGGAAAGATGAAGTAGGCAGTGTGGTAGCTAAGGCCGAGCACTTTCCCGCAGCACTGGTGAGAGTACGGGGTGCCAGACATCTCTGGACCAGATGTCAGGGGTCTCGTAGGTGACCCCAGCTCTGTACTGTGACTTTGGGTCTCTGCCCTAGGCCTGTCTATGTACATACTTGAAAAGAGATATGGAACATATCAGTGGTCCTCAACCTCTTCTGGTGTGAGGACCTCTTTTTTAAGAGTAAAAGACTTCACGGACCTCTGCTCAATTGTTGGGGTTTTCATCCCATAATGCTGGTAAATTGATTTTCATTCAATGACTCACAACAGCACCCACATACATTTGAAAATTTGTGAAACATCAAGGTGAATTTTCAGAGAAAACCAAACAAAAAATAAAACTCTGAACATTAAGGGTATATTTACATGTGGATACAGTTGAGAACTGAAGTAGATTTATGGACCCCATCAATAAGATGCCTTTTCCATCGTGGAGTTCAGTGGTTGCAACATAATCAACTGTCTTTCTAAGATCCTTTCCAGCTGTTGCTTTCTTTGAGGCTCTGAATTTTGGTTTCTGTGAAGAATAGTGGGAAGGCAAGAATGGTCATAACATTTTCCAAACACCTGCAAGGAAAGGGGTGATGTAAAGAAATGTGGCCTCAGCAATACTGCCCAAGGCTTTAATTCTTAAGGGAGCATCCAAGACCAACAGGAGGTGAATATCCAAGGTCACAGAACACACGTCGTCTTTTATTTTTTAATACCCTGAACTTCCGTTCGTGCTCAGATAGCTTGGCTAAATTCT
Organism: Otolemur garnettii; assembly: GCF_000181295.1. Classification (NCBI taxonomy): domain Eukaryota; kingdom Metazoa; phylum Chordata; class Mammalia; order Primates; family Galagidae; genus Otolemur; species Otolemur garnettii. The sequence goes on along the minus strand of NW_003852538.1, from coordinate 686,050 downwards.
GGATTTGTTTGGTTCCCAAAAAGCTTTTGTTTGCTGAGTGGGAGACCTGAGAGGGTTAAACATAAGATTAAGAGAGATGAAGTTCACATTCTAATCCTGCCTTCTGTAATGACCCTGACCTAGTTGCTACATAAACCAGAAAAAATTATTAATCTTTTATGATTTTAGTTTAGATTATTATTATTAATACCTGAATATGAGAAATACAATGAACTTTCTGTTGACCAGCATTGTTGTGAAAAGAAAAATCCGTAGTAATAAACTGACCCAAGAAAAGATGGAAAACGCCTCTGTGGACACAGTACAGGAGATGCCTCCAGAGCAAGGCGTGGCCAGCAGAGACGTCCAGGCAGGGAGGAAAGGAAAGTTCCCACTGCAGGTGTCGACCCATGACTTTTTCTTTTTAAATTTCAGAATATTATGGGGGTGCAAATGTTTTAGTTACATGAATTCTTTTTTCACAGTTTGAGTTAAAATTACAAGTGTACCCCTCACCTGGCCAGTGTGAATTGTACCCGTGAGGTGTGAATTTACTCCTTTATTCCTGCCCTTCCTCCAGCTTGCTGTCCATGGGCTTTCACTGCCACATGTGCACATGGGTGTTGGCAATCAGTTAGTCCCCGTACAATATGTGGAGTTTGTTTTTCCATTCTTACAAAAACTTCACTTGGGAGAATGGCCTCCTGGCTGTTACAAAATGGATTACTTCATCATTTTGTTAATGACAGAGTAGTATTTTGTGGTATACATAAACCACATTTTATTGGTTTATCTATCATGTAGATGGATGTTTGGGTTGGTTCCACAGCTCTGTGATTGTGAATTGTGCTGCAATAAGCATTCAAGTGCAGGTGTCTTTTTTTTTTAAGACAGAGTCTTATTATGTCACCCTCGGTAGAGTGCTGTGGCGTCACAGCTCACAGCAACCTCAAACTCTTGGGTTTAAATGATTCTCTTGCCTCAGCCTCCCAAGTACCTGGGGCTACAGGTGCCCGCCACAACGCCCAGCTTGGTTTTTTTTGTTGTTGTTGCAGTTGTCATTGTTGTTTAGCAGGCCCGGGCTGGGTTCAAACCTGACAGCCTCAGTGTATGTGACCAGCGCCCTAACCACTGAGCCATGGGCGCCACCTGAAGGTGTCCTTTTAATAAAATGACTTTTTTTTTTCTTTTGGGTAAATGCCCAATAGTGGGACGGCTGGATCAAATGGTAGATCTACTTGGAGTTCTTTGCAGAACTGAGGCCCTAACAACAGTGAACAAGAGTTCCTTTCCCCCTGTATCCACACCAGCATCTGTTGTTTAGGGATTTGTTTGATAAAATACCATTCTTACTGGATTCAGGTGCTAGCTCGTGGTTTTCATGTGCATTTCCCTGATGATTCGAAACATTGGCCATTTTTTCCTATGTCTATTGGCCATTAGCGTGTCTTTGGAAAGAAGTTCACGTATTCTGGCCACTTTGTAACGGGGTTCTTTGAGTTTTTCTTGCTGATTTTCCTGAGTTCTTAATAGATTCTGGTTAGCAGCCCTTTATCAGATATACAGCATGCAAGTATTTTCTCTTGTTCTGTAGGTTGTCTATTCACTCTAATGATTTTTTTTTTGCTGTGCAGAAGCTTTCTAATTTAATCAGGCCCCACATTTGTTAATTTTGGTTGTTGCTGTGATTGTCTTTTAGGTATTTTTCATAAATTCTTTGCCTAGGCCAATGTCTGTAAAAGTTTTTCCAACATTTTCTTCTGGAATTCTTATAGTTTTATGCCTCAGATTTAAGTCTGTTATTCATTGTGAATTAATTTTTGTGAGTTTTAAGAGGTGAGGATCCTGTTTCAATCTTCTATACATACTTGCCCAATTTTGCCAGCACCATTTATTAAATTGGGATTTTTTTTGACCTCAGGCAATGTTTTTTCTATCATTTTTCTTTTAATCTCATTGACATCTTTGGACACTAGAAGAATTTAAAAACAGAATTTGGGAAATGTAACATAAAAAAGAGGGGTGGTGCCTGTGGCTCAGTGAGTAGGGTACCTGCCCCATATACCGAGGGTGGCAGGTTCGAGCCCGACCCCAGGCCAAACTGCAACAAAAAATAGCCAGGCGTTGTGGCAGGCGCCTGTAGTCCCAGCTACTTGGGAGGCTGAGGCAAGAGAATCGCCTAAGCCCAGGAGTTGGAGGTTGCTGTGAGCTTTGATGCCAAGGCACTCTACCGAGGGTGACAAAGTGAAACTCTGTCTCAAAATAAAAACATAAAAAGGAATATCTGGTTCCAAGGCCTCTTCTTTTCCTTTCTGCCTCCCTCCCCAGTAACAGGAAGCCATCTGTCTAATCCTCCTCTCTGAGAGTCAGGGGCAGGATTCGCAGTTGTCTTGGTACGTCCTTACCGTGGAGGCCTCACTTGTGGCTTCCCAGACAGGATAGAAAAATGTTCCCAGTGTGCGTCATATCATTGTTTAAATGTTTTGATTAGTCACTTGAGTTTGATGATTTTCTTTTTTTTTTTAAACCATAGCCATCTAAGAAGAGGAATATATATGCCATCTATTTCCTAGTCTAGTATGTGTCCCCCAAATTTTCATTCCTTCTGAAATTTGTCTAAAATAATTTCAAAGCTAACATTTTCAATTGCTGGTATAATATTTATCAGTTGTATCCTTATACTTATTCCCATCTTTCTGCATTGCCAACCAACCACAAAGATCCCCCTAATTTGTGAATTTCAAAGGTCTCATTTGAAGATCAGGCTTACTTACTTTAAAGACACTTGGAGATAAACCCCTAGGAATTAGTACAGACTTACTTGACACTATAGTTCCTGAGCTCGTAACAAGAAGTACTCTCTGTAAAACAGATTCTGCCAGCTGAATCTTCCAAGTGGTTACCAGGACAACCTTTTCCTTCTTCCAAGCCTGGAGTTAATTGAGTGTTAATCTGGGTGTTCAGAAAAAAAATGGCTAATTATCAGGAATACAAAAGAGACTCAAAGTATGCTGAAGTTGTCATTGAATTATAATTTGATCTGTGCTGAACTTTATAACTCACAAATACTTTATTACACACCTATTTTGGAGTGGGTGTCCAATGTTCAAAATACCTGGTTGGAATCAGTTAGATTTATGTTTAAATTCTCCCTCCTGGATGTGACATCTGCCAACAACATTGGAGAGCCTGGGGGGGGGGGGTTGCCGGGCACAGCTCACAGCTGAACCCAAGTTAGACAAGCAGAAGTTCGCCCCACTTGACTCATGCCCAAGCCAGCGGAGATTTACCCCTGAGGCACATTAGCATCCACACCTTTTGTTCTAAATTTACTGTACCAAACTCGACCAAAAGAATTCCAGATTTGAAAATAATAAAAAGCTAAAGGAGCGTAAGTTCCATTGTTGGCCCAGAAGTGAGTCACCACTGCAGAATTCCTTCTGTCTACTGATTAGAGCGGATGTGGGCTGGGCGGCGCGGCAGGAAAAGCCGCTGCTCTCTGTATGTGTGAGTTAATAGTCACAAAAGGTCACAATTTTAACATGTTAAAATCCAAATCTCTCTCTTGGGCATCTGGAGGGTTTTTTTTTTCAACACACCCTTCTGGTAGCAAAAGGAAAAAACTACCTTTTTTTCCCTTCTAACCGAGTTTCCCCCAGCTGACACAGCTACGTGCTTCACTGCATGGAGACTGAGACAAATATCTTAATGTTTGCTGGGGCTGATGCAACATGATGTACCTGACATTTCTAGAAGGGTGATATGTCTAGGTCCTCTCTGGCTTGGCCAAGCTCACGGTTTATAGTCTGTGTCCACAAAGAAATCAGAACCACATGGCCAATACCACTTTTACAATGAGGGAATGACTTTCTTTCATAGCAAGAGACAGGCATAATTAGAGTGAACAAATAATTTATCAACAAAAGACGGCTCTATTAATAATCACACCAGGTAGGCCTTGTGCGGTGGCTCACACCTGTAACTCTAGCAATCTGGGAGGCCAAGGAGGGAGGATTGCTTGAGCATGGGAGTTGGAGACCAGCCTGAGCAAGTGAGACCCCATCTCTATTAAAAATAGAAAAATTAGCCAGCATTTTGATGCATGCTTATAGTCTCAGTTACTCAGGAGGTGAGGCAGGAGTATTGCTTGAGCCCAGGAATTTGCGGTTGCTCTGAGCTATAATGATGCCAGGGCATTCTACCCGGGATGACAAAGTAAGACTCTATCTCACAATAAAAAAAAACAAGAATGAAAAAAATCACACCAGGACAGTAGGAATGAATTACAACTTCCCCCAAGCAAACCAGAGGTAAGGTCACACTGGGCACACATGAACTGAGAGTAAAAGAAAGAGTAAACAGCATTTACTTAGTACTCATGAAAGGGCAGCCACTGTGCTGAACACCTTGTGGAACAGCGTCCTCAAACTACAACCCGCGGGCCACATGCGGCCTGCTGAGGACATTTATCCAGCCTGCCGGGTGTTTTTGCCGCTGCCTGTCCTGCTTAAGAGCCCACTCCTCCCGGGGCCTGCAGTCTGGCCCTCCAACGGTCTGAGAGACCGTAAACTGGCCCCCTATTTAAAAAGTTTGAGGACCCCTGTGGAGTGTCTCATTTAAATATTGCAAAACTAGAATCTTTGTTAGATAAATACAGTTTTCCAAGCCAGTGGTCTTCCAATATTTTTTTGAACAATGGAAAACTTCTGGCTGACAAAATCTTTCACAGAACACCAACATGGAAAACCAATAAAAAGCAGAACTTCCCTGGTTCAGGAGCTCGTCCTAAAGGGCCTGCCTCCCCTCTGGGCCCCCCTGTAGGACCCTGGGCTCCTGGGAATTATGCAAACAGCCTTCAGCCAAACACTGACATGCTCTGACTCAATCCTCACAACCTGATGACGTTTGTCATTAATGTCATTTCAGAAGTGAGGAAAGCCAGGCTGGGAAGGATTAAATGACTTGCCTAAAATCATGCAGCCAGTAGGTTCAAAAGCAAGGATGCCAACCCCAACCTCTCAGATACCGAGCCATGTCTCCCCACTGCACCGCTGGCTCTGCTGTGGCTGACTTCTTGGTTGGTCGATATTCAGAAACATGCATGGATCTCTCCACATGGGCTTGCCTGGCCTGGGCAATCTGTGTCCTCTGCCAAGTCTACTCTTAGTCCTCCAAGGCCTTGGGAAGCCTTATCCCAGGGCCTCCTATCCAGTCCTGTTTGACCAGAGTGTACCAAAGAATAACGGTAACGGTAATAGTAGTTAGCAGGCGCAGTGCAGTATTCACATGTGCTTGGCCATGTGTTAAGCACTTCACGTGAATTATCCATTTGTTTCTCACAGCGATGCCGTAAAGTGGGCACTATTACTTTTATTGCCTCAGCATTTTGCAGATGAGAAAATGGAACACTGCAAAGATTATGTAGTAAGGTAAAACAGGTAATAAGTGGCAGAGACAGAATTTGTCTTGACAATGATATATGGTGTCTTTTTCCCTCTTAAGACACTTTGGTCCCTGCTGGTAATGAACCTGACCCCTCACCATTCCGAGCTTTTTCAAAGCCATGACCACTCTCACAGCTAATGGGGTTTCCGTGGCATTCTTCTCTGCCCTTACTCTTTATTTTGGATAAACTAGCGTCTGCTCAGGGGTAGAGATTGTCAGTTCGTGTGTTGGACCTCCTACGAAAACAAATGTGTACTGAGGCACGAGACAATGCTTAGAGTTGATTTGGGTGCAAAGCAATTCATGGATCAGAGGAGACCAGGACAAAAGAGGTTTAGTGTTCCAGAGACAAAATGCTGGGGCAAGTATTTACTGGGAAAATGCAGAAGTGAAATAAAGAAATTATTTGATTGGCTCAACATTATGAAATGGCCTTCATTTAGGTACCTTCCTGAAAAGTCCCTCTTCGATCATATGTAATTGGCTGTTATGAATGGTTGGGGTATAAGTTTTAGTTCTTCTAACATAAGCATTTATCAGATATGAACACCAGTTAAGTTGAGCTTATGTAGTAGCCTTGCAAGTAAGGCTATTTTTAAGATCTTTGGTTTGGTTTGCTCAGGAATTTTTCAGACCTGGTCTCCATCTTAATTTAGCTTAAATAGTATCTTCAAGAGGACTGTCCAAGTAGGGATGACTCTTTAATACGATGTGCTGAGTAATGGCAGTGATTTCAGGAATTCTGCCTAATGGTGAGGGTCCAGCTATCGGGGTCCCCAAAGGCTTCCAGCGAAACATCATCTTGTTGATGGTCATCTCTGAAAATCTTAATTTTGGTTGAGTTTAACCCGAAATCTATTGAAGATCAAGGATTATTTTTGTGCTAGCTCTTTGAATGTAAGTTGGGCAGTGCCCTTAAAGGTAAGAAAAAGAGCGTCCCTGTTTCTCATTTTCCAGAACCAGCTTACAATTGGAAACTCTCAGCAGTAATGTAAGTTGGTGCTTCATCAAAACCATGAGGCTCTCTCTGACCTCAGAGGTGCCTGGAGACCAGCTGGAGCTCTCCTGGATGAATTACTGCAGAGCTCTCTTGAGGGTTCCGTAATTAATCTAGCTCACAGAAAAAAAGAATACCTTTAATCCATAAATACATTTTTTATTCAGGCACTATACTAGCTTCTTAGGTATTTTTTTACTATAACTGGCTTATAAAAGACTGTATTTGCTTCATACCAGTAAAATCTAAAAGGTAACCCTAGATTATAAGTTCTTACAAAGTCAATAGAGTATTCTGTATACAAATATATGCAATGGGACATTTACTAAATATTTTCCAAGATGTTTGTGATGAGTTCAGACTTTGAACCAATCTCCACTGAATACATCCTGGGATACCCTTCCCCCATCCCAGAGTTTTATCTGTTTTCCCATGACATGAAAATATAGCATGTCCTGGGAACTCACTTGCCAGGTAGGGCCAGACTTGAACCTACCACCTCCGGTATATGGGGCCGGTGCCCTACTCCTTGAGCCACAGGCGCCACCCATTTTTTTTTTTTTAGACAGAGTCTCACTCTGTTACCCAGGGGAGAGTGCTGTAACCCTAGTTCATAGCAACCTCAAACTCCTGGGCTCAGGTGATTCTCTTTCCTCAGCCTCCCAAGTAGCTGGGCCTATAGGGGGACCCACCACAATGCCTGTCTACTTTTTCTATTTTTAGTAGAGACAGGGTCTTACTTTATTCAGGCTGGTCTCCAACTCCTCAACTCAAGTGATCTACCTACCTTAGCCTCCCGAGTACTGGGATTACAGGTGTGAGCCACCCTAGTAAGTGATTCTCACTCTTGCAGATATGAGAAGACTAGGACATTATGCTTGCCCTTAATAAAGGACCTACCACCTAGATGGAAACAATGTTAGAATGGGATTAAACAGGACACAATACCAAATTCTTTATAATAAAGATCCTACCCTGGCTCTTTTCCTATTTTTTTCTCTCTCTCTCTTTTTTTTTTTTTTTTTTTGAGACAGAGTCTCATTCTGCTGCCTAAGGTAGAGTGCCATGGCATCTGTCAGCCTAGCTCACAGCAACCTCAAACTCCTGGGCTCAAGCAGTCCTCCTGCCTCAGCCTCCCAAGTAGTCAGGACAACAGGCACCTGCCACAATACTTGGCCTATTTTTAGTAGAGACGGTGTCTGTGCTAAAAAGAGAGGAAGGAAGGAAGAAAAAGAAAGAGAAGAAAGAGAGAGAGAAAGGAAAGGAGGGAGGAAGAGAAGGACAGAGGGGGAGGAGAGAGAGAGAAGGAAGGGATGGAAGGGGAGGAAGAGAAGAAAGAGAAGATCCTGCTGACCTTATAATTAACCGAAATCTTTACTCAATGTCCTGAACTTCTCACTGAGCACAGGCCCTGTCGCCCGTGGGACTCAGCACTAAAGCAGCTGCCCACGAAAACTCATCAGTCCACAACGTGCAGCTCAAGGGGAAAACACACCCGCTGCCCAGATCTCACTGAGTGGACACAACAGTCTAAGTAGGTCACATTTGAGAAAATAGCGGGGGTGTGGGGGCTAGACTGGTAAGTGACTGAGAAACCAGGCTATACAGAAATGTTGAGTGACCACAGGATGTTTAGTCTAGAGAAGAAAAGATTCCGGGACCTTGATGGTTGGTTTCCAGCATTTTGAGAGCTATTGTGTGACTACAGGGGAGCCTTCAGACTTTTTTAGACTATTCAAGTTTGACCAATAAGATGAAAGTTAGAGAGGGGCAAATCCATTTCGATGTCTTCAAAAGTCTTCCTGCCGAGCCTGAGGAAAGCTCCCTGTCCAGGCGCCTTGGCCGGTGAGCACCCAGCAGAAGCCACTGGCTGCCTGTCACGGGCTGCCTCCCTCTAGAAAAGCTATTTTCTGTCATCACTGGAGGGGATGATCTCCAAGGATCCCTCTGATGCCAGGCGTTTTTATTTTCTAAATTAAGTGGGAAGTAACAGAGTGCTTTCTATACCCTCCTGAAGACTTCAAACCTGAGAGAATTTGCTAGTCCAGCCGGCTTCCCACCTCCGGCACCTTGACTTGGCTAACGGAGCATCAGAGCAGATAGATCCCACCGCCAAGTCCTCTGCTGGCCACTGAGACCTCAGCCGCGCCCCGGTCATTCTCCCGCTGAATGTGGAGCGCTGACCAGAACACGGGAAGGGGGAAATCCTGCCTCACAGCGACGGCGATGGTGAGAAGCAGCTGACAGGCCCCAGCCTGAGAGCAGGGCGCGGACAAAGATGCGCACGCCATGTGCAGTCGGTCGGCTGCGGAAACCGGGAGCAAGGGGGGCCCCCCAAGCTTCACAGGCCAAGTCAGCCTCTTCCGGGCACCTGCCATGATTTTAGGTGTGCCCAGACGCCATCATACAGCTAAGAAGAGTCACCACGTCCTCAGCTGCCGCTTCTGCTGTGTGCTTTTGAACAAGAAATACTTTAGCCGAAGGTCCCCTTCGCGCAGCAGGGCAAAGGCCATGAACTCTCTGCTAACAAGTGGCTGTTGCTGAACACGGTGAATTTACCTCTATCTTGCCAAGTACATCATTTTGGCATCATGTCGACCTGCCCAAGAAATTACTGTTACTTATTTTTTTTCCGAACTACTGTTAGTCTGAAGGAGGAAGTCCTGCTGCTGTAAAGTTGACGTAGGTTGAGTCGCACAGACTCGAGCCCAGTTTAGTCATTCCCGTTAACGAGAAGTCATGTTACTCTGAGAAAATATAGCTTGCTTTTCAGTTTGCTTACAATAATCTGCGAATTACTTTAAATGGTACTGATAGCCACTAGGAAAAACTGGCTAAAATACAGAACTAGACTAAAACACAGTTAGTTGTGTGAGTGCAGAGTTACAAAGGCTTTACAGGACTTTTCACAGAGTGATGTTGTGATTCAGTGAGCAGGAAAAATAAATCACATTTACATTAATGTCTGGGAACTTCGTCAAGCCAAAGAACCATAATCATAAAGGAGCAAAATATAAATATTGTATTTATAAAAGGATGGGGCAGAGCACAGTGGCTCACATCTGTAATCCCAGCACTATGTGAGGCCAAAGTGAGACGACCACTTGAGGTCAGAAGTTGATGAACAACAGAGCAAGATCTTATCTCTGCAAAAAAATAAGAAAACTTAGCAGGGCACAGTGGTGTTTGCCTGTGGTCCCAGCTACTTAGGGGGCAAAGGTGGGAGGATCACTTGAACCCAGGAGTTCAAGGCTACAGTGAACTATGGTAACACTACTGCAGTCCAGTCTAGGCAACAGAATCAGACCCTGTCACCAAAGTTGGGGTGGAGGGCGCCATAAAATGAGAAGCATTATTATTCCTCATAAAGGAAACTACCTTCTACTAACCCAATGACAATGGGAATGCTGAGCGGCTAGTGATAAAAATAGTGATAACCAAGGGGAAAAAAACAGAGCCAATGCCTTTTTTCCAATTCATTTAAGGACCTGCCCGCTATTGTCTAGACACCTGGTATACCCCAAAACTGATGTTGTAACCTACTCAGATAAACCGGGGTTGACTTTCTTTTTCTTATAGAAAGAGCAACGCTTTACAGATGAGTTTTGGCTGCTGAGCCCATTTCAATCAGTTTTAATCTAAGTGCATAAAGCATGTTAATGCAAGATGAATGATGAAGCTTCCAAGAAGTAACACTGACACTCCAGTTACCCTGAATCCCTTCAGCCTTCACAGCAACCTCCCCAGCTTGGTGCT
>NW_003852538.1:671750-675453 GCF_000181295.1 Otolemur garnettii | reverse complement strand
TGAATTCCTTCGGCCTTCACAGCAACCTTCCCAACTTGGTGCTGTAACACTGACACTCCAGTTACCCTGAATTCCTTCGGCCTTCACAGCAACCTCCCCAACTTGGTACTGTTACTACTCTTCTGTGACAGAGGAGGAAACAAAGGTGCAAAGAGCTTTAAGGACTGTGTGGCAGACCACACAGCTAATAATTGACAGAGGAAGGACTCCCACTCAGCCTGGCTGGTTCCAAAGTCCACTCTGTATTTAACCTCTAAGCTGTAGCACCTCCCTGGTAATGGTACATGAGTAAAATTAATCAAGTGCCTTGTGTGTACCAGGCACTGTATTAATTCTTTAATATACATTAACATACTGACTTTGCCAGGGTTGGGACATTTGGACACAGGTAAGGAGGGGACAAAAGAATCATTGGGCTCCCTGTTCCGTGTGTCCCCCCGGGTTTGATTTAGTCTCTGTGCTGCTTGAGATTGCAAGGTGTTAGCAGCAAGAAGTTATCCTGTGATTTCTTCCTTGCAGAGGGGGAATGGTCCAAACCAGTGAGCAGTACGAGTTCGTGCATCATGCTCTGTGCCTGTATGAGAGCAGACTCGCAGCGGAAACTGGCCAGTGAGTCACTGAAAGCTGACCACCAATCTCTTGGGGTGATTAATCAAATCACCCACCCCAGGCTTCTGGAAGGAGTTTCCTGCAGTGGAAGAAAAGAGAGGCTCTGAAGCCAACCTGTGGCATGGATTGTGGAAGGCTGGGCGGCGTGGTTAAGATCGCCTGCCCCTTGTATGTGAATGCACTTGTGAGCATCCCTGAGTTACTAATATTTTGAAGGTCCTATGCTGACAGATTTCTCACATAGCCTAAGGTGGATTTCGTTTGTCTTTGCTGACTCTCTGCCACATGGAGTGTACGTGTGTAATATTCAGTGACGAATGTCATCAGAGGATGACTGGAAGGGCTGCTGAAGACATTCTGATTGTTGTTTAGATGCTTTAATGTTTTCAAAATACGTCTTGTGATGGACTGTCAGCTGTTTAACTGTTCCTGTTTTAAGTGCTATTACCTTTCTCAGTTACCAGAATCTTGCTGCTAAGTGATTGATAATGGATTTTTAACAAATAAGTTTTTTTTAATCAAAAGCAGTGACTATTTTATATGGAGATGTGTCTTGATGATATTACCTATTAAGTATGTATTTATAGTACTTCCTCTCCATCAACTACAGAGCACAATTACTGTCACTGGATGTATATGTATTTACTCTATTATTAGACATAAAGGTGACTTCTGCTCCAGAATTCCATCTACTGTATTTCTACATTGTGAGTTGTTTTACTTTAAAAACGAAAAACAAATTTGTAGTAACTCAAAGTATCAAGAATTTTAAATACTGGTCTCTCTTTTACTAAGAAGGGATTTTTGAATATGTTGTCTTCCTGGAATCTCTCTCCCAGTAAAAGGCAGATGCCTTTGGGAGCACTGTCACTCATCCCATTTCCAGAAGTTCTTACAAAGATGCTGCTGTGTCTGTCCTTCCATTTCTGAAGGGTTTTAATCCTCAAGAGACAAAGTTAAAGTAACTACCCTCAAAAAACACAAGATGTTCTGCTGAAATATGAATTTTTAATGCAGCAAAGCTGACGTCGTTTCATACTGCCAATAAACTGCTCTTAATACTAAATACTGAGTCAAGCATATTCTTTTTTCTCCTATTTGGACAGAAGCCATTATCTGTTTGGGGAAGCCTGACATAGATAATGCAACAGGTTTAGTTTGAGTCTCTGCGTCTCCACAGTGGAGATGATGATCTCAGAATGTAACCTTGCCGTCAAGCTGAAAGGTGACACAGCAGACGTGCCATCCTAACTTGCTTTTCCCAGTAGACTCCCCGCCTGTCACTGTACAAACAGCACGTGCTTATGTCTTCACACCACTCATCACAGACCCTCATGAATTACACGGTTCATGTTTATTTAGCAGAATTGCATCACCTGAACAGGTGTAATGTTTTAGGAACGTTCAGTCACCTACGATCACAATTCCTTTCTCCCCTCTTGAGGTTAAGAAGTAGTCACATGCCAGAGGGATGGTAGGTGAAGATTTAAGGGGATATATTTTACTCCTGAGGCTGGAATTTTTTCTACATAAAAACAGGGAGGTAATCATTATCCCTTCTTTCTAAGGAAACAGACAAAAGGACACTGGTGTAAAACTTCCCCAAACAATTCAATAGGAGGAAGTGCTCGTCACCGACTTTTCCCCCACCATGAAGGCACATTTCCGTCCCGTCTTTGCTTCTCTTATCTGGAAGATTTTTTTTCCCCCAAGCGAAGCATGAGCAGCTGTTAAGTGGAAAATGGAGGCTGGATTTTACTTGGTGATTCTTGCCTGCTTGATCTTCGGGACCTCAGGTGAGTGTGTCTGCCAGAGGCGCTGCTCCCCTGGCCAGCCAGGAGCCTCTGGCCCTTGGAAAGTGTCTGAAATGAGGTGGAAATGAAGCCAGGTCTCCATGACAGTTTAGCCAAATATGATGAGGAGGGAGAATAAAAGGAGACAGCTGCACCCACACTGTGGAGATTTCTCTCCAAAAGAAAATAAATGCTCTCCTGTCCTCTGAGTGCCTGGGGCAGCTTCTGAAACAGCGTATTTATAGCAGAGAGTGAAGAACTCTGGAGAGGAATTTTTATTCCTAAATAACAATAAGTAGCATTTCTAACGCCTTTCTCAAACAGGTTATCGTTTTATTTTCTGTTCTGTTAAAAAAGGAAAGTATAAGAAATATGATTTTAAAATGTAAGGAAATGAGGTGTGTTTTATTTGGAGGAACTGAATCCAGTGTTCTCACAGAGAGCTGAGCAATTCTGGTAAAAGCTCATTGAAGCTTTAGGTTTCTGACCCTAAATACCTTGCTCTCTAATCGAGATGTTTAACAGTGGGGGTTTAATTTTCTCAGACTGAGAAATGCTGATTGTTTTTAATCTATTAGTATTTGAAGGGAAACTGTAGACATTTGTCACAGAGAAGAGAAATGCTTCTCTCCAAAACTAGAAGAAATTCAGTTTGTGATAATCAATACTTTTCTTGATTACTGTTATCTTGGGGGTCATGTTTGGAGGGCTGGGAAAATATGTTTCAGTGTTTGATAAATATATGTAATTTAAAAAATTGTTCAAACTATTCAATTTGAATATAAATATTTACTGTAGTGTGATTTTAAGGGTGGAACAGGTGTGATTTTGTAGCATGAAGGAGGAAGGTGATAAGGAAAGACTCAAATGGTTACAAAGGGACCCTCAATATACTTAACTAATGTGGCTAAAACACCACACGGTAACGTGTGAACAGTTTGGTTTCTTTCCAAGCTTCCTTTCATTTTCCAATGAGGGGTGTGTTTTCTTCTCTGAACCATGTACAAGTGAAAAAAAAAGAAAAAACTGTGTGACACTTTGACACTTTACATTGTTAGCCTTGGGATTTTAAATCACTTGTGTCAAATCTAAGTATATTCACGTAAAATGATAGTAACAGCAAAATATAAGTAAAACTAGTAACTGGATAGAGCTGGTATGTGGTGGTGAATCTTGCTGTCTGGACGTAGCTGGTGTGTGGTGGTGAATCTTGCTCTCTGGACGTAGCTCGTGTGTGGAGGTGGTCTTGCTCTCTGGACGTAGCTGGTGTGTGGTGGTGGTCTTGCTCTCTGGACGTAGCT